>NW_022111309.1:2785981-2787471 GCF_000313985.2 Echinops telfairi | reverse complement strand
TACACACTCAGGTTACCTGCTCAAAGACACAATAATGTGCTCATATATCCACACAGATTACTTGCTCACAGACACAAGATATTCTCATATATACAAACAGGTTAATTTCTCACAGACACAAGAACGTGATTATACATACCCACAGGTTACCTGCTCATAGACATAAGAAAGTGATCATATATACACACAGGTTAATTGCTCACAGACACAAGAACCTGCTCCTATATACACACAGGTTATTTGCTCAGAGACAAAAGCACCTGCTCATATACACACACAGGTTACCTGATCACAGACAAAAGAATGTAGTCATATATACAAACAATTTACCTGCTCACTGACACAAGAACTTGCTCATATATGCAAACAGGTTAATTGCTTACAGACAAAGAATGTGCTCATATACACACACACACCTTAATTGCTCACAGACGCAGGAACCTGCTCACATTCACACAAAGGTTAGCTGCTCACAGACACAAGAACGTGGCCATATATACACACATGTTAATCGCTCACAGACACCTGAATGTGCTCATATATACACACAGGTTACCTGCTCAAAGACACAAGAATGTGCTCATATATCCACACAGGTTAATTGCTCACAGACACAAGAACGTGATCATATATACGCACAGGTTAACTGCTCACACATAGAAGAAAGTGATCACATATGCACACAGGTTACCTGCTCCCAACAAAAGAACATGCTCATATACACATATAGGTTAATTGCTCACAGACACAAGAATCTGCACACACACACACACACACACACACACACACACACACAGGTTGCCTGCTCACAGACACAAGGAACTGCTCATATATACACACAGGTTACTTGCTCAGAGACACCAGAGCCTGCTCTTATACAACAACAGGTTACCTGATTACAAACTCAAGAACCTCTTCATATGCACACAGAGGTTGCCTCCTCACAGACACAAGAACGTGATCATATATACACACAGGTTACCTGCTGACAGACACAAATATGTGCTCATATATACACAGAGGTTACTTGCTCAGAGACACCAGAACCTGCTCTTATACAACAACAGGTTACCTGATTACAGACTCAGGAACCTCTTCATAAGCACACAGAGGTTGCCTCCTCACAGATACAAATATGTGCTCATATATACACACAGGTTACTTGCTGACAGACACAAGAACTTTCTCTTATATTCACACTGGTTAATTGCTCACAGACACAAGATCCTGCTCAAATACACACACAGGTTACCTATTCAGAGACACAAGAACCTGCCTACACCCACGCACATTTTATCGTCTCAGGCAAAAAAGCCCGCTGATATGCAACCTCAGGTTACCAGCTCCCAGACACCAAAACCTGCTCATATACACAAACAATTTACCAGCTCGCAGACAAATATCCTGCTCACCTATAAACTCAGGTTACCTGCTCACAGACAGAAGAACCAGCTCATATACCCACACAGATTATCTGTTCACAGATAAAA
>NW_022111309.1:2781050-2785079 GCF_000313985.2 Echinops telfairi | reverse complement strand
TACACACTCAGGTTACCTGCTCAAAGACACAATAATGTGCTCATATATCCACACAGATTACTTGCTCACAGACACAAGATATTCTCATATATACAGACAGGTTAATTTCTCACAGACACAAGAACGTGATTATACATACCCACAGGTTAACTGCTCATAGACATAAGAAAGTGATCATATATACACACAGGTTACTTGCTCTCAGGCAAAAGAACATGCTCATATATACACACAGGTTAATTGCTCACAGACACAAGAACATGCTCATATAAACCCCAGGTTAACTGCTTACAGACACAAGAAAATGATCATATATACACATAGGTTACCAGCTCGCAGGCACAAGAACATGCTCATATATACACACAGATTAATTGCTCACAGATGCAAGAACTTGCTCACACGCACACACAGGTTACCTGCTTACAGACACAAGAACCTGCTCATATAGACACACAGGTTACTTGCTCAGAGACACTAGTACCTGTTCATGTACAACAACAGGTTACCTGATTACAGACTCAAGAACCTCTTCATATGCACACAGAGGTTGCCTGCTCACAGACACAAGAATGTGCTCATATATCCACACAGTTTACTTACTCACAGACACAAGAACTTTCTCATATATACACAGGTTAATTGCTCACAGACAAAAGAGCAAGCTCACACACTCACACAGGTTACCTGCTGACAGACACAAGAACTTTCTCATATATTCACACTAGTTAATTGCTCACAGACACAAGAACCTACTCACACACACACAGATCACAAGAATGTGATCATATATACAGTACAATTATTTGCTCACAGACACAAATTTGTGCTTATATACACACACACACACAGTTTTATCGCTGAGAGACACAAGAACGTGCTCATATATCCAGACAGGTTACTTGCTCACAGACACAAATATATGCTCATATATACACACAGGTTACTTGCTCACAAACACAAAAATGTGCTCATGTATACACACAGGTTAATTGCTCACAGACACAAGAATGTGACCATATATCCACACAGTTTACTTGCTCACAGACACAAGAACTTTCTCATATATACACACAGGTTAATTGCTCACAGACAAAAGAGCAAGCTCACACACACACACAGGTTACCTGCTCACAGACACAAGAACTTTCTCATATATTCACACTGGTTAATTGCTCACAGACACAAGAACCTGCTCTCTCTCTCTCCCACACACACACAGATCACAAGAATGTGATCATATATACAGTATGATTATTTGCTCACAGACAGAAATATGTGCTTATATATACATACACAGGTTTATCACTGAGAGACACAAGAATGTGCTCATATATCCACACAGGTTACTTGCTCACAAACACAAAAATGTGCTCATGTATACACACAGGTTAATTGCTCACAGACACAAGAATGTGACCATGTATCCACACAGGATACTTGCTCACAGACACAAGAACGTTCTCATATATACACACACAGGTTAATTGCTCACAGACACAAGAACCAGCTCTCTCACACACACAGGTTACCTACTCACAAACACATGAACGTGGTCATATATCATCACAGGTTGTCTGCTCACAGACACAAAAATGTGCTCATATATACACTCAGGTTTATTGGTCAGAGACACAAGAAAGTGGTCATTTATCCACACAGGTTACATGCTCACAGACACAAATATGTGCTCATATATACACACAGGTTTTTTGCTCAGAGACACAAGAACGTGCTTATATATCCACACAGGTTACTTGCTCACAGAAACAAGGACATTCTCTTTCATATGTACACACAGGTCATTTGCTCATAGACACAAGAACCTGCTCATATACACACACAGGTTACCTGATCACAGACCCAAGAATGTGGTCATACATACAAACAATTTACCTGCATGCAGTCACGAGAACGTGATCATACATACACACAAGTTATCAGCTCGCAGGCACAGGAAGGTGCTCATATATACACATAGGTTAATTGTTCACAGACACAAGGACCTGCTCACATACACACTCAGGTTACCTGCTCAAAGACACAGGAATGTGCTCATATATCCACACAGGGTAACTGCTCACAGACACAAGAAAGTGATCATATATACACACAGGTTACCTGCTCACAGGCAAAAGAACATACTCATATATACACACAGGTTAATTGCTCACAGACACAAGAACATGCGCGCGCGCGCGCACACACACACACACACACACACACACACACACAGGTTACCTGCACACAGAAACAAGAACATGCTCATATATACACTAAGAATACTTGCTCACAGACACAAAAATGTGCTTATATGTATGCACAGGTTACTTGCTCACAGACACAAGAACCTGCTTATATACAACAACAGGTTACTGATTACAGACTCAAGAACCTCTTCATATGCACACAGAGGTTGCCTCCTCACAGACACAAGAACGTGCTCATATATACACAGGTTACTTGCTCACAGAAATAAGAATGTTCTCATATATACACACAGATTAATTGCGCACAGACACAAAAACCTGCTTATTCACACTCACAGGTTACCTGCTCACAGACATAAGAACGTGATCATATATACGCACAGGTTACCTGCTCACCGACACGAGAATGTGGTCATATATACACACAGATTACCAGCTCGCAGGCAAAAGAAGGTGCTCATATAGACACACAGGTTAATTGTTCACAGACACAAGAACCTGCTCACATACACACTCAGGTTACCTGCTCAAAAACATAAGAATGTGCTCATATATCCACACAGGTTAATTGCTCAGAGACACAAGACTGTTCTTATATATACCCACAGTTTAACTGCTCACAGACACAAGAAAGTGGTCCTATATACACACAGGTTACCTGCTCGCAGGCAAAAGAACCTGCTCATATATACACACAGGTTACTTGCTCAGAGACACTAGAACCTGCTCATATACAACAATAGGTTACCCGATTACAGACTCAAGAACCTCTTCATATGCACACAGAGGTTTCCTGCTCAGAGACACAAGAACGTGCTCACATATACACACAGGTTACATGCTCACAGACACAAATATGTGCTTATATACACACACAGATTTATTGCTCAGAGACACAAGTTCGTGCTCATATATCCACATAGGTTACTTGCTCACAGACACAAGAACATTCTCATATGTACACAGAGGTTATTGGCTCACAGACACAAGAACCTGCTCATATACACACACAGGTTACCTGATCCCAGACACAAGGATGTGGTCATATATACACACAATTTACCTGCTCGTAGACATGAGAACGTGATCATATATACACACAGGTTACTAGCTTGCAGGCACAAGAAGGTGCTCATATAGACACACAGGTTAATTTTTCACAGACACAAGAACCTGCTCACATACACACTCAGGTTACCTGCTCACAGACACAAGAACGTGCTCATATATACACACAGGTTACCTGCTCGCAGGCAAAAGAACATGCTCATATATACACACAGGTTAATAGCTCAGAGACACATGAACGTGCTCATATATACACACAGGTTAATTGCTCACAGACACAAGAACATGCTCACTTATACACACAAGTTAATTGCTCACACACTCAAAAACGTGCCCACATACACACATAGGTTACCTGCTAAATGACACAAGAACGTGTTCAAACATCCACACCGGTGGCTTGCTCACAGACACAAGAACGTTCTCATATATACACACAGATTAATTGATCACAGACCCAAGATCCAGCTAACACACACAAGAACATTCTCATATATACACTAGATTACTTGCTCACAGGCACAAATATGTGCTTATATATACACACAGGTTAATTGGTCGCAGACACAAGAACGTGATCATATATACACACAAGTTACCTGCTTACAGACACACGAACTTGCTCATATATACAAACAGGTTACTTGCTCACCGACAAAAAATGTGCTCATATATACACACATGATAATTGCTCCCAGACGCAGGAACCTGCTCACATTCACACAAAGGTTCCCTGCTCACAGGCACATGA
>NW_022111309.1:2778362-2780599 GCF_000313985.2 Echinops telfairi | reverse complement strand
ACTTGCTCACAGACACAAGAACATTCTCATATGTACACACAGGTTATTTCCTCACAGACACAAGAACCTGCTCATATACACACACAGGTTGCCTGATCACAGACACCAGAATGTGGTCATATATACACACAATTTTCCTGCTAACAGACTCGAGAACATGATCATATATACACACAGTTCACCAGCTCGCAGGCACAAGAAGGTGCTCATATAGACACACAGGTTAATTGTTCACAGACACAAGAACCTGCTCACATACACACTCAGGTTACCTGCTCAAAGACACAAGAGTGTGCTCATATATCGATAAAGGTTACTTGCTCACAGACACAATAATATTCTTATATATACACACAGGTTAATTGCTCACAGACACAAGAACGTGATCATATATACACACAGGTTAACTGCTCACAGACACAAGTAAGTGGTCATATATACATACAGGTTACCTGCTCATAGGCAAAAGAACATGCTCATATATACACACAGGTTAATTGCTCACAGACACAAGAACCTGCTCATACACATGCACAGGTTACCTGCTCAAAGACATAAGAACGTGATCATATATGCGCACAGGTTACTTGCTCACAGACACAAGTAAGTGGTCATATATACTCACAGGTTACCAGCTCGCAGGCACAAGAAGGTGCTCATCCAGACCCCCAGGTTAATTATTCACAGACAAAAGAACCTGTTCACATACACACTCAGGTTACCTGCTCAAAAATACAAGAATGTGCTCATATATACACACAGTTTACATGCTCACAGACACAAATATGTGCTCATATATACACACAGGTTTATTGCTCAGAGACACAAGAACATGTTCATATATACACAGAGGTTATTTGCCCACGGACACAAGAACCTGCTCATATACACACACAGGTAATATGCTCACAGATATAAATATGTGCTCATATGTGCACACAGGATTATTGCTCAGAGACCCAAGAGCATGCAAATATATCCACACTGGTTACTTGCTCTCAGACACAAGGAGGTTCTCATATACACACAGATTAATAGCTCACAGACAAAAGAACCTGCTCATACACACACACACACACACACACACACACACACGCACACACGCACACACAAACAGGTTACCTGCTCACAGACATAAGAACGTGATCATGTATATGCACAGGTTACATTCTCACAGACACTAGAACGTGATCATATATACACACAGTTTGCCAGCTCGCAGGCACAAGAAGGGGCTCATATAGACACACAGGTTAATTGTTCACAGACACAAGAACCTGCTCACATACACACTCAGGTTACCTGCTCAAAGACACAAGAACGTGCTCATATATACACACAGGTTAATTGCTCACAGACACATAAACATGATCATATATACACACAGGTTAAATGTTCAGACACAAGAATGTGCTCATATATACATACACATTAATTGCTCACAGACGCAGGTACCTGCTCATATTCACACAAAGGTTACCTGCTCACAGACACAAGAACGTGGTCATATATACACACAGGTTAATAACTCACAGACACATGAACCTGCTCACAGACACACACAGGTTAATTGCTCACAGACCGAAAACATGCTCACATACACACAAAGGTTACCTGCTCACAGACACAAGAATGTTGTCATATATATACACACGTTACCCGCTCACAGATACAAGAGCCTGCTCGTGTACAACACAGGTTTCCTGATTATGGACACAAGAACTTCTTCATATTCACACAGAGTTCGCCTGCTCAGAGACACAAGACCATGCTCATATATACAGACAGGTTACATGCTCACAGACACAAGAACGTGCTCATATATACACACAGGTTACATGCTCACAGACGCAAATATGTGCTCATATATACACGCAGGTTTTTTGCCCAAGGACACAAGAACATAATCATATATCCACACCGGTTACTTGCTCACAAACACAAGGACATTCTCTTTCATATGTACACACAGGTCATTTGCTCATAGATACAAGAACTGCTCATATACACACACACAGGTTACCTGATCACAGACCCAAGAATGTGGACATACATACAAACAATGTACCTGCTCGCAGACACGAGAACATGATCATACATACACACAGGTTATCAGATCGCAGGCACAGGAAGGTGCTCATATATCCACACAGGTTACTTGCTCACAGACACAAGAATATTCTCATGTATACACACAGGTTAATTGCTAACAGACACAAGAACCAGCTCGCTCGCTC
>NW_022111309.1:2773036-2776492 GCF_000313985.2 Echinops telfairi | reverse complement strand
ACAGGTTACTTGCTCACAGACCAAGAACATGCTCATATATACACTAAGATTACTTGCTCACAGATGCAAATATGTGCTTATATATACACACAGGTTAATCACTCACAGACACAAGAACCTGCTCATATATACACACAGGTTACTTGCTCAGAGACACAAGAACCTGCGCATGTGCAACAACAGGTTACTGATTACAGACCCAAACTCTTCATATGCACACAGAGGTTGCCTGCTCACAGACACAAGAACGTGCTCATGTAGACACACAGGTTACTTGCTCACACACAGAAATGTGCTAGTATATGCACACAGGTTTATTGTTTAGATAGACAAGAACATGGTCATTTATCCACACAGGTTACTTGCTCACAGACACAAGAATATTCTCATATATACACACAGGTTAATTGCTCACAGACACAGGAACGTGATCATATATACCCACAGGTTAACTGCTCACAGACACAACGAAGTGATCATATATACACACAGGTTAATTGCTCGCAGACACAAGAACCTGCTCACGTGCACACACACACACACACACACACACACACACACACACAGGTTACCTGCACACAGACCAAGAACATGCTCATATATACACCAAGATTACTTGCTCACAGACACAAATATGTGCTTATATATACGCACAGGTTAATTGATCACAGACACAAGAACCTGCTTATATATACACACAGGTTACTTGCTCAGACACACAAGAACCTGTACATGTACAACAACAGGTTACTGATTACAGACTCAAACTCTTCATATGCACACAGAGGTTGCCTGCTCACAGACACAAGAACGTGCTCATATATCCACAGAGGTTATTTTCTCACAGACACAAGGATGTTCTCATATATACACACAGGTTAATGGCTCACAGACACGAACATGATCATATATACCCACAGGTTAACTGCTCACAGACACAAGGAAGTGATCATATATACACACAGTTTACCTGCTCGCAGGCAAAAGAACATGCTCATATATACACACAGGTTAATTGCTCACAAACACAAGAACCTGCTCACACACACACACACAGGTTACCTGCTTACAGACACAAGAGCATGCTCCTATACAACAACAGGTTACCCGATTACAGACTCAAGAACCACTTCATATGCACACAGAAATTCCGTGCACACAGACGCAAGAACGTGCTCATATATACACACAGGTTACATGCTCACAGACACAAATATGTGCGCATATATACACACAGGTTATATGCTCACAAACATAAATGTGTGCTCATATATATACACAGGTTTTTTGTCCAGGGACAGAAGAACATTCTCATATATACACACAGATTATTTGCTCACAGAAACAAGAACCTGCTCATATACACACATAGGTTACCTGATCACAGGCACAAGAACGTGATCTTATATACCCACAGATTACCTGCTCGCAGGCAAAGGACATGCTCATATATACACACAGGTTACTTGCTCACAGACGGAAGAACCTGCTTATTCACACACACACACACACACACACGTTACCTGCTCACAGACCAAGAACATGCTCATATATACACTAAGATTACTTGCTCACAGACACAAATATGTGCTTATATATAGGCACAGGTTAATTGCTCACAGACACAAGAACCTGCTCATATATACACACAGGTTACTTGCTAAGAGACACAAGACCCTGCGCATGTACAACAACAGGTTACTGATTACAGACCCAAACTCTTCATATGCACACAGAGGTTGCCTGCTCACAGACACAAGAACGTACTCATATATCCACACAGTTTACTTTCTCACAGACACAAGAATATTCTCATATATACACACAGGTTAATGGCTCACAGACACGAACGTGATCATATATACCCACAGGTTACCTGCTCACAGACACAAGAACGTGCTCATATAGACACACAGGTTACTTGCTCACACACAGAAATGTGCTCGTATATGCACACAGGTTTATTGTTTAGATACACAAGTACATGCTCATTTATCCACACAGGTTACTTGCTCACAGACACAAGAATATTCTCATGTATACACACAGGTTAATTGCTCACAGACACAAGAACCTGCTCATACACACACACAGGTTACCTGCTCACAGACATAAGAACGTGATCATATGTGCGCACAGGTTACTTGCTCACAAACACAAGTAAGTGGTCATATATACACATAGGTTACCAGCTCGCAGGCACAAGAAGGTGCTCATATAGACACCCAGGCTAATTATTCACAGACAAAAGGACCTGTTCACATACACACTCAGGTTACCTGCTCAAAGATACAAGAATGTGCTCATATATACACACAGTTTACATGCTCACAGACACAAATATGTGCTCATATATACACACAGGTTTATTGCTCAGAGACACAAGAACGTGCTCATATATCCACACAGGTTATTTGCTCACAGACACAAGAACATTCTCCTATGTACACACCGGTTACATGATCACAGACACAAATATGTGGTCATATATAAACACAGCTTTACTGCTCAGAGACAAGAGAAGGCGCTCATATAATCCCACAGGTTACCAGCTCGCAGGCACAAGAACCTGCTCATATACAGACACAGGTTACCTGTTCACAGACACAGGAATGTGCTCATATATCCACACATGTTACTTGCTCACAGACACAAGAATATTCTCATATATATGCACAGGTTAATTGCTCACAGACACAAGAACCTGCTCATATATACACTAAGGTTACTTGCTCACAGACACAAATATGTGCTTATATATACGCACAGGTTAATTGCTGACAGACAAAAGAACCTGTTCATATATACACACATGTTACTTGCTCAGAGACACAAGAACCTGCTCATATACACACACACAGGTTACCTGATCACAGACACAACAATGTGGTCATATATACACACAATTTACCTGCTCACAGACAGAAGAACTTGCTCATATATACAGATTACTTGCTCACAGACCCAAGAATGTGATCATATATACACACACGTTAATTGCTCCCAGACGCAGGAACCTGCTCACATTCACACAAAGTTTACCAGCTCACAGACACAAGAACCTGCTCATACACATACACATGTTACCTGCTGACAGACACAAGAACGTGATCGTATATACACACAGGTTACCTGCTCGCAGGCAAAAAATAGTGCTCATATATACACACATGTTAATTACTCACAGAGACAAGACTCTGCTCACACACATATAAGGGTTACCTGTTCAAAGACACAAGAACGTGCTTGTATATCCACACAAGTTACTTGCTCACAGACACAAGAACGTGGTCATAAATACACACAGGTTAATTGCTCACAGACACAAGAACGTGATCATATATACCCACAGGTTAACTGCTCACAGACACAAGTAAGTGGTCACATATATACATACAGGTTACCTGCTCGTAGGCAAAAGATCATGCTCATATATACACACAGGTTCATTGCTCA
>NW_022111309.1:2737450-2739262 GCF_000313985.2 Echinops telfairi | reverse complement strand
CATACACACTCAGGTTACCTGCTCAAAGACACAAGAATGTGCTCATATATCCATACAGGTTACTTGCTCACAGACACAAGAATATTCTCATATATACACACACATTAATTGCTCCCAGACGCTGGAACCTGCTCATATTCACACAAAGGTTACCTAATCACAGACACATGAACATGGTCATATATACACACAGGTTAATAGCTCACAGACACATGAACATCCTCATTTATACACACAAGTTAATTGCTCACAGACCCAAAAACGTGCCCATATACACACACAGGTTACCTGCTCAAACACACAAGAACGTGCTCATATATACACTAAGATTACGTGCTCACAGACACAAATAGGTGCTTATATATACGCACAGGATAATTGCTCAGAGGCACAAGAACCTGCTCATATATACACACAGGTTAATTGCTCACAGACACAGAACCTGCTCATATATATACACAGGTTACTTGCTCAGAGACATAAGAACCTGCTCATATACAATAACAGGTTACCTGATTACAAACTCAAGAACCTCTTCATATGCACACAAAGGTTGCCTGCTCACAGACACAAATAAGTGCTCATATATACGGGCAGGTTATTCTCACAGACACAACAACCTTCTCACATACACACAGAGATTACCTTCTCACAGACATATAGAAATTGCTCACAGACTCAAGAACCGGCTCATATATACACACAGATTAATTGCACAAAGAAACAAAACATTCTCTTATACACACACAGTTTACCTGCTCACAGACAAAAATCCTGCTCACATACACACTCAGGTTACCTGCTCACAGACACAAGAACGTGCTCATATACACACACAGGTTAATTGCTCACAGACACAAGGACATGCTCATTTATACACACAAGTTAATTGCTCACAGACCCAAAAACGTGCCCATATACACACACAGATTACCTGCTCAAAGACATCAGAACGTGCTCATATATCTACACAGGTTACTTGCTCACAGACACAAAAACATTCTCATATATACACACAGGCTAATTGCTAACAGACACAAGAACCAGCACACACACACACACACACATACACACACACACAGGTTACCTGCTGACAGACACAAGACCTTTCTCATATATTCACACCGGTTAATCGCTCACAGACACAAGAACCTGCTCATATACACAACCAGGTTACCTGATTACGGACACGAGAACGTGCTCATATCCAACAAAGGTTACCTGATTACAGACTCAAGAACCTCTTCATATGCACACAGAGGTTGCCTCCTCACAGACACAAGAACATGCTCATATATACACACAGGTCACATGCTCACAGACACAAGAACGTGCTCATATATACACACAGGTTAATTGCTCACAGACACAAGAACCTGCTCACACACACACAAACACACACACACACGTTACCTGCACACAGACACAAGATCCTGCTCATATACACACACAGGTTACCTGATCACAGACACAATGTGGTCATATATACACACAATTTACCTGCTCACAGACACAAGAACTTGCTCATATATACAAACAGGTTACTTGCTCACCAACAAAGAATGTGATCTTATATACATACACGTTAATTGCTCGCAGATGCAGGAACCTGCTCATATTCACACAAAGGTTACCTACTCACAGACACATGAACGTGGTCATATATATACACAGGTTAATAGCTCACAGACACATGAACTTCCTCATTTATACACAGAGGTTAATTGCTCACAGACAGAAGAACATGCTCATTTATACACACAAGTTAATTGCTCACAGACCCAAAAACGTGCCCATATACACACACAGGTT
>NW_022111309.1:2734473-2736878 GCF_000313985.2 Echinops telfairi | reverse complement strand
AGAACATGATCATATATACACACAGTTCACCAGCTCGCAGGCACAAGAAGGGGCTCATATAGACACACAGGTTACTTGTTCACAGAGACAAGAACCTGCTCACATACACACTTAGGTTACCTGCTCAAAGACACAGGATGTGCTCATATATCGAAAAATGTTACTTGCTCACAGACACAAGAATATTCTTATATATACACACAGGTTAATTGTTCACAGACACAAGAACGTGATCATATATACCCACAGGTTAACTGCTCGCAGACACAAGTAAGTGGTCATATATACATACAGGTTACCTGCTCGTAGGCAAAAGAACATGCTCATATATACACACAGGTTACTTGCTCACAGACACAAGAACGTTCTCATGTATACACACAGATTAATTGCTCACAGACACAAGAACCTGCTCATACACACGCAAAGGTTACCTGCTCACAGACATAAGAACGTGATCATATATGCGCACAGGTTACTTGCTCAGAGAAACAAGTGATCATATATACACACAGGTTACCAGCTCGCAGGCACAAGAAGGTGCTCATACAGACCCCCAGGTTAATTATTCACAGACAAAAGAACCTGTTCACATACACACTCAGGTTACCTGCTCAAAAATACAAGAATGTGCTCATATATACACACAGTTTACATGCTCACAGACACAAATATGTGCTCATATATACACACAGGTTTATTGCTCAGAGACACAAGAACATGCTCATATATACACACAGGTTATTTGCCCATGGACACAAGAACCTGCTCATATACACACACAGGTAATATGCTCACAGATATAAATATGTGCTCATATGTGCACACAGGATTATTGCTCAGAGAACCAAGAGCATGCAAATATATCCACACTGGTTACTTGCTCTCAGACACAAGGACGTTCTCATATATACACACAGATTAATAGCTCACAGACAAAAGAACCTGCTCACACACACACACACACACACAAACAGGTTACCTGCTCACAGACATAAGAATGTGATCATGTATATGCACAGGTTACATTCTCACAGACACAAGAACGTGCTCATATATACACACAGGTTACATGCTCACAGATACAAATATATGTTCATATATACACGCAAGTTTTTTACTCAGAGACACAAGAACATAATCATATATCCACACAGGTTACTTGCTCACAGACACAAGGACATTCTCTTTCATATGTACACACAGGTCATTTGCTCATAGACACAAGAACTGCTCATATACACACACACAGGTTACCTGATCACAGACCCAAGAATGTGGACATACATACAAACAATTTACCTGCTCGCAGACACGAGAACGTGATCATACATACACACAGGTTATCAGATCGCAGGCACAGGAAGGTGCTCATATATCCACACAGGTTACCTGCTCACAGACACAAGAATATTCTCATGTATACACACAGGTTAATTGGTCACAAACACAGGAACGTGATCATATATACCCACAGGTTAACTGCTCACAGACACAACGAAGTGATCATATATACACACAGGTTATTCGATCGCAGACACAAGAAACTGCTCACACACACATACACACACACACACACACACACACACACAGGTTACCTGCACACAGATACAAGAACGTGCTCATATATACACTAAGATTCCTTGCTCACAGGCACAAATATGTGCTTATATATATGCACAGGTTAATTGATCACAGACACAAGAACCTGCTTATATATACACACAGGTTATTTGCTCAGACACACAAGAACCTGTGCATGGAGAACAACAGGTTACTGATTACAGACTCAAACTCTTCATATGCACATAGAGGTTGCCTGCTCACAGACAGAAGAACGTGCTCATATAGACACGCAGGTTACTTTCTGACAGACACAAGAATATTCTCACATATACAGACAGATTAATGGCTCACAGACACGAACGTGATCATATATATGCACAGGTTAACTGCTCACAGACACAAGGAAGTGATCATATATACACACAGTTTACCTGCTCGCAGGCAAAAGAACATGCTCATATATACACACATGTTAATTGCTCACAGACACAGGAACCTGCTCACACACACAGGTTACCTGCTTACAGACACAAGAACGTGCTCATATATACACACAAGTTACATGCTCACAGAGACAAATATGCGCTCCTATATACACACAGGTTTATTGCTCAGAGACACAAGAATATGCTCATATATACACACACAGGTTATTTGCCCACAGACACAAGAACCTGCTCGTATACACACACAGGTTACCTGATCACAGACACAAGAGTGTAGTCATATATACACACAATTTACCTGCTCACAGACACAAGAACTTGCTCATATATACAAACAGGTTACTTGCTCACCGACAAAGAATGTGCTCATATATACACACACGTTAATTGCTC
>NW_022111309.1:2731390-2733990 GCF_000313985.2 Echinops telfairi | reverse complement strand
TATACAATAACAGGTTACCTGATTACAAACTCAAGAACCTCTTCATATGCACACAGAGGTTGACTCCTCACAGACACAAATATGTGCTCATATATACACACCGGTTTATTGCTCAGAGACACAAGAACGTGCTCACATTTCCACACAGGTTACTTGCTCACAGACACAAGAACATTCTCATATGTACACACAGGTTATTTCCTCACAGACACAAGAACCTGCTCATATACACACACAGGTTACCTGATCACAGACACCAGAATGTGTTCATATACACACCCAATTTTCCTGCTAACAGACTCGAGAACATGATCATATATACACACAGTTAACCAGCTCGCAGGCACAAGAAGGGGCTCATATAGACACACAGGTTAATTGTTCACAGACACAAGAACCTGCTCCCATACACACTCAGGTTACCTGCTCAAAGACACAAGAATATGCTCATATATCCGCACAGGTTACTTGGTCAGAGACACAAGACCGTTCTCATATATACACACTGGTTAATTGCTCACAGACACATAAACATGATCATATATACACACAGGTTAAATGTTCACAGACACAAGGAAGTGATCATATATACACACATGTTACCTGCTTACAGGCAAAAGAATATGCTCATATATACACACAGGTTACTTGCTCAGAGACACAAGAACCTGCCCATGTATACACACAAGTTGCTTGCTCAGAGACACAAGAACCTGGTCATGTACACACACAGGTTACCTGATCACAGATACAGGAATGTGGTCATATATACACACAATTTACCTGCTCACAGACACAAGAGCTTGCTCATATATGCAAACAGGATACTTGCTCTCAGACACAAGAATGTGCTCATATATACATACACATTAATTGCTCACAGATGCAGGTACCTGCTCATATTCACACAAAGGTTACCTGCTCACAGACACAAGAACGTGGTCATATATACACACAGGTTAATAACTCACAGACACATGAACCTGCTCACAGACACACACAGGTTAATTGCTCACAGACCGAAAACATGCTCACATACACACAAAGGTTACCTGCTCACAGACACAAGAATGTTGTCATATATATACACACGTTACCCGCTCACAGATACAAGAGCCTGCTCATGTACAACACAGGTTTCCTGATTATGGACACAAGAACTTCTTCATATTCACACAGAGTTCGCCTGCTCAGAGACACAAGACCATGCTCATATATACATACAGGTTACATGCTCACAGACACAAGAACGTGCTCATATATACACACAGGTTACATGCTCACAGACACAAATATGTGCTCATATATACACGCAGGTTTTTTGCCCAGGGACACAAGAACATAATCATATATCCACACAGTTTACTTGCTCACAAACACAAGGACATTCTCTTTCATATGTACACACAGGTCATTGGCTCATAGACACAAGAACCTGCTCATATACACACACACAGGTTACCTGATCACAGACCCAAGAATGTGGACATACATACAAACAATTTACCTGCACGCAGACACGAGAACGTGATCATACATACACACAGGTTATCAGATCGCAGGCACAGGAAGGTGCTCATATATCCACACAGGTTACTTGCTCACAGACACAAGAATATTATCATGTATACAGACAGGTTAATTGGTCACAGACACAGGAACGTGATCATATATACCCACAGGTTAACTGCTCACAAACACAAGGACATTCTCTTTCATATGTACACACAGGTCATTTACTCATAGACACAAGAACCTGCTCATATATACACACAGGTTACCTGATCACAGACCCAAGAATGTGGACATACATACAAACAATTTACCTGATCACAGACTTGAGAACGTGATCATACATACACACAGGTTGTCAGATCGCAGGCACAGGAAGATGCTCATATATCCTCACAGGTTACTTGCTCACAGACACAAGAATATTCTCATGTATGCACACAGGTTAATTGCTCACAGACACAAGGATGTGGTCATAAACACACAGGTTACCTGTTCAGAGACACAAGAACGTGCTCATATATACACTAAGATTACTTGCTCACAGACACAAATATGTGCTTATATATACGCACAGGTTAATTGATCACATACACAAGAACCTGCTCATATATACACACAGGTTACTTGCTCTGAGACGGTAGAACCTGCTCATATATAACAACAGGTTACCTGATTACAGACTCAAGAACCTCTTCATATGCACACAGAGGTTGCCTGCTCACAGAAACAAGAACATGCTCACATATACACACAGGTTACATGCTCACAGACACAAATATGTGCTCATATATACACACAGGTTTATTGCTCAGAGACACAAGAACGTGCTCATATATACACTAACTTTACTTGCTCACAGACACAAATATGTGCTTATATATGCGCACAGGTTAGTTGCTCTCAGACACAAGAACCTGCTCACATACACACTCAGGTTACCTGCTCAAAGACAAAGAATGTCCTCATATATACACACAGGTTACCTGCTCACAGGCAAAAGAACATGCTCATATATACACACATTTTAATTGCTCAAGACAGAACAACCTGCGCTCTCTCTCTCTCTCTCTCTCTCTCTCTCTCTC
>NW_022111309.1:2726854-2731290 GCF_000313985.2 Echinops telfairi | reverse complement strand
GCTCTCTCTCTCTCTCTCTCTCTCTCTCTCTCTCTCACACACACACACACACACACAGGTTACCTGCTTATAGACACAAGACCGTGCTCATATATACACTAAGACTACTTGCTCACAGTCACAAACGTGTGCTTATATATACGCACATGTTAATTGCTCACAGACACAAGAACCTACTCACATTCACACTCAGGTTACCTGCTCAAAGACACATGAATGGGCTCATATATACACACAGGTTAATTGCTCACAAACACAAGAACGTGCTCATATATACACACAGGTTACATGCTCACAGACACAAATATGTGCTCATATATACACACAGGTTTATTTCTCAGAGACACAAGAACGTGCTCATATTTCCACACAGGTTACTTGCTCACAGACACAAGAACATTCTCATATATACACACAGGTTACATGCTCACAGACACAAATATGTGCTCATATATACACACAGGTTTATTCCTCAGAGGCACAAGAACGTGCTCATATATCCATACAGGTTACTTACTCACAGACACAAATATGTGCTTATATATAGGCACAGGTTAATTGCCCACAGACACAAGAACCTGCTCACATACACACAAGTTACTTACTCAGAGACACAAGAACCTGCGCATATACAACAACAGGTTACCTGATTACAGACTCAAGAACCTGCTCATATATACACACAGATTAATAGCTCACAGATACAAGAACCTGCTCATACACACACACAGGTTAACTGCTCACAGACACAAGGAAGTGATCATATATACACAGTTTACCTGCTCACAGGCAAAAGAATATGCTCATCTATACACACACATGTTAATTGCTCACAGATACAAGATCCTGCTCACAAACACACACGTTACCTGCTCACAGACACAAGAATGTGCTCATATGTACACACAGGATTATTGCTCAGAGACACAAGAACATGCTCATATATACACACAGGTTATTTGCCCACAGACACAAGAACCTGCTCATATACACACACAGGTTACCTGATCACAGACACGAGAATGTGGTCATATATACACTCAGACTACTTGCTCACAGAAACAAATATGTGCTTATATATACACACAGTTTAATTGCTCACAGGCACAAGAACCTGCTCATATATACACACAGGTTACCTGCTCACAGGCACAAGAACCTGCTCATATAAACACACAGGTTACCTGCTCACAGGCACAAGAACCTGCTCATATATATACACAGGTTACTTGCTCAGAGACACAAGAACCTGCTCATATACAATAACAGGTTACCTGATTACAAACTCAAGAACCTCTTCATATGCACACAGAGGTTGACTCCTCACAGACACAAATATGTGCTCATATACACACACAGGTTTATTGCTCAGAGACACAAGAACGTGCTCACATTTCCACACAGGTTACTGCTCATAGACACAAGAACATTCTCATATGTACACACAGGTTATTTCCTCACAGACACAAGAACCTGCTCATATACACACACAGGTTACCTGATCACACACAAGAACGTGCTCATATATACACTAAGATTACTTGCTCACAGACACAAATATGTGCTTATATATACGCACAGGTTAATCGCTCACAGACACAAGAACCTGCTCATATATACACACACAGGTTACTTGCTCACAGACACAAGAACCTGCGCATGTGCAATAACAGGTTACTGATTACAGACGCAAACTCTTCATATGCACACAGAGGTTGCCTGCTCACAGACACAAGAACGTGCTCATATATAAACACACAGGTTACTTGCTCACAGACACAAATATGTGCTCATATATGCACACAGGTTTATTGCTTACATACACAAGAACATGCTCATTTATCCACACAGGTTACTTGCTCACAGACACAAGAACGTTCTCATGTATACACACAGATTAATTGCTCACAGACACAAGAACCTGCTCATACACACGCACAGGTTACCTGCTCACAGACATAAGAACGTGATCATATGTGCGCACAGGTTACTTGCTCACAGACACAAGTAAGTGGTCATATATACACACAGGTTACCAGCTTGCAGGCACAAGAAGGTGCTCATATAGACACCCAGGTTAATGATTCACAGACAAAAGAACCTGTTCACATACACACTCAGGTTACCTGCTCACAGACACAAGGAAGTGATCATATATACACACAGGTTACCAGCTCGCAGGCAAAAGAACAGGCTTATATATACACACAGGTTAATTGCTCACAGACACAAGAACATGCACACACACACACACACACACACACAGGTTTCCTGCACACAGACACAAGAATGTGCTCATATATGCACTAAGGTTACTTGCTCACAGACACAAATATGTGCTTATATATACACACAGATTACTTGCTCAGAGACACAGGAATGTGGTCACATATACACACAATTTACCTGCTCACAGACACAAGAACTTGCTCATATATACACACAGGTTAATTGCTCACAGACACAAGAATATGCTCATTTATACACACAAGTTAATTGCTCACACACCCAAGAACGTGCTCATATATCCACACAGGGGCTTGCTCACAGACACAAGAACGTTCTCATATATACGCACAAGTTAATTGCTCACAGACACAAGAACCAGCTCACACACACACACACACACACATACACACACAGGTTACCTGCTCACAGACCAAGAATGTGCTCATATATACACTAAATTAATTGCTCACACACACAAATATGTGCTTATATATACACGCACAGGTTAATTGCTCACAGACACAAGAACCTGCTCATATATACACACAGGTTACTTGCTCAGAGGCACTAGTACTTGCTCATATACAACCACAAGTTATCTGATTACAGACTCAAGAACCTCTTCATATGCACACAGTTTGCCTGCTCACAGACACAAGAACATGCTCATATATACGCACAAGTTACATGCTCACAGACACAAATAGGTGCTCATATATACACACAGGTTTATTGCTCCCAGACACAAGAGCCTGCTCACATACACACTCAGGTTACCTGCTCAAAGACACATGAGTGTCCTCATATATCCACACAGGTTACTTGCTCACAGACAGAAGAATATGATCATATATACACATAGGTTACCTGCTCGCAGGCAAAAGAACATGCTCATATATACACACAGGTTAATTGCTCACAGACGCTAGAACCTGCTTACACACACACACAGGTTACCTGCTCACAGACACATGAACCTGCTCATATATACACACAGGTTAATTGCTCACAGACAGAAGATCATACTCATTTAAACACACAGGTTAATTGCTCACAGACCCAAAAACGTGCTCACATACACACAAAGGTTAGCTGCTCACAGACACAAGAACGTGGTCATATATACACACAGGTTAATTACTCACAGACACAGGAACCTGCTCATTCACACACACACACACACACAAACACACACACACACAGGTTACTTGCTCACAGACACAAGAACATGCTCATATATACACTAAGATTACTTGCTCACAGAAAGAAATATGTGCGTCTATGTAGGCACAGGTTAATTGCTCACACACACAAGAACCTGCTCATATATACACACAGGTTACCTGCTCACAGACACAAGAACCTGCTCATATGCACACAGAGGTTGCCTGCTCACAGAAACTAGAACGTGCTCATATATACACACAGGTTACCTGATCACAGACACAAATATGTGCTCATATATACACAGGTTACTTGCTCAGAGACACAAGAACCTGCTCATATACACACACAGGTTGCCTGATCACAGACACCAGAATGTGTTCATATACACACACAATTTTCCTGCTAACAGACTCGAGAACATGATCATATATACACACAGTTCACCAGCTCGCAGGCACAAGAAGGTGCTCATATAGACACACAGGTTAATTGTTCACAGACACAAGAACCTGCTCACATACACACTCAGGTTACCTGCTCAAAAACACAAGAATGTGCTCATATATCCATACAGGTTACTTGCTCACAGACACAAGAACATTCTCATATATACACACACAGGTTAATTGTTCACAGACACAAAAACGTGATCATATATACCCACAGGTTAACTGCTCACAGACACAAGAATGTGCTCATATATCCACACAGGTTAACTGCTCACAGACACAAGAATGTGATCATATATGCCCACAGGTTAACTGTTCACAGACACAAGGAAGTGATCCTATATACACACAGGTTATCTGCTCGCAGGCAAAAGAACATGCTCATATACACACAGGTTAATTACTCACAGACACAGCAACCTGCTTACACACACACACACACACAGGTTACTTGTTCACAGACACAAGAACGTGCTCATATATACACACAGGTTAATTGCTCACAGACACAAGAACCTGCTCATATATACTTACAGGTTACTTGGTCAGAGACACAAGAACCTGCTCATATGCAACAACAGGTTACCTGAT
>NW_022111309.1:2724018-2726693 GCF_000313985.2 Echinops telfairi | reverse complement strand
ATATATACTTACAGGTTACTTGGTCAGAGACACAAGAACCTGCTCATATGCAACAACAGGTTACCTGATTACAGACTCAAGAACCTCTTCATATGAACACAGAGGTTGCCTGCTCATGGGCACAAGAACGTGCTCATATATACACACAGGTTACATGCTCACAGACACAAGAACGTGCTCATATATACACTAAGATTACTTGCTCACAGACACAAATATGTGTTTATATATAGGCACAGGTTAATTGCTCACAGACACAAGAACCTGCTCATACATACACACAGGTTACCTGCTCACAGACACAAGAACGTGCTCATATATACACACAAGTTAATTGCTCACAGACAGAAGAACATACTCATTTAAACACACAGGTTAATTGCTCACAGACCCAAAAACGTGCTCACATACACACAAAGGTTAGCTGCTCACAGACACAAGGACATGGTCATATATACACACAGGTCTGTAGTTCACAAACACCTGAATGAGCTAATACATGCACACAGGTTACTTGCTCAGAGACACAAGAACCTGCTCATATATACAAACAGGTTACTTGCTCACAGACACAACTATGTGCTCATATATACACACACATTAATTGCTCACAGACGCAGGTACCTGCTCATATTCACACAAAGGTTACCTGCTCACAGACACAAGGACGTGCTCATTAATACACACAGGTTACTTGCTCACAGACACAAGAACCTGCTCACATATACACCCAGGTTACTTGCTCAAATACACAAGAATGTGCTCATATATCCTCACAGGTTAATTGCTCACAGACACAAGAATGTGATCATATATACCCACAGGTTAACTGCTCACAGATAGAAGAAAGTGATCATATATACACACAGGTTACCTGCTCACGGGCAAAAGAACATGCTCATATACACACACAGGTTAATTGCTCACAGACAGAAGAACTTGCTTACACACACACACAGGTTACCTGCTCACAGACACAAGAACATGCTCATGTATACGCTAAGATTACTTGCTCACAGGCACTAATATGTGCTTATATATACGCGCTGGTTAATTGCTCACAGACACAAGAAACTGCTCATATACAGACACAGGTTACCTACTCAGAGACACGCGGTACCAGCTCATATACACACAGACTTTACCTGCTCACAGACATGAGAATCTGCTCAAATACACACACAGGTTACCTGTTCACAGACACAAGGACCTGCTCATGTACACATGCAGGTTACCTGTTCACAGACACAAGAACCATCTCATATACACACACAGGGTACCTGATTATGGACAGAAGAACCTCTTGATATACACTAAGAGGAAACCTGCTCACTGACAAAAAATAAACTGCTCATATACACACAGGATACCTGCTCACAGACACAAGAACCTGCCCATATACACACACATGTTACAAGTTCACAGACAGAAGAACCTGCTCATTTACACAAACAGGTTATATGCTCAAAGAAACACAGTGCCGGCTCATATGCACACACAAGTTACATGTTCACAGACACAAGAACCTGCTCTCATACACACTCAGGTTTCCTGCTCACCGACACAAGAACCTGGTCAAATACACATACAGGATACCAGACCACAGACACAAAAACTTGCTCATATACACAAACAGGTTACCGGCTCACAGACACTACAACTGGCTCATATACACACACGGTACCTGCTCACAGACACAAGAACCTGCTCATATACACACACAATAACTGATCACAGATATAAGAAGAGGGTCATATACACACACATTACCTGCTCACAGACACAAGAACCTGCTCATATACACACACAGGTTACCTGATTACGGACACAAGAACCTCTTCATATATGCACACTGGTTACCTGCTCACAGACACATAGTAACTGCTCACAGACACAAGAACCTTCCCACACACACACACACAGGTTTCCTGATCACAGACACAAGAACCTTCCCATACACACACACAGGTTTCCTGCTCACACACAGACAGTACTTGCTCACAGACACAAGAACGTGCTCATATACACACACGTTACCTGCTCAAAGACAAGAACCAGCTCATATACACACACAGGTTATTTGTTCACATATAAAAGGACCTGCTGATATACACACTCAGGTTACCTGATCACAGACACAAGATCCTACTCATATAAACACCCATAGGTTACCTGCTCACAGACACAAGAACCTGCCCATAAACACACTGATTACCTGCTCTCAGACACACAGGACCTGCTCATATACACACAGGTTACCTCCTCACAGACATAAGAACCTGCTCGCAGACACAGGCACGTGCTCTCAGACTCGGTACCTGCTCAAAAATGTACATATGTTACCTGCTCCCAGACGCACAGTACCTGCTGACAGACACATGATACCACCTGCTCCTAGACACACACAGGTTCCTTGCTCATAGGAACACATTACCTGCTTCTAGAGACATGGTACCTGTGCAGAGACAACACAGTACCTGCTCAGAGGAACATGGCACCTGTTGATAGACACACAGGATACCTCCTCAAAGAGACAGGTCCCCTGATCACAAAGCAATGGTACCTCCTCCCAGACACACACAAGTCAGCTGCTGTTAGAAACACAGTACCTCCTCACAGACACAAGGCCCTTGAATACACACACACACACACACACACACACACACACACACACA
>NW_022111309.1:2716387-2719973 GCF_000313985.2 Echinops telfairi | reverse complement strand
GAGATCAAACACAGGCTGCTATACAGAGAGGCCTTTATGATGCTAGCTTAAGCCAGGGCTCCAGCCCTCAGGTGCTTAACCACGCACTGTCTTGGGCTAGAGCCCCGAACAAAAGAAATTCTTAAGTATATATCTATAAGGTACATAACAGGGCGTTCCCAGCCCCCCTTCCCCCCACCCCCCGTCAGTCCACTGACTGGCTCATTTGAGGAAGGTTGGCCGTCTGGTCTGTGTAGTTCCC
Source organism: Echinops telfairi (assembly GCF_000313985.2). NCBI lineage: Eukaryota > Metazoa > Chordata > Mammalia > Afrosoricida > Tenrecidae > Echinops > Echinops telfairi. The sequence continues at coordinate 2,719,732 of NW_022111309.1, read as the reverse complement.
GCGCTGGCCGGGTCGTCCTCCCCTCAGGGTTTGGGCTTGGAGTGCTGCTCCCGGGTTGGCTAGCCTCCGTTTCCGGGTACATCCTACTTGGCACTGCTAGGAAACATGAAACCACAGCCTGCCCGAGATCGCGGTACCAGTCACGGGGCAATCTGGCTTTACAATCCCCCCCCTTTTTGTTTCTCTGAGCATTCCTGCTCATAGCCACCACCTTGCATTTCTGTGGAACTCTGGAATGGATTTTGGTTAAGTTCGCTGTACTGTTGTCGAAGAATCATTCATTGGACTGTACTTATGCGTTCACGCACAAAAGTCACCAGTTTGCTTATTATGCAGGGACCGAATGAGAGAATGATTAAGAGACTGGGGAGGGGGCCCAACAAGGTGGATATTAAGGCAGTCATCCCGGGGGAACGGTGGAACCAAGACTCACACCAGGGTGACTTTCTGCGCGTTCTCGCTTCCGCTTCGCTAATCCCTCTCTAACCTTGGCCATGGATTCTTTTACCACCCCCGGATGGTCAGCATAAAAACAGCGTTCTTCCCCTAGGGCAGCTCATAACCCGCCTTGTGGCAGGAAAATCAGGTCTAGCCCTTTTTGGTTTTGTAACTCTACTTCTGATAGAGAGGTTAATGATTGTTCTAGGTGAGAAATGGAGTCTTCTAGCAATATCTTCATCTATGGCCATTCGGAGGCCACTCAACCCTTGGTGTTGGGTAGCTGAGGAGGAGATACCCGTACCAGCCCCGATGAGGCCTAGCCCGAAGAGTGTGGCAAGGGTGACAGCAGTCACAGGTCCTCTCTGAACTCTTTTCATTGCCACAGATTTCCAGTTTTGCACCTGAGTCACATGCATTTCATTTTTAGAGTGGCAAATAGTTTTGGAAAAACAGTACCACAATACAGAATTCTTTAGAGCTATTAAAGACAGAAGACTAAGGCAGGATGTCAAGCCAACTTGGGAGCAAACCACCAGCTGTTAGGGGCTGGTGACAGCATTTTGAATTACAGTTTACATTTATATAAGTTTTATCACAAAGGGGAGTATATTCTAAGGGGACCTTTCCCACACAGGTTCCATTTCCGGTCCCTGTCTGAGTTGTAAGTCCTGCCCCCACTCGTTCCCAGGCACATGTAGTTGGGGACTCTTGGGCTAAGTAATCGAAAGCTCCTTTGATTCCTACTGCTTCATAAAAAGGGGGTCGGATGTCATAACACAGCCAGCAACCTGCTGTAATACCTGGGTCGGAGTGGTTTAGAGCTTCATATGCTGCTGTTAACATTTTCCACAGTGGGTCTTCTGACCCATGTACCCTAGGGGCCACGCAGGTCCTTAGTGTGGTTTTTAAGGCCCCTATAAACGGTTGTGGGATGACAGTTGCAGGTGACGTTGCCCTCCCCCCCAACACTGGGTTTGGTCCTACCACCCCCGAGATTGGGGAAATTCTTAGCTTAAGTTGTATGACAGTACCAAAGGGAGGACGCTGATGGAGGTGTATTCCCCACGATAGTCCTGAGACCCACCGTGTGTCCTTTTTCCCTTCCTCGGTGAGTTTTACACGTATAAGATTACAGTTTCTGTTATGCCGGGACAGTGAGCATGGCTGGACATAAGACATTTCAATGAGGAGGGGTCGTACCTTCCATTCCGCATCACTGGAGCTTACACACTTCCAGGCTGCGCAATAGAGGGACTCGATTACCCCGCACTCGTCTCATTTCCCCAGTTCTAAACCCCGGATATGCATAAAACCCACTTCGGCTCATGGACACTCCTTGCTTTTCATGTCAAGTCCGTCCCCCGCCTCCTGCGCACCCATATCCCCCCTCATGAGTAGCGACAACGCATCGGTCTCAGGGGAGTTGGTCCAGATTAGAATAAAGGTCCGGCCACCAGGTGCTGGGAGGTGCTGCTCTAGATGTTTGGTTGTGCACTGCTCCAGGCTCAGGTTGTCGATTCTCCCAGTGAGGTTGTAGGGTGCATGTGGGTGATTATTAGGGCCGCCCCTTACCTGCACCCAGAACCAAAAGCGGGCCACCACCAGTAGTTGGCTGCCGGCCATCTCGCTACTGGTCGGTTCTAGGCCTTATGTGGGTGAGCTTCACTTTCAGGGGGTTTCTGGATGAGCCTCTGCTTTCCACTGACCCTGCTGCAGCTCTCTCGCGGTCCTGCTGGCGAGCCGTACGTGAGAGTGGCGAATGCAGGTTGCTACTCCATCGACCTTAAGAGCAGTGGGGGTAACAAGAATTACTTGAAAAGGGCCTTCCACCAAGGTTCTAGGGACTTACTATTGTGTCGCTTTACCCAGACCCAGTCTCCGTGCTCGTGCTGGTGAGAGGGGACCCCTGGTGGCCTTCCTGCTCATTTTTATAGAAGCCCTGGAGAGCGGGCCATATCTGGTCCTGCACCCGGCGTAAGGCTTCAACAGCCTGTAACACCTCCCCTGAGCCTCCTTCCAGCAGCGGATGTACGCTTGGAATTACTGGCGGAGGGGATCCGTACATAATTTCAAAGGGGGTCACACCCAGGTGATACGGCATGTTCCGGGCTCAGAACAGGGCGAAGGGAAGGAGGATCACCCAGTCCCCGCCAGTCTCTAGGCACAGTTTGGTTAAAGTCTCCTTCAAAGTTCTGTTCATCCTTTCTACCTGCCCAGAGCTTTGGGGATTGTACGCACGATGCAATTTCCCATCAGTCCCCAGCAATCTGGAACTGCTCTGGCTGACATTGCTTACGAAAGCCGGCCCCTTGTCAGATCCTAGGCTTTCTGGAAATCCATACCTAGGGACAACTTCTAGGAGTTTCTTTGCTACCACCACTGCAGTTTCCTTTTTTGTTGGAAATGCTTCCACCCACCCTGAGAAGGTATCTACCATTACTAGCAAGTATTTATACCCATACATTCCTGGCTTTACTTCAGTAAAATCCATTTCCCCAAACAACCCTGGTTTCCTTCCCCGATCCCGAGTACCTGTGTGGGTTCCCTTGATTTTCCCGGTTTCATCACCTGGCAGGCGCGGCAGGCCTCCGCAACACTCTCCTCTGCTTTTCTCTGCAGCCGGAACTTGAGGTGAGCCGTATCCAATAGTTGCAACATTCTCCCTTTCCCCAGGTGCGTAGTCTGGTGCAGATGCTTTAACAAGTGATTTCCCAGGGCTTCTGGTTCTATCAAGTAATTTTCATTGTCTCTCAGCCAGCGGTTCAGCTTTGACTGCCCGTAGCTCCTTTTCCACCCAGATCCAATCTGTAGTGGAGTACTCCGGTCGCAGAGGTAATTTTCCCATTCGGGGGGGCGGCAGGTCCAAATGTAAGGCTTCGGCTGCTCGGGTCCTTCCGCCCACTT
>NW_022111309.1:2710841-2716287 GCF_000313985.2 Echinops telfairi | reverse complement strand
CGCTTCTAGATCTGCCGCCCGGTTTCCTCGGGCCCCAGGGAGTTCCCCCTCTGGTGGCCAGGGATGTGTACTGCCGCTACCGCCTCTGGTAACATGACAGGGTCCAGCAACTGCAACATCTCGGTCTTATTTTAGATCTCCTATCCTCCTGCAGTGACAAATCCTCTCTCCCGGTTTAGCACCCCTGTACTATGAATAGTTCCGTACGAATACCGGCTGTCTGTAAACAACGTGAGTCTTCTTCCTTTCGCACGCCGGAGAGCCTCAGTCACTGCCACTATCTCCGCTTTTGGGGGCTGAGGTACCGGGAGGGAGCTGGGATGCTCAAATTAGGGATCCCTTGCATCTACGATCGCAGCTCCCGCATGGCGCCGACCGTCCTTAACGAAACTATTTCCATCTGTAAACCACACCAGGTCACTATTTGGGAGAGGCCGGCCTTTGAGGTCTTTTTGTACCATTTGGACGTCGGCCAGGATTTCCTGGCAGTCAGGCTCTGGCTGCCGGGCGTTGGGTGCTGCAGGAGCGTCCTGGGTTTGAAGCCGTGGGTGACTTAATAATGATTCGGGGGGCGTTGAGCAACAGTCCCTGACAATGGGCCAGTCTCGTGTTCGTAACCCATCGTCCCGGGAGTTGTTTTAGGAGTCCCTCGACCGCAGGGGGAGTCGTAATTTCTAGGGGCTGCCCCAGTGACAGCTTATCCGCATCGTTCACTAGTAATGCCAGAGCCGCTGTTATACGGAGGCATGCCGGCCATCCGGTAGCTACAGGATCGAGTTTTTTTTGATAAGTATGCTACTGGTCTTTTCCACGGTCCCAGCCTTTCGCCATCCCTTGCTTCTCGTCTACAAAGAGCTGAAATTCTTTTTCCGGATCTGGGAGGGTTAAGGTAGAAACCTTTAGCATCGCGGCTTTTAAGGTTTGGAACGCTTTTTGCATGGCTTCAATCCATACGAAATCCTGACCACTTTTACATCCTTCATATAGGGGTCTAGCCTTTTCTGCAAACCCGGGATCCACAAGTGGTAATATCCTACCAATCCCAAGAATTCTCGGACTTGCCGGCATGAGGTAGGAGGGGGTATATTTAACACAGTTTCTTTCATGGCCTCGGTTCGCCACCTTTGCCCCGCCTCAGTTTATATCCCAGATATGTGACTTCTTCCCTGCAAAGTTGGGCCTTTTTTTGCAATTATCTGATAACCCACCCTTCCCAAGGTTCTTAGCAAGTCCTTTGTCCCTTCTGTGCAAGTCCGTGGGGAAGGGGCTGAAAGTAACAAATCATCTACGTGTTGCAACAAGGTGATATGGGGGTGGCTGGATCGGTTCTCACTCAGATCTTCGTGGAGGGCTTCGTTGAAGATTACAGGCGAATTTTTAACCCCCTGAGCCAAGCGTCCAGGTAGCCTGGCCCTGTATTCCCAGCTCGTCATCCTGCCACTCGAAAGCGAAAAGCTCCTGGCTGCGCGGAGCCACCGGTATGCTGAAAAAGGCGTCAGGTCTAACATGGAGTACCAGGTTTGAGAAGGGAGGCAAGGAGCTTGATAAGGTGTAGGGGTTAGGTACTGTAGAGTGTATGTCTAACACACACTTGTTAACTTCCCGTAAGTCTTGGACTGGCCTGTAGTCCCGGTGCCCGCTTTTTTTACCAGCAATAAGGGGTGTTCCAGGCTGACTGACACGTTCGCAAAATTCCTTCTTTAAAAAGTCGGCGAATGTGGGGCCGGATTCCTTCTCGTGCCTGAAGAGGCCTGGGTACTGACAGACACGGACTGGCTCGGCCCCTGCTTTCAGTTCAGTGAATACAGCTGGCCTGTGTTTGGCCCACCCAGTTCTGCCCGTCTCCGCCCAGGCCTCTGGGAGTTCTTGGAGCCACCACTGCAGCTCTTTGTTCTCACTGTATTGTACATGCTCAGACAGTCTGTACACATCGGCCCGCTGCAGGGTAAGGGTTTGAAGAACGGAGGGGTGGGGGGTTCTAGCGGGAATTTCTTCTGGTCTCTCCCAATGGGTCGCCCATGACCGTCTGTGACAGTTACTTGTTTTTCTTCAAAATGGATTTGAGCTTTTAACTTGGTTAAGATGTCTCTTCCTAGCAAGGGGGTTGGGCATTCAGGAATCACCATGAAAGCATGGCTCACATGGCCTGTCCCCAGATCCAGCTCACGATGGGTTGTCCATCGATAGGGCTTTGTTCTAGTTGCACCTTGCCCCCAGCTGGTTTTAGCAGCTAATTTGCCAGCAGGATGTGTGTTCACAGAGCTCTCTGCTCCAGTATCCACTAGGAAGTCAACTGGTTTCCCCTCAAAAAGTAAGGTTACCCAGGGCTCGGGGAGGGGAACCGAACCCTGACCTCCCTAATCACTGTCCTCCTGCCCAACTAACAGTACCTGCTTAGCCTCCCTACCTCCCCCCCTTGGGACCTTGTCATACTTTCTTTCAAAAGAGGCCTTTGTCCTCACATTCCCTGGCCCAGTGTCCCTTCTTCCTGCAATCCGCGCACTGATCTCTATGTAGTCTCTGCCTACGGGCCGTCCCTGTTCCCTTCTGACCGCCCTTCTCTGCCTTTCACTCTCCGTGGCTGCTAGCAGAATACGGGCCATTTCTCCACTAGCCTTCCTGGTTTCCTCGGCCTGGAACTTTCTATCTTCCCTTCTAACTCTTTCGCGCCGTTCTTCCGGAGTTTCCCTGTTGTTGAAAACCTTTTCAGCTACTTCAATTAAATCTTGCAATGTCTTCTCTCCCAATCTGTCTATTTTCTGCACCTCTTTCTAATGTCTGGGGCTGCCTGATTCACAAAAGCCATCATTACTGCAGCTTTACTCTCCTCAGAGGTAGGATCCATGGGGGTATGTATCCTAAAGGCTTCCAGAATTCCCTCTAAGCAGGCAGCCAGGCTTTCCTCCGGCCCCTGTCTGACATCGCCTACCTTTGCCAGGTTAGTCGGCTTGCGTGCCGTTGCTCAGAGACCGGCCATGAGAGTCTGGCGGTAGACCCGGAGACACTCCCTACCTTCAGTCTCGTTGTAATTCCAATGTGGGCGCTCTAGCGGGAATGCTCTGTCTATCACTCCAGGCTGGGTCGTGGGGCAGCCATCCTCTCCCAGCACCGATTTGCGGGCTTCTCCTTGGATTCTATCCCGCTCCTCTGTGGGAAAAAGGACTTTCAGCAGCTGGTGACAGTCATCCCAGGTCGGCTGACGAGTGAACAAGACAGAATCTAACACATTTATTAAGTCCCTAGGATTGTCAGAGAAATTAGAATTTTGGGCCTTCCAATTATAAAGGTCGCTGGTGGAAAACGGCCAGTACTGATAGGTTGGCTCCCCGTCCTCCCGGGGAGGACCCATGGCTCGGATGGGTAGGGTCACTACAGGCCCTGGATCGGGGGACCTAGCGGTGCGTTGCCGAGTTCCGAACGCTGGCCCTTCCCCAGGACGCTTTGACGCCGATGGAGCTGCAGACAAAGCCTGGGGTTATGTGGAGGGGGAGGGGGTTGTCTGGTCCCAACCTGAATCAAGGAAATCAAGAGGGTGGTTAGAGTCGGACAGAACTGTCTCGGGGTCCTCAGAGGGGGCCTGGTGGACCGGCTCTGGATCTGGCCCCGCTTTTTTCTTCTGGACAAGAAAAACCTGCGTATTAGTGGAAGGAAGAAATTTCTGCAGCCAGGGAGGGGGGTTCTGAACCAGTTCCTGCCACACAATTGTATAGGGAATTTGATCCGGGTGGCCTGAGGGCCCTTATCAAAGACGATATTCTTTAGCTTCTGGATGATGGTTAAGTCAAAAGTGCCTTCCCGGGGCCATCCAACCCCGCGGGCAGGCCACTCTGATGTGAAAGTTACAAATTTTCCTTTTTTTACATTAACCGAGAGGTTACATGCCCTATCTTTCACCTCCCTGAAGTTTCCTGTAATGAGAGGAAGGGGAGTCATATGTGCCTGCCCCATTTTACCAGAAAGGAACACAAATGACAAAGACGACACACGCACAACACAAAGAGCAGTTACAAATAAGATACGACCCAGAGGAACACAATAGATCACAAGGCGCCTGACCCGATCGCCAGCCCTACGGCCGACTTGGCCTCCCTTCCAAACACACTCTGTGTTTGCTCCCGAGACCTACCAAGGAACAGCAGGATGTCTCCTGTCTATTCCCGACCGGCGACCTCCATGGCAAGTCCACCTAAGTCCTCTGCCGGTCACTCTCTTAGGGCCTGATTCCTGCACCGTACAGATTTCCAAAGACCTCTCTCCTCTGTCCAAGATCTCAGTTCCACTCCAGGGTATCGCTCCAATCCGGACGAGCCCCAGTTGTTAGGGAGCTGGAGCGATTTCCCTTTCAATGGAAGGAGATCAAACACAGGCTGCTATACAGAGAGGCCTTTATGATGCTAGCTTAAGCCAGGGCTCCAGCCCTCAGGTGCTTAACCACGCACTGTCTTGGGCTAGAGCCCCGAACAAAAGAAATTCTTAAGTATATATCTATAAGGTACATAACAGGGCGTTCCCAGCCCCCCTTCCCCCCACCCCCCGTCAGTCCACTGACTGGCTCATTTGAGGAAGGTTAGCCGTCTGGTCTGTGTAGTTCCCGCGCTGGCTGGGTTGTCCTCCCCTCAGGGTTTGGGCTCGTAGTGCTGCTCCCGGGTTGGCTAGCCTCCGTTTCCGGGTACATCCTACTTGGCACTGCTAGGAAACATGAAACCACATGAAACCACGGGGGCAATCTGGCTTTACAGACCAAGCACGCCGTCCTTCTCCGGGGACTGGTCTCTCCTGACGACACATCCAAAGTCCAGGAGACCAAGACTTGCCATTCTCACTTCTAAGGAGCATTAAAACCCTCCTGCTGTCAAAGCAATTGATTCACAGCAACCCTACAGGACAGCGAAGAGTAGAGCTGCCCTACTCTAGAGTGGGTTCCCGAGGCTGTCAGTCTACAGGCACAGACAGCACAGCTGGTGGTTTTGAACTGCTGACCTCAAGATAAGCAGCCAGCAGCAAGCACTACTCCACCAGGCGGCCATGGCAGCAGAGTGCTGGCTCCAACTCCCAACAGCGCCCCCATGTGTGCCAGCGCGGAACTGCATGCAACAGGTTTCCATTGGCTCAGGAGTCTGAAGTCGCCAGCTAGCCCTTTTTCTTTCAACGCACACACGGGTGCATGTCAACGTCCAGCCCTCTGGCCGGTAGCATGCTGGCTCTTTGTACCATCAGGGGTCACCAATCAAGAGTTCTTGGATGAGGGAGTGAGGTTACTGGTCAGGGGGTCGGAGGGGTTGGGACTGAGAACTCAGAGGGTCATGTGTGACCTTTAATGTATGATTTGTACTGGTTCTGATGACCCGCCCACGTGATGGGGTCCTCTCATAGTGAGTCCACCTCTGGAGACAGGTGGTCACTGTCTGGCCCTGGCACAGTGGGCAGTGTCAGCAGGCAGCCTCCA
>NW_022111309.1:2701434-2710674 GCF_000313985.2 Echinops telfairi | reverse complement strand
CCAGTCAGACCAGGGAATTCATCCGATACCTAGAGACCATGAAGAGTGGCAGCCGCCCAGGTAGGTCCAGAGGTATGTGCGTGCGCAGGTGGGCCAGGGAAAGAAAGAACACGGAGCATGTGGGGGACAAGATAAAGATGGTGATGTTGCTGGGTGGTGAATGTACGAAATCTAACGGAACTATTTGCTATAAGGGAGGACTTCATGTCATGTGCACAGTGTACACCTTGGACTGCTCACCCAAAGGTCAGCAGTTCAAACCCACCAGCCGCTCCCCGGGGGAAAAAGACCAGACTGTCTGTTCTCATAAAGACTGGCAGCCTGGGACACCCACGGGCAGCTCTGCTCTGTGGACTGGAAAGGACTGTGTGGCGGTGAGGTTTGGTTTAGCAGGATCTCGGGCAGAGCTTCTGGATCTAACTACAAGGAACATCCTATTTGGAAGGGCATGTTGTCCGGTGGGGAAGGTCCCTGGGCCAGCCTGGTGTCAGGGTCCCCAGCCCTGACTGCAGCCCTGAGAGGCATCACATGGGGTCCTCCCATCCCTGCAGCTCCCCCTGCAACCCCTTGGCTTCAGGCATTGCTGTCAGAGAGCTGCTGCCAGTGTTCTTTGTTTTGGTGCACCCTCAAGATCACCTCATTCTCCCACAAGGTTTGTGTTGGGGGCCCCATGAGGTCTTCCCATGCAAACAGCCCCAGGCTGCTCAGGTGCACATGATCTGCAATGGGGGTCTGCAGAAAGCGCGAGCCTAAGAGAATGTGCACGTGCATGTGTTTGTGTGGTGTAGCATGTGCTATGGGTACCTGTGTGTGCACACTGAGGTCTGTGCTGTGTACGTGTGTGGTAGCATATGTACACACACGGCTAAGAGGGGTGTGTGCTGCGTTCGTGTGCCTGGAACAGTCCATCTGCGGGAAGTGACAACTCAGGAAAGTTGGGGTGCCGTTTAGGGGTAGAGGGGAGCATTCTGTTCAGTTCCCCCCACCAACATGACACAGACGTCCTTTCCGGTAAGTCCAGCAGTCCTTCCCCTTGCGTCCTCAGCCCCAGGCCTCAGGAGGCCCTGGGGCCAGCATGGGGGTCCCTGCTGGGGGAGGGACACCAGGCAAGGTATCCTGGGAGGACCCATAGGGGGAGTGAGCAGACCCCACGTGGGGGCGGCTGGAGAAAGACAGCCTTCAATCAGCCGCTCCCTCCGCCAGGATGTCAGGAGTGGCAGGGACGCTGACTGGCAGGTGCCAGCAGCACCAGGGCCGGCTGGCTCCACTGGGCTGGGTGCCCGGCCCAGCGGCAGGTGTCTCTTGGCCTGCAGGGCTCCTCCCGCCCAGGGAGCAGGTTCTGGGTGGGGCTTACACTTACCCGCTCACCAGCACCCACATTCGCAGCAGCACCCCCGCACGTTCTGGCACCCTGCTGCTCACACATGTGCATCTCACTTCCCACCCCATGCACCCGCCCCGGCCTCTCCCCTGCCCGCTGCTCACGCTCCTTCCGCAGGCGGATCCAGGGCTGGCAGCAACCCCGGGCTCCTCCCCTCTCCAGGCTCGGGACAGCAGGGCTCAGGGGCGCTGGCCCGCACCCCCAAGCGGGCCCGCCCCCACCCTGGCTCCACACGTTTATTTGGTAAACCCTTGGAGTATGCTCGCCCGCTAGAGCCACACTGGAGGGCCAGCAGGGGTCCCCGGAAGGCAGGCCTGACGTCCGTAGTGAAGGTGGCTGGGCGACCGCCACCGGGAGGGGGTCTGCCTCGTCACCCCGGGTTGCCCCCGTGGTATGGAGAGCAGCCACCCCTCTTCCGGTCTTACCTCCTCCACTCAGCCAGGGGGTGGCCCGCCCGCGCCCCCCAGGGGGTCGCTCCTTCAGGAGTGCACGGAGGGGTGACCAGTGAAGCGCAGCTCAGAGACGCTAGCCGGCCCCCTCTCCCACGCTCAGACGCAGTCCTGGGCCACGTGCGTGGGAGGAGGGGGGGCTGCCCGGTGTCTGGAAAGGGGCTGGGGGGAGGGATAGGTACAGTCACCCCCAAGATGAAGTCCTCTCACATCGGACGCTCAGGAGAGGGATGGACAGGCAGACAGACAGAAGTCACTGCCACCGAGTGGACGCAGACTCACAGCGACCCTGCAGGACAGGGCAGAACTGCCCCCACGGGAGTGGGCTTATCGCTCTGCAGGGGAGCAGACAGCCTGGGCTTTCACCCCTGGGCTGCGGGTGGTTCAAACTGCCAACTTCGAGGCGAGTGGGTGGCCAACATGCTCCAACGGGGCTACCACACCAGACCCTTCCTGGGTGCCTGGCTTAACTGGCTCCCAGGTGGGGCCCCTGTTGCCCAGTCTCTCAGCCCAGGTGGGCCTCATGGTGCCCCAGTGGTATGTCCCAGGTGGGCTCCCTAGTGCCAAGCCCCTCTTTCCTAGGTGAACTCACTAGTGCCCAGCTCTCTCCCCCAGGTGAGTTACCTGTGCGCAGGCTCTCTGTCCAGGTTGGACACTGGGAGCCTGCCTTCTCTGGATCCCAGGTGGGGCCCCTGGTGCCAGGCCTCTCTGCCCCAATGGGTTCCCTAGTGTGTGGCCTCGCTGTACCAGGGGCGCCCCTTGGTGCCAGGCCTCTCTTTCCTAGGTAAATCCTGGAGTGCCCAACCTCACTGTTCCAGGTGGGTTCTTTGGTGCCCGGCCTCTCTGTCCCAGCTGGACACTAGGTGCCTGGCTTCTCTGGATCCCAGGTGGGCCACCTGGTGCCCGGCTTGTCTGTTCTAGGTGAACCTCCTAGTGCGCAGCCTCTCTGTCTCAGGTGGACACAGGGTGCCTGGCATCTCAGGATTCCTGGTGGCACCCTGGTACCCAGACACTCTACCCAGATTGGCCCCCTGGTGCCAGGTTCTCTGTCCCAGGCCTCTCTCTATCAAGTGGGTTCCGGGCGGCAGGCCTCTCTGCCCCACTTGGCCCCCTGATGTCCGGCCTCTCTGTCCAAGGAGGGCCTCCTGGTGCCTGGCCTCTCTGTCCCAGGTGGACACCGGGTGACTAGCTTCAGTTGATCAACTCACTGTTCCAGGTGGGTTCGCTGGTGTCCAACCTCTCTGTCCCAAGTCGACACTGGCGGCCTGGCTTCTCTGGATCCCAGAAGGGCCGCCTGATGCCCAGCCTCTCTGCCCAAGGTAGCTCCCTGGTGCCCGGCCTTTTTGACCAGGTGGGAGCCCTAGTGCTCAGCCTCTCGGTCAAAGGTAGGCCCCCTGGATCTAGGCCTTTAGGCTCAAGGTGAACCCGCTAGTGCCCAGGATCCCTGTCCCAGGTGGACACTGGGTGCCTGGCTTCTCTGGACCCCACTTGGGTCCCATTGGGGCCCGGCCACTTTTCCCAGGTGGGTTCCCTGGTGCCCACACTCTGTCCCAGGTGGACACAGAATATCTGGCTTCTCTGGATACCAGGTGGCCCCTTGTGCCCACCTCTCTGCTCCAGGTGCACACCCTACTGCCAGGCCTCAGTGCCCAAGGTCAGGCCCCTTGTGCCCAGGTACTCTGTCCAAGCAGGGCCCCCTGGTGCCCAGGTTCTCTGCCCAAGGTGGACACTGGGTGCCTGGCTTCCCTGGATCCCAGTTGGGCCCCCTGGTGCCCTGCTTCTCTGAAACCTAGGTGGGGACCCTGGTGCCCAGCCTTTCTGTCCCAGGTAGGGCCCCTAATAACCGGACCCTCTGCCTTAGGTGAACCCGCTATTGCTCAGACTCTCTGTCCCAGATGGACACTGGGTACCTAGTTTCTCTGGGCAACCTGGTGCCCGACCTCTCTGTCCCAAGTGGACACTGTGTACCTAGTTTCTCTGGATCCCAGGTGGGCACCCTGGAGCCCAGCCTCTCTGTCCCAGGTGGGCTCCCTGGTGTCTGGCCTCAGTATCCCAGGTGGGCCTGTGTTGCCCGGCATCTCTATCCTAGGTGAAACCCCTAGTGCCTGACCTCTCTGTCATAGGTGGATTCCCTGCTGCCCAGTCTCTCTGCCTCAGGTGAACCCACTAGTACCCAACCTCTCTGTCCCATGTGGGCGCGAGGTGCCCGGCATCTCTCTCCTAGGTGAATCCCAGAGTTTCCAACCTCACTGTCCCAGGTGGGTTCCCTGGTGCACGGCCTCTGTCCCAGGTGGACACTAGGGGCCTGGCTTCTCTGGATGCCAGGTGGGCCACCTGGTGCCTGGCCTGTCTGTCCTAGGTGAACCCCCTAGTGCCCAGTCTCTCTGTCTCAGGTGGACACAGGGTGCCTGGCTTCTCAGGATCCCTAGTGGTGCCCTTGTACCCGGACACTCTACTCCAGATAGGCACGCTGGTGCCTGACTTCTCTGCCCCAGGTGAGCCCCATATGCCCAGTCTCTCTGTCCCAGGTGAGTCCCCTTGTACTCAACCTCTCTTTATCAAATGGGCCCCCTGATGTGCACTCTCTCTGTCCCAGGTGGGTTCCCTGGTGCCCGGCATCTGTCCCAGGTAGGTTCCCTTATGCCCACACTCTCTGTCCCAGGTGGACACAGAATATCTGGCTTCTCTGGATACCAGGTCGCCCCTTGTGCCCACTTCTCTGCTCCAGGTGTGGCCTCTGTTTTCAAGGTGGGCACCCTTGTGCCCAGGTTCTCTGCCCAAGTAGGGCCCCCTGATGCCCAGGTTCTCTGCCCCAGGTGGACAATGGGTATCTGGCTTCCCTGGTGCCCTGGTTGTATGTCCCGCGTGTGACCCCCAGTGCTTGGCTTCTCTGAATCCCAGGGGGGGTCTCCGGGTGCCCAACCTCTCTGTCCCAGGTAGGGCCCCTAGTAACCGGACTCTCTGCCACAGGTGAACCGCTATTGCTCAGACTCTCTGCCCCAGCTGGGTTCCATGGTGCCGAGCCTCTGTGTCCCAGGTGGACACTGGGTACCTAGTTTGTCTGTATCTGGGGTTGCAGGGAGGCACCCTGGTGCCCGATCTCTCTGTCCCAGGTGGGTTCCATGGTGCTGAACCTCTCTGTCCCAGGTGGACACTGTGTACCTAGTTTTTCTGGATCCCAGATGTGCACCCTAGAACCCAGTCTCTCTGTCCCAGGTAGGCTCCCTGGTGCCTGGCCTCAGTGTCCCAGTTGGGCCCAAGGTGCCCACCATCTCTGTCTTAGGTGAACCCCCTAGTGCCTGACCTCTCTGTCTCATGTGGGATCCCTTATGCCCAGTCTCTCTTCCTCGGGTGAACCCACAAGTGTGCAGCTTCTCAGTCCCTGGTGGACACTGTGTGCCTGGCCACTCTGTCAATGGTGAACCCCTAGTGCTCAGCCTCTTTGTCCCAGGTGGGTTCCCTGATGCCCAGCTTCTCTGGATCCCAGGTGGGCCACCTGGTGCCCAGCCTGTCTGTCCTAGGTAAACCCCCTAGTTCCCAGTCTCTCTGTCTCAGGTGGACACAGGGTGCCTGGATTCTCAGGAGCCCTAGTGGCGCCATTGTACCCGGACAGTCTACTCCAGATTGGCCCCATGTGCCCAGTCTCTCTGTCCCAGGTGAACCCCCTTGTACTCGGCCTCTCTGTATCAAATGGAATACCAGGTGGCAGGCCTCTCTGACCCACGTGGGACCCCTGATTTCTGACCTCTCTGTCCAGGGAGTGTGTCCTGGTGCCCAGCATCTGTCCGAGGTGGGTTCCTGGGTGACTGGCCTCTCTGTCCCAGGTGGACACAGAATATCTGGCTTCTCTGGAAACCAGGTGGCTCCTTGTGCCCACCTCTCTGCTCCAGGTGCACACCCTCCTGCCAGGTCTCTGTGCCCAAGGTCGGCCCACCTGTGCCCAGCAACTCAGCCCAAGCAGGGCTGCCTGGTGCCCAGGTTCTCTGCCCCAGGTGGGCCCACTGGTGCCCTGGTTCTATGTCCAAGGAGGCTCCCCCCTGGTACCTGGCTTCTCTGAATCCCAGGTGAGTCCCCTGGTGCCCAGCCTCTCTGTCCCAGGTGGGGCCCTTAGTAACTGGACTCTCTGCCACAGGTGAACCCGCTATTGCTCAGACTCTTTAGTGCCTAACCTCTCTGTCCCAGGTGGGTTCCCTCTGTCCCAGGTGGAAAATGGGGTCTTGGCTTCTCTAGATCCCAGTGGGCAAGCTGGTGCCTGGTGCCTGGCCTCTCTGCCCCAGATCAACCCACAGGCATCCTGTTTGCATGTCCAAGATGGGCCCCCTAATGACCAGCCTCTACCCCAGATGGACACTGGGTGCCTGGCTTTTCTGGATCTGAAGTGGGCACCCTGATGCCTGGCCTCTCTTACCCAGTCACCCGCAGGTGTCCCGGTTGGATGTCCCAGGAGGCTCGCATGGTGCACAGCCTCTCTGCCCTAGGTGGGCCTCCTGGTGCCCAGACTCTCCGCCCCAGCTGAGTCCCCTGGTGCCCGGCTTCTCTGTCCTAGATGAAGCCGTTAGTCCCTAACTTCTCTGTCCCAGGTGGGTTTCATGGTGCAGAGCCTCTGTGTCCCAGGAGAGCACTGGCTAACTAGTTTCACTGGATCCCAGGTGGGCACCCTAGTGCCCAAACTCCATGCCAGGTGGGTGCCCTGGTGCCTGAACTCTGTGCCCCAGGTGGACACTGGGTACGTGGTTTCTCTGGATCCAAGGTGTGTACCGTGGAGCCTGGCCTCTCTGTCCCAGGAAGGCCCCCTGGTGCCAGGCCTCTCTTCCCTAGGTGGGCCTTCTGGTGCCCAGCCACTCCGCCCCAGGTGGGGCCTGTCAGGCCCAGCTTCTCTCTCCCAGGTTGGCCAGCGGTACCTGGCATCTCTGTCCTAGGTAAACCCCTTAGTGCCTAACTTCTCTGTCCCAGGTGGGTTCCCTTTGTCCCAGGTGGAAAATGGGGTCTTGGCTCCTCTAGATCCCAGTGGGCAAGCTGGTGCCTGGCCTCTCTGCCCCAGATCGGCCCCCAGGCATCTTGTTTGCATGTCCGAGATGGGCCCCCTAATGACCAGCCTCTACCCCAGGTGGACACTGGGTACCTGGCTTTTCTGGATCCGAAGTGGGCACCTTGATGCCTGGCCTCTCTTCCCCAGTCATCACCAGGTGTCCCGGTTAGATGGCCCAGGAGGTTTGCATAGTGCACGGCCTCTCTGCCCTAGGTGGGCTGGATGGTGCCTGGCCTTTCTGTCCCAGGTGGGCTCTCTGTTGTCCAGGTTCTCTGTCCCAGTTGGGCCTTTTGTTACCCAGTCTGTCTGCCTGAGGTGAGCTCCCTGGTGCCCGGTTTCTCTATCCTTGGTGGGCCCCTTGGTGTCCGGCCTCTCTGTCCCAGGTGGGTTCCATGGTGCTGAGCCTTTCTGTCCCAGGTGGACACTGTGTACATAGTTTTTCTGGATCTCTGTCCTAGGTGAACACCCTAGTAACTGACCTCTCTGTCACAGGTGGATTCCCTGGTGCCCAGTCGCTGACTCAGGTGAATCCACTAGTGCCCGGACTCTCTCTCCCAGGTGGGCGCGAGGTGTCTGGTATCTCTCTCCTAGGTAAACCCCTTAGTGCCTGACCTCTCTGCCCCAGGTTGGTTGCCTGGAGCCCAGCTTCTCTATGGTGGACATTGGGTAACCAGCCACTCTGTCATTGGTGAACCCCCTAGTGCCCAACCCCTTTGTCCCAGGTAGGTTCCCTGGTGCCAACCTCTCTGTCCTAAGCAACCCCATAGTGCCCAGCCTCACTGTCGCAGGTGGGTTCCCAGATGCCCAGTATCTCTGTCTCAGGTGGACACTGGGTGCCTGGCTTCTCTTGGTCCCAAGTGGGCACCCTAGTGCCTAGCCTCTCTGCCCCAGGCCGGTCCCCAGATGTCCCGGTGTTATGACCCAGGTGGGCCCCATTGTGCCCGGCCTCTCTACCCCAGCTGGATTCCCTGGTGCCCAGCATCTATCATAGGTGGACACTGGGTGCCTCTGTTCTCTGGATCCCAGGTGATCCTCCAGGTGCCTGGCTTCTCTTCCTCAGTAGGGATCCCTGGTGCCCGAACTCTCTTCCCAGGTAGACACTGGGCACCTAGATTCTGACAATCCCAGATGGGATTCCTGGTGCCCAACCTCTCTGTCCCAGGTAGACATTGGGTGCCTGAGTTCTCTGAATCCCAGGTGGCCCCCCTGATGCCCGGATTCTCTGCCCCAGCTGGGGCCCCTGGGGCCCTGGTTGGATGCCCCAGGTGGGCCCACAGTGCCCAACCTCTCCACCATAGGTAGGGCCCATGGGGCCCGGCCTATCTCTCCCAGGTTGGCCCGTGATACCCAGCATCTCTGTCCTAGAGGAACCCCTTAGTTCCTAACCTCTCTGTCCCAGGTGGACACTAGGTTCCTGGCTTCTCTGGATTCCAATGTTCATGCTGGTGCCTGGTCTCTCTGCCCCAGATCGGGCCCCAGTTGTCCTGTTTGAATGTCCCAGGTGGGTTCCCTTGTGCCCAGCCTCTATCCCAGGTGGACACTGGGTGCCTGGCTTTGCTGGATCCCAAGGAGGCACCCTGGTGCCTGGCCTGTCTGCCCCAGGCGGGCCTCCAGGTATCCCAGTTGGATGGCCCACCTCTCCACTCTAGGTGTGCCTCTGGGTGCCCGACCTCTCTGTCCCAGGTGGGCCCGGGGTGCCCAGCATCTCTTTCCTAGGTGAACCCCTTAGTGCCTGACTTCTCTGTCCCAGGCGGGTTCCTTGGTGCCCAGTTTCTCTGTCCCAAGTAGACGCTCTTTGCCTGACTTCTCTGAATCCCAGGTGGGCTCCCTAGTGCCTGGCCTCTCTGTCCTAAGTGATGCCCCTAGTGTCCAGCATCTCCGTCCCAGGTGGGCCACATAGTGCCCACCCTGTCTGTCCCAGGTGGACACTGGGTGCCTGGATTCCCTGGATCACAGGTGGGCCCACTAGTGCCCTTGTTCTATGTCCCAGGAGGCTCCACCTGGTGCCTGGCTTCTCTGAATCCCAGGTGGGTCGCCTGGTGCCCGACCTCTCTGTCCCAGGTGAACCCGCTCTTGCTCAGACTATCTGTCCCAGGTAGGTTCCATGGTGCAGAGCCTCTGTTTCCCAAGTGGACATTGGGTACCTACTTTCTCTGGACCCAAGGTGTGCACCCTGGAACCTGGCCTTTCTGTCCCAGATGGGCTCCCTGGTGCCCGGCATCTATGTCCTAGGTGAATCCCCTAGTGCCTGACCTCTCTGACACAGGTGGCAGCCCTGGTGCCCAGTCTCTCTGCCTCTGGTGAAACTACTAGTGCCCAGACTCTCTGCCTGATTTATCTGGATCCAAGGTGGCCCCCCTGATGCCCGGCCTCTCTGCCCC
>NW_022111309.1:2699168-2700099 GCF_000313985.2 Echinops telfairi | reverse complement strand
CACCTGGGGAATAGAGGCCAGGCACCTGGGGGTCCACCTGGGATCCAGAGAAGAGAGGCACCCAGTGTCCACCTATGATAGAAGCTGGGCACCAGGGAATCCACCTGGGGCAGACAGCCTGGGCACAATGGGGCCCACCTGGGTCATAACACCGAGACATCTGGGGACCGGCCTGGGGCAGAAAGGCTAGGCACTAGGGTGCCCACTTGGGACCAAGAGAAGCCAGGCACCCAGTGTCCACCTGAGACAGAGACGCTGGGCATCAGGGAACCGACCTGCGACAGTGAGGCTGGGCACTATGGGGTTGCTTAGGACAGAGAGTTTGGCACCAGGGAACCTACCTGGGACAAAGGGGTTGGGCACTAGGGGGTTCACCAATGACAGAGTGGCTGGTTACCCAATGTCCACCAGGGTTAGAGAAGCTGGGCTCCAGGGAAACCACCTGGGGCAGAGAGTTCAGACACTAGGGGTTCACCTAGGAGAGAGATGCCAGGCACCTCATGCCCACCTGGGAGAGAGTCCAGGCACCAGGGAACCTACCTCGCACAGAGAGGCTAGGCACTAGTGGATTCACCTGAGGCAGAGACTGGGCACCAGGGAATCCACCTGTGACAGGTCAGGTACTAGAGTGTTCACCTAGGACAGAGATGCCGGGAAACTCGGGTCCACCTGGGACACAGAGGCCAGGCACCAGGGAGCCCACCTGGGACAGAGAGGTTGGGCACCTGCCCAACTGGGATCCAGATAAACTAGGTACACAGTGTCCACCTAGGACAGAAAGGCTCGGCACCATGGAACCTACCTGGGACCGATAGGCTGGACACCAAGGGGCCCACCAAGGATAGAGAAACCGGGCACCAGGGAGCTCACCTGGGGCAGACAGACTGGGTACCAACAGGCCCAACTGGGACAGAGAACCTGGACAACAGAG
>NW_022111309.1:2688891-2698447 GCF_000313985.2 Echinops telfairi | reverse complement strand
CCAGCCCACCTAGGGCAGAGAGGCCGGGCACTAGGCCACACACCTTTAATCCAGAGTAGCCAGCCACTCAGTGTCCACCTGGGACAGACAGGGTGGGCACTAGGTGGCCCACATGGGACGGAGATGCTGAACACTAAGGGGATCATCTAGGACAGAGCGTCCAGGCACTAGGGGGCCCACCTGGGATTCACAGAAGTCAGGCACAGAGCGTCTACCTGGGACAGAGAGACTGGGCACCAGTGAACCCGCCTGGGACAGAGAAGTTAGGCACTAACAGCTTCACCTAGGACAGAGAGGCTGGGCATCAGGGGAATCACCTTGGGCAGAGAGGCTGGGCACCCAGAGGCGCACCTAGGGCAGAGAGGCCGTGCACCATACGAACCACCTGAGACATCTAACCAGGACACCTGGGGGCCGACCTGCGGAAGAGAGGGCAGGCGCCCAGTGTCAACCGGGGTAGAGGCTGGGCACAAGGGTACCCCCCTTATGCAGAGAGGCCGGGCACTAGGGGGCCCATCTGGGACATCCAAACAGGACACCTGGGGGCCGATCTGGGGCAGAGAGGCCAGGCACCAGTGTGCCCAGTGGGATCCAGAGAAGCCAGGACCCCAGTTTCCACCTGGGACAGAAAGGTTAGGCACTAAGGGGTTTACCTATGATAGAGATGCTGTGCACCATGGACCAACCTAGGAGAGAGAGGCTGGGCTCAACGGGCCCAACCTGGGCCGGACAGGCTAGGCACCACGGGGCCCACCTAGGAAAGAGAGGCCCGCCACTAGGGGGCCCTCCTGGGGCATCTAACTGGGACACCAGTGTCCCCAACTGGGGCAGAGTGGCCAGGCATCAGGGGGGGCACCTGGGATCCAGACAAGTCAGGCACCCAATGTCTACCTGGGACAGAGAGGCTGGGCACTAGGGAACCCATCTGGGATTGTCAGAAGCTACGCACCCAGTGTGTACGTGTGACAGAGAGGCCGGGCCCTTGGGGGTTCACCTTGGACAGAAGGGTCGGGCACCAGGGAGCCCACCTGGGATCCAGAGGGGCAATGCACCCAGTTTCCACCTGGGATAGAAGCACCAGGGATCCCACCTGTGACAGAGAGTTCCCTAGTACCCAGTTTCTCTGTCCGAGGTGGACACTGGGTTCCTGGCTTCTCTGGATTCCAATGTTCATGCTGGTGCCTGGCCTCTTTGCCCCAGATCCACCCCCAGTTTTCCTGTATGGATGTACCAGGTGGGTTCCCTTGTGCCCAGCCTCTATCCCAGATGGACACGGGGTGCCTGGCTTCACTGGATCTCAAGGGGAACCCTGGTGCCTGGCCTCTCTGTCCTAGGTAGGTTCCCTGGTGCCCAGTCTCTCTGTCCCAATTAGACGCTTTGTGCCTGACTTCTCAGAATCCCAGGTGGGCCCCCTAGTGCCTGGCCTCTCTGTCCTAGGTGATCCCCCTAGTGTGCAGCATCTCCGTCCCAGGTGGGCCAACTGGTGCCCACCCTGTCTCTCCCAGGTGGACACTGGGTGCCTGGCTTCCCTGGATCGTACGTAGACCCACTGCTGCCCTGATTCTATGTCCCAGGAGGCTCCCCCTGGTGCCTGGCTTCTCTGAATCCCAGGTGGGTCCCCTGGTCCACGACCTCTCTGTCCCAGGTAGAGCCCCTAGTAGCCAGACTCTCTGCCTCAGGTGAACCCGCTATTGCTCAGACTCTCTGTCCCAGGTGGGTTCCATGGTGCTTGGACTCTGTGTCCCAGGTGGACACTGGGTACCTAGTTTCTCTGGACCCAAGGTGTGCACCCTGGAACCCGGCCTTTCTGTCCCAGGTGGGCTCCCTGGTGCCCGGCATCCCTGTCCTAGGTGAACCCCCTAGTGCCTGACCTCTCTGTCACTGGTGTCGACCCTGGTGCCCAGTCTCTCTGCCTCTGGTGAAACTACTAGTGCCCAGACTTTCTGCCTAATTTATCTGGATCCAAGGTGCCCCCCCCCCTCTCTGCCCCAGGTGGGCAAGAAGTGCCCGGCATCTCTCTCCTAGGTACACCCCTTAGTGCCTCACCTCTCAGTCCTAGGTGGGTTTCCTGGAGCCCAGCTTCTCTGTCCCAGGTGGACATTTGCTGCCTGGCGTCTCTGGATCCCAAGTCGGGACCCTAGTGCCTGGCCTCTCTGCCCCAGGTGGGTTCCCTGGTGCCCAGCATCTATCCCAGGTGGACACTGGATGCGTTGCTTCTCTGGGGCCCATGGTTCCCGGCCTCTCTTCCCCAGGTGGGCTCTCTAGTGCCCGACCCCTCTGTCCAAGGTGAACCCCCAGGTGCCCAACCTCTCTGTCCCACGTACACACTGGGTGCCTAGCTTCGGTCAATCCCTGATGGGTTCCCTGGTGCCCAGCTTCTCTGTCCCAGGTAGATATTGCATACCTGACTTGTCTGGATCCCAGGTGGCCCCCCTGATGCCTGGCCTCTCTGCCCCAGTTGGGGCCCCTGGTATCCCAGTTAGATGCCCCAGGAGGGCACCCTAGTGCTAGGCCTTTCTTTACTAGGTGGGCACCCTGGTGGTGCCCATCGGGCCAAGCCTCTCTTTCCCAGGTAAACCCCTTAGGGCCTAACCTCTCTGCCCCAGCTGAGTCCCCTGGTGCCCAGCCTCTCTGTCCTAGGTGAAGCCCTTAGTGCCTAACTTCTCTGTCCCAGGTGGGTTCCCTGGTGCCAACCTCTCTGTCCTAAGCATCCCCCTAGTGTCCAGCCTGACTGTCGCAGGTGAGTTCCCTGATGCCCAGCGTCTCTGTCTCAGGTGGACACTGGCTGCCTGGCTTTTCTTGGTCCCAAGTGGGCATCCTAGTGCCTAGCCTCTGTGCCCCTGGCCAGTCCCCAGATGTCCCGGTGTTATGACCCAGGTGGGCCCCATTGTGCCTGGCCTCTCTGCCCCAGGTGGATTCCCTGCTGCCCAGTTTCTATCATAGATGACCACTGGGTGCCTCTCTTACCTGCATCCCAGGTGGGTGCCCAGGTGCCTGACCTCTCTGTCCGAGGTGAAGCCACTGGCACCCAAACACTCTATCCCAGGTAGACACTGGGTACCTAGATTCTGTCAATCCCAGATGGGTTTCCTGGTGCCCAAACTCTCTGCCCCAGGTAGACACTGGGTACCTGAGTTCTCTGAATCCCAGGAGGTCCCACTGATGCCCTGACTCTCTGCTGCAGCTGGGGCCCCTGGGGCCCTGGTTAGATGTCCCAGATGGGGCCCCTAGGGTCCCAGTTGGATGCCCCAGGTGGGCCCTCTACTGCCTGGCCTCTCTCCCCAAGGTGGGCCCCCAGTGCGCAGCCTCTCCACCACAGGTAGGGCCCATGGGGCGTGGCCTCTCTCTCCCAGGTTGGCCCGCGGTTCCAGACATCTCTGTCCTACAGGAACCCCTTAGGGCCTAACCTCTCTGTCCCTGGTGGATTCCCTAGTGCCCAGTCCCTCTGTGCCAGGTGGACCTGGGTTCCTGGCTTCTCTGGATTCCAATGGGCATGCTGGTGCTGGGCCTCTCTGCCCCAGATAGACACTGAGTGCTTGGCTTCTCTGGATCCCAAGGAGGCACCCTGGTGCCTGGCCTCTGCCCTAGGCCTGCCCCCAGATGTCCCCGTTTGATGGCCCCGGTGGGCCGCCTGTTGGCTGGCCTCTCCGCCCTAGGTGGGCCTTCAGGTTCCCGACCTCTCTGTCCCAAGTTGACGCTCTGTGCCTGACTTCTCTGAATCACAGGTGGTCCCCCTAGTGCCTGGCCTCTCTCCCCTAGGTGATCCCCTAGTGTCCAGCATCTCCGTCCTAGGTGAACACTGGGTGCCTGGCTTCCCTGGATCCCAGGTCGGCCCACTGGTGCTCTGGTTCTATGTCCCAGGAGGCTCCCCCTGGTGCCTGGCTTCTCTGAATCCCAGGTGGGTCACCTGGTGCCCAACATCTCTGTCCCAGGTAGGGCCCCTAGTAACCGGACTCTCTGCCTAAGGAGAACCCGCTATTGCTAAGACTCTCTGTCCCAGGTGGGTTCCATGGTGCCTGGACTCTGTGTCCCAGGTGGACACTGGATACCTAGTTTCTCTGGATCCAATGTATGTACCCTGGAACCCGGCCTCTGTGTCCCAGGTGGGCTCCCTACTGCCCGGCCTCTCTCTCCTAGTGAATCCCCTAGTGCCTGACCTCTCTGTCACTGGTGGCGGCCCTGGTGCCGTCTCTCTGCCTCTGGTGAACCTACTAGTGCCCAGACCCTCTGCCTGATTTATCTGGATCTCAGATGGCCCCCCTGATGCCCGGCCTCTCTGCCCCAGGTGGGCGAGAAGGGCCCGGCATCTCTCTCCTAGGTGCACCCCTTAGTGCCTCAACTCTCAGCCCTAGGTGGGTTTCATGGAGTCCAGCTTCTCTGTCCCTGGTAGACACTGGGTGCCTGGCCACTCTGTCATTGGTGAACCCCCTTGTGCCCAGCCTCTTTGTTCCAGGTGGGTTCCATGGTGCCAGCCACTCTGTCCTAAGCAACTTCCTGGTGCCCAGCATCTCGGTCCCAGGTGGACATTTGGTGCCTGGCTTCTCTGGATCCCAAATCGGCCCCCTAGTGCCTGGCCTCTCTATCCTAGGTGATCCCCCTAGTGTCCAGCATCTCCGTCCCAGGTGGGTTCCCTGGTGCCTGGACTCTGTGTCCCAGGTAGACACTGGGTACCTAGTTTCTCTGGATCCAAGGTGTTCACCCTAGAACCCGGCATCTCTGTCGCAGGTGGGATACCTGGTGCCCGGCATCTCTGTCCTAGGTGAAACCCCTAGTGCCTGACCTCTCTATCACTGGTGGAGGCCCTGGTGCCCAGTCTTTCTGCCTCTGGTGAACGTACTAGTGCCCAGACTCTCTGCCTGATTTATATGGATCCCGGTGGCCCCCCTGATGCCCAGCCACTCTGCCCCAGGTGTGTTCCTGGTGCTAGGTCTCTCTGCCCCAGGTGGGCGAAAAGTGCCCGGCATCTCTCTCCTAGGTACACCCCTTAGTATCTGACCTCTCAGCCCTAGGTGGGTTTCCTGGAGCCCAGCTTCTCTGTCCCTGGTGGACACTGGGTGCCCAGCCACTCTGACATTGGTGAACTCCCTAATGCCCAGGCTCTTTGTCCCTGGTGGGTTCCCTGATGCCAGCCTCTCTGTCTTAAGCAACTTCCTGGTGCCCAGCGTCTCTGTCCCAGGTGGATATTTGCTGCCTGGCTTCTCTGGATCCCAAGTCGGCACTCTAGTGCCCGGCCTCTCTTCCCCAGGTGGGCTCCCTGGTGCCCGACCACTCTGTCCAAGGTGAACCCCCAGGTGCCCGGGCTCTCTGTCCCATGTACACATCGGGCCCAGCCTCTCTCCCAGGGAAATGCCTTAGCGCGTAACCACTCTGTCCCAGGTGGAAATTGGGGTCCTGGCTTCTCTGAATCCCAGTGGGCACACCGGTGCCTGGCCTCTCTGCCCCAAATCAGCCCCCAGGTGTCCTGTTTGGATGTCCCAGATGGGCCCCTAGTGGCCGGCCTCTCTGACCCAGGGGGGTACCCTTGTGCCCAGCCTTTACCCCAGATGGACACTGGGTGCCTGGCCTTTCTTCCGCAGGTTGGCCCCCAGGTGTCCCAGTTGGATGTCTCAGGTGTTTAGCATGGTGCACTGCCTCTCTGCCCTAGGTGGCCCTCATGTGCCCAGCCTCTCTGTCCTAGGTGAAGCCCTTAGTGCCTGACTTTTCTGTCCCAGGTGGGTTCCCTGGTGCTCAGTCTCTCTGTCCCAGGTAGACGCTCTGTGCCTGACTTATGTGAATCACAGGTGAGCGCCCTAGTGCCTGGCCTCTCTGTCTTAGGTGATCCCCCTGGTGTCCAGCGTCTCTGTCCCAGGTTGACACTGAGTGGCTGACTACTCTGGATTAAAACTGAGTGGCCTAGTGCCTGGCCTCTCTGCCCTAGGTGGACTGGCTGGTGCCTGGCCTTTCTGTCCCAGGTGGGCTCTCTGTTGTCCAGGTTCTCTGTTCCAGTTGGGCCTGTTGGTACCCAGTCTGTCTGCCCCAGGTGAGCTCTCTGGTGCCCGGTTTCTCTATCCTTGATGGGCCGCTTTGTATCCAGCCTCTCTGTCCCAGGTGGGTTCCATGATGCCGAGCCTTTGTCCTAGGTGGACACTGTGTACCTAGGTTTTCTGGATCCCAGATGGGCACCCTGCTGCCCAACCTCTCTGTCCCAGGTGGGCTCCCTGGTGCCTGGCCTCTGTGTCCCAGGTGGACCGGAGTTTCCCACATCTCTGTCCTAGGTGAACACTCTAGTACTTGACCTCTCTGTCACAAGTGGATTCCCTGGTGCCCCGTCGCTGCCTCAGGTGAATCCACTAGTGCCTAGCCTCTCTGTGCCAGGTAGGTTCCCTGGTGCCTAGCATCTCTCTCCTAGGTGAACGCCCTAGTGCCTGATCTCTCTGCCCCAGGTGGGTTCCCTGTAGCCCAGCTTCTCTATCCCTGGTGGACCCTGGGTACCCAGCCACTCTGTCATTGGTGAACCCTCTAGTGCCCAACCCCTTTGTCCCAGGTAGGTTCCCTGGTGCCAACCTCTCTGTCCTACGCAAACCCCTAGTGTCCAGCCTCACTGTCACAAGTGGGTTCTCTGATGCCCAGCGTCTCTGTCTCAGAGGGACACTGGGTGCCTGGCTTCTCTTGGTCCCATGTGGCCGCCCTAGTGCCTAGCCTCTGTACCCCAGGCCGGTCCCCAGATATCCCGGAGTTATGACCCACATGGGCCCCCTAGTGCCCGGCCTCTTTGCCCCAGGGGGGTACCCTTGTGCCCAGCCTCTATCCCAGGTGGACACTGGGTGCCTGGCTTCGCTGGATCCCAAGGAGGCACCCTGGTGCCTGGCCTCTCTGCCCCAGGCCAGCCCCCAGGTGTCCCAGTTGGATGGCCCAGGTGGGCCACCTGGTGGCTGGCTTCTCCGCCCTAGGTTGGCCTCTGGGCACCCGGCCTCTCTGTCCCAGGTGGGCTCAGGGTGCGCGGCATCTCTGTCCTACGTGAACCCCTTAGTGCCTAACTTCTCTGGCCCAGGTGGGTTTCCTGGTACCCAGTCTCTCTGTCTGAAGTGGACGCTCTGTGCCTGACTTCTCTGAATCCCAGGTGGGCCCCCTACTGCCTGGCCTCTCTCTCCTAGGTGATCACCCTAGTGTCCAGCATCTCCATCCTAGGTCAACACTGGTGCCTGGATTCCCTGGATCCCAAGTGGGCCCACTGGTGCCCTGGTTCTATGTCCCAGGAGGCTCACCCTGGTGCCTGGCTTCTCTGAATCCCAGGTGGGTCCCCTGGTGCCCAACATCTCTTTCCCAGGGAGGGTCCCTAGTTACCGGACTCTGCCTAAGGAGAACCCGCTATTGCTAAGACTCTCTGTCCCAGGTGGGTTCCATGGTGCAGGGCCTCTGTGTCCCAGGTGGACACTGGCTACCTACATTCTCTGGATCCCAGGTGGGCACCCTGGTGCCCAAACTCTCTGTCCCAAGTAGGTTCCCTGGTGCCTGGACTCTGTGTCCCAGGTGGACACTGGGTACCTAGTTTCTCTGGATCCAAGGTGTGCACCCTGGAACCCGGCCTCTCTGTCTTAGTGAATCCCCTAGTGGCTGACCTCTCCGTCACTGGTGGCGGACCTGGTGCCCAGTCTCTCTGCCTCTGGTGAACCTACTAATGCCCAGACCCTCTGCCTGATTTATCTGGATCCCAGATGGACCCCCTGATGCCCGGCCTCTCTGCCCCAGGTGGGTTCCCTGGTGCCTGGCCTCTCTCTCCTAGGTGCAACCTTTAGTGCCTCACCTCTCAGCCCTAGGTGGGTTTCATGGAGTCTAGCTTCTCTGTCCCTGGTGGACACTGGGTGCTTGGCCATTCTGTCATTGGTGAACCCCCTTGTGTCCAGCCTCTTTGTTCCAGGTGGACATTTGGTGCCTGGCTTCTATGGATCCCAAGTCGGCCCCCTAGTGCCTGGCCTCTCTGTCCTAGGTGATCACCCTAGCGTCCAGCATCTCCATCCCAGGTGGCCACAAGGTAGACACTGGGTACCTAGTTTCTCTGGATCCAAGGTGTGCATCCTGGAACCCAGCCTCTCTGTCACAGGTGGGATCCCTGGTGCTCGGCATCTCTGTCCTAGGTGAACCCCCTAGTGCCTGAACTCTCTGTTACTGGTGGCGGCCCTGGTGCCCAGTCTCTCTGCCTCTGGTGAACCTACTAGTGCCCAGACTCTCTGCCTGATTTATCTGGATCCCAGGTGGCCCCTCTAATGCCCAGCCTCTCTGCTCCAGATGGGTTCCTGGTGCCAGGCCTCCCTGCCCCAGGTGGGCGAGAAGTGCCCGGCATCTCTCTCCTAGGTGCACCACTTAGTGCCTCACCTCTCAGCCCTAGGTGGGTTTCCTGGATCCCAGCTTCTCTGTCTCTGGTGGACACTGGGTGCCCAACCACTCTGCCATTGGTGAACCCCCTAGTGCCCAGCCTCTTTGTTCCAGGTGGGTTTCCTGGTGCCCAGCATCTCTGTCCCAGGTGGACATTTGCTGCCTGGCTTCTCTGGATCCGAAGTCGTCACACTAGTGCCTGGCCTCTCTGCACCAGGTTGGCTCCCTGATTTCCCAGGTGGGCCCTATTGTGCCCGGCCTTTCTGCCCCAGGTGGGTTCCCTGGTGCCCAGCTTCTATCCCAGGTGGACACTGGGTGCGTTGCCCCTCTGGATCCCAGGTGGGCTCCCTGGTGCCCGACCCCTCTGTCCAAGGTAAACCCCCAGGGGCCCGGCCTCTCTGTCACATGTACACACTGGGTGCCTAGCTTCTGACAATCCCAGATGGGTTCCCTGGTGCCCAGCCTCTCTGTCCCAGGTAGACATTGGGTGCCTGACTTGTCTGGATCCCAGTTGGCCCCCCTGATGCCTGGCTCCTCTGCCCCATTTGAGGCCCCTGGTGTACCAGTTAGATGCCCCAGGAGGGCCCCCAGTGCCAGGCCTCTCTTTCCTAGGTGGCCCCCCTGGTACTAGCCTCTCCGACCCAGATGGGGCCTGTCACGCCCAGCCTCTATCTCCCAGGTAAACCCCTTAGCGCCTGACCACTCTGTCCCAGGTGGAAATTTGGGTCCTGCCTTCTCTGGATCCCACTGGGCACACTGGTGCCTTGCCTCTCTGCCCCAGATCAGCCCCCAGGAGTCATGTTTCAATGTCCTAGATGGGCCACCTAGTGCCCGGCCTTTCTACCCCAGGTGGACGCTGGGTGCTTGGCCTCTCTTCCACTGGTCGGCCCCCAGGTGGGACGGTTGGATGTCTCAGGTGGTTCGCATGTTGCACGGCCTCTCTGCCCTAGGTGCGCCTCTGGGTGCCCAGCCTCTCTGCCTAGGTGAAGCCCTTAGTGCCTAACTTCTCTGTCCCAGGTGGGTTCCCTGGTGCCCGTCTCTCTGTCCCAAGTAGATGCTCTATGCCTGACTTCTCTGAATCCCAGGTGGGCCCCCTAGTGCCTGGCCTCTCTGTCTTAGGTGATCCCCCTAGTATCCTGCCTCTCCGTCCCATGTGGGCCACCTAGTGCCCACCCTGTCTGTCCCAGGTGGACACTGAGTGGCT
>NW_022111309.1:2684761-2688780 GCF_000313985.2 Echinops telfairi | reverse complement strand
GGCCTTTCTGTCCCAGGTGGGCTCTCTGTTGTCCAGGTTCTCTGTCCCAGTTGGGCCTGTTGGTACCCAGTCTGTCTGCCCGAGGTGAGCTCCCTGGTGCCCGGTTTCTCTATCCTTGATGGGCCGCTTTGTATCCAGCCTCTCTGTCCCAGGTGGGTTCCATGGTGCCGAGCCTTTCTGTCCTAGGTGGACACTGTGTACCTAGTTTCTCTGGATCCCAGATGGGCACCCTGCTGCCCAACCTCTGTGTCCCAGGTGGACCTGAGTTTCCCCACATCTCTGTCCTAGGTGAACACTCTAGTGCCTGACCTCTCTGTCACAGGTGGATTCCATGGTGCCCAGTCGCTGCCTCAGATGAATCCACTACCTAGCATCTCTGTGCCAGGTAGGTTCCCTGGTGCCCAGACTCTCTCTCCCAGGTGGGCACAAGGTGCCTGGCATCTCTCTCCTAGGTGAACCCCCTAGTGCCTGACTTCTCTGCCCCAGGTGGTTTCCTTGGAGCCCAGCTTCTCTATCCCTGGTGGACACTGGGTACCCAGCCACTCTGTCATTGGTGAACCCCCTAGTGCCCAACTCCTTTGTCCCAGGTAAGTTCCCTGGTGCCAACCTCTCTGTCCTAAGAAAATCCCTAGTGCCCAGCCTCACTGTCGCAGGTGGGTTCCCTGGAGCCCAGCTTCTCTATCCCTGGTGGACACTGGGTACTGAGCCACTCTGTCATTGGTGAGCGCCCTAGTTCCCAACCCCTTTGTCCCAGATGGTTCCCTGGTGCCAACCTCTCTGTCCTACCCCTAGTGCCCAGCCTCACTGACGCAGGTGGGTTCTCTGATGCCCAGCGTCTCTGTCTCAAGTGGACACTGGGTGCCTGGCGTCTCTTGATCCCAAATGGGTACCCTAGTGTCTAACCTCTGTGCCCCAGGCCGGTCCCAAATGTCCCGGTGTTATGACCCAGGTGGGCCCCATTGTGCCCGGGCTGTCTGCCCCAGGTGGATTCCCTGGTGCCCAGCTTCTATCATAGGTAGACACTGGGTGCCTCTCATTTCTGGATCCCAGGTGAGCCTCCAGGTGCCTGGCCTCTCTTCCCCAGGTGGGCTCCCTGGTGCCAGAACTCTCTTCCCAGGTAGACACTGGGTACCTAGATTCTGAAAATCCCAGATGGGATTCTTGGTGCCCAAACTCTCTTCCCAGGTAGACACTGGGTGCCTGAGTTCTCTGAATCCCAGGTGGGCCCCCTGATGCCCGGACTCTCTGCCCCAGCTTGGGCCACTGGTGTGCCAGTTGGATGCCCCAGGTGGGTTCCCTAGGGCCTGGCCTCTCTCCCCAAGGTGGGCCCCCAGTGCCCAGCCTCTCCACCACAGGTAGGGCCCATGGGGCCCGGCCTCTCTCGCCCAGGTTGGCCCGTGATACCCAACATCTCTGTCCTAGAGGAACCCCTTAGTGCCTAACCTCTCTGTCCCAGGTGGGTTCCCTAGTGCCCAGTTTCTCTGTCCCAGGTGGACACTAGGTTCCTGGCTTCTCTGGATTCCATTGTTCATGCTGGTGCCTGGTCTCTCTGCCCCAGATCGGTCCCCAGTTGTCCTGTTTGGATGTCCCAGGTGGGTTCCCTTGTGCCCAGGCTCTATCCCAGGTGGACACTGGGTGCCTGGCTTCGCTGGATCCCAAGGAGGCTCCCTGGTGCCTGGACTCTGTGTCCCAGGTGGACACTGGGTACCTAGTTTCTCTGGATCTAAGGTGTGCTCCCTGGGGAATGGCATCTCTGTCCTAGCTGAACCCCCTAGTGCCTGACCTCTCTGTCACTGGTGGCGGCCCTGGTGCCAATTTCTCTGCCTCTGGTGAACCTACTAGTGCCCAGACTCTCTGCCTGAATTATCTGGATCCGAGATGGCCCCACTAATGCCCGGACTCTCTGCCTCAGGTGGGTTCCCTGGTGCCAGGCCTCTCTACCCCAGGTGGGCGAGAAATGCCCGGGATCACTCTCCTAGGTACACCCCTTAGTGCCTGACCTCTCAGCCCTAGGTGGGTTTCCTGGAGCCCAGCTTCTCTGTCATTGGTGAACGCCGTAGTGCCCAGCCTCTTTGTCCCTGGTGGGTTCCCTGGTGCCAGCCTCTCTGTCCTAAGCAACTTCCTGGTGCCCAGCGTCTCTCCCAGGTGGATATTTGGTGCCTGACTTCTCTAGATCCCAAGTCGGCACCCTAGTGCCTGGCCTCTCTGCCCCAGGTCAGTCCCCTGATATCCCAGGTGGGCCCCCTGGTGCCCGACCCTTTTGTCCAAGGTGAAACCCCAGGTGCCCAGGCTCTCTGTCCCATGTGTACACTGGGTACATAGTTTCTGTCAATCCCAGATGGGTTCCCTGGTGCCCAGCCTCTCTGTCCCAGGTAGACATTTGGTGCCTGACTTGTCAGGATCCCAGGTGGCCCCCATGATGCCCGGCCTCTCTGCCCCAGTTGGGGCCCATGGTGTCCCAGTTAGATGTCCCAAGTGGGGCCACTGGAGCCCAGGTTGCATGCCCCAGATAGACCCCTTAGTGCTCGGCCTCTCTTCCCTAGGTGGGGCCCGTCTGGCCCAGCCTCTCTCTCCCAGGTGTCCAGTGTTTCACGGCATCTCTGTCCTACGTAAACCACTTAGTGCCTAACCTCTCTGGCCCAGGTGGGTTCCCTAGAGCCAATCTGTCTGTCCCAGGTGGAAACTGGTGTACTGGTTTCTCTGGGTCCTAGTGGGCACGCTGGTGCCTGGCCTCTGCCACAGATCGGCCCCCAAGTGTCCTGTTTGGATGTCCCAGATATGCCCCCTAGTGCTGGCCTCTCTGCCCAAGGGGGTACCCTTGTGCCCAGCCTCTACCCCAGGTGGACACTGGGTGCCTGGCCTCTCTTCCCCAGGTCAGCCCCCAGGTGTCCCGGTTGGATCTCCCAGGTGGTTCGCATGGTGCACGGCCTCTCTGCCCTGGTCGGCCTCCTGGTGCCAACCAAGCCTCTCCGCCCCAGGTGAGTCCCCTGGTGCCTGGCATCTCTGTCCTAGGAGAAGCCCTTAGTGCCTGACTTCTCTGTCCCAGGTGGGTTCACAGGTGCCCAATCTCTCTGTCCCAATTAGACGCTCTGTGCCTGACTTCTCAGAATCGCAGGTGGGCCCCCTAGTGCCTGGCCTCTCTGTCCTAGGTGATCCCCCTAGTGTCCAGCATCTCCATCCCAGGTGGGCCAACTGGTGCCCACCCTGTCTCTCCCAGGTGGACCCTGGGTGCCTGGCTTCCCTGGATCCCAGGTGGGCCCACTGGTGCCCTGGTGCTATATCCCAGGAGGATCCCCTGGTGCCCGACCTCTCTGTCCCAGGTAGGGCCCCTAGTAACCGGACTCTCTGGTTCAGGTGAACCCTCTATTGCTCAGACTCTCTGTCCCAGGTAGACACTGGGTACCTAGTTCTCTGCATCCAAGTGTGCATGCTGGAGCCCAGCCTCTCTGTCCCAGGTGGGTTCCCTGGTGCCTGGACTCTGTGTCCCAGGTGGACACTGGATACCTAGTTTCTCTGGATCCAAGGTGTGCACCCTGGAACCCAGCCTCTCTGTCCCAGGTGGGTTCCCTGGTGCCCGGCATCTCTGTTCTAGGTGAACCCCCTAGTGCCTGACCTCTCTGTCATTAGTGGCGGCCCGAGTGCCCAGTCTCTCTGCCTCTGGTGAACCTACTAGTGCCAAGATCCTCTGCCTAATTTATCTGCATCCCAGTGTCCCCCCTGATGCCCGGCCTCTCTGCTCCAGGTGTGTTCCTGGTGCCAGACCTCTCTGCCCCAGCTGGGCGAGAAGTGCCCGGCTTCTCTCTCCGAGGTAGACCCCTTAGTGTCTGACCTCTCAGCCTTAGGTGGGTTTCCTGGAGCCCAGATTCTCTGTACCTGGGGGACATTGGGTGCCCGGCCACTCTGTCATAGGTGAACTCACTAGTGCCCAGGCTCAGTGTCCCAGGTGGATTCCCTGATGCCAGCCTCTCTGTCCTAAGCAACTTCCTGATGCCCAGCATCTCTGTCCCAGGTGGACATTT
>NW_022111309.1:2682679-2684661 GCF_000313985.2 Echinops telfairi | reverse complement strand
CCTCTCAGCCCTAGGTGGGTTTCCTGGAGCCCAGCTTCTCTGTACCTGGTGGACACTGGGTGCCCAGCCACTTTCTCATTGGTGAACTCCCTAGTGTCCAGTCTCTCTGTCCCAGGTGGACACTGGGTTCCTAAATTCGCTGGATTCCAATAGGCATGCTGGTGCCTGGCCTCTCTGCCCCAGATTGGCCCCAATTGTTCTGTTTGGATGTCCCAGGTGGGTTCCCTTGTGCCCAGCCTCTATCCCAGGTGGACACTGTGTGCCTGGCGTAGAGTCCAGCCAACAGGCGGCCCACTAGGGCCATCAAACGGGGACACCTGGGGGCCGGCCTGGAGCAGAGAGGCCAGGCACCAGGGTGCCTCCTTGGGATCCAGCAAAGCCAGGCACCCAGTGTCCACCTGGGATAGAGGCTGGGCACAAGGGAACCCACCTGGGACATCCAAACAGAACAATTGGGGCCAATCTGGGGCAGAGAGGCCAGGCACCAGCATGCCTATTGGAATCCAGCGAATTGGAATCCCAGTTGGCCCAGTTGGGCCTGTTGGTACCCAGGCTGTCTGCCCGAGGTGAGGTCCCTGGTGCTCGGTTTCTCTATCCTTGATGGGCCGCTTTGTATCCGGCCTCTCTGTCCCAGGTGGACACTATGTACCTAGTTTCTCTGGATCCCAGGTGGGCTCCCTGGTGCCTGGCCTCTGTGTCCCAGCTGGACCCGAGTTTGCCCGCATCTCTGTCCTAGGTGAACACCGTAGTGCCTGACCTCTCTGTCACAGGTGGATCCCCTGGTGCCCAGGCGCTGCCTCTGGTGAATCCACTAGTGCCTAGCCTCTCTGTGCCAGGTAGGTTCCCTGGTACCTGGACTCTCCCTCCCAGGTGGGCACAAGGTGCCTGGCATCTCTCTCCTAAGTGAACCCCTTAGTGCCTGACCTCTCTGCCCCTGGTGGGTTCCCTGGAGCCCAGCTTCTCTATCCCTGGTGGACACTGGGTACCGAGCCACTCTGTCATTAGTGAACCCCTTAGTTCCCAACCCCTTTGTCCCAGGTAGGTTCCCTGGTGCCAACATCTCTGTCCTAATCAACCCCCTAGTGCCAAGCCTCACTGTCGCAGGTGGGTTCCCTGATGCCCAGCGTGTCTATCTCAAGTGGACACTGGGTACCTGGCTTCTCTTAATCACAAATGGGCACCCTAGTGCCTAGCCTCTGTGCCCAGACCGCTCCCCAGATGTCCCGGTGTTATGATCCAGGTGCACCCCATTGTGCCCGGCCTCTCCACCACAGGAGGATTCCCTGGTGCCCAGCTTCTATCATAGGTGGACACTGGGTGCCTCTCTTCTCTGGATCCCAGGTGGGCCCCCAGGTGCCTGCCCTCTCTTCCCCAGGTAGGCTCCCTGGTGCCTGACCTCTCTGTCTAAGGTGAAGCCCCTGGTGCCCAAACTCTCTGTCCCAGGTAGACACTGGGTACCTAGATTCTGTTAATCCCAGATGGGTTTCCTGGTGCCCAACCTCTCTGTCCCAGGTAGACACTGGGTGCCTGAGTTCTCTGAATCCCAGGAGGTCCCCCTGATGCCCTGACTCTCTGCCCAAGCTGGAGTCCCTGGGGCCCTGGTTAGATGTCCCAGATGTGGCCTCTGGTACCCCGGTTGGATGCCCCAGGTGGGCCCCCTAAGGCCTGGCCTCTCTCCCCAAGGTGGGCCCCCAGTGCACAGCCTCTCCACCACAGGTAGGGCCCATAGGGCACGGCCTATCTCTCCCAGGTTGGCCCGTGATACCTGATATCTCTGTCCTAGAGGAACCCCTTAGTGCCTAACCTCTCTGTCCCAGGTGGGTTCCCTAGTGCCGAGTCTCTCAGTCCCAGGTGGACACTGGGTTCCTGGCTTCTCTGGATTCCAATGTTCATGCTGGTGCCTAGTCTCTCTGCCCCAGATTGGCCCCCACTTGTCCTGTATGGATGTCCCAGGTGGGTTCCCTTGTGCCCAGCCTCTATCC
>NW_022111309.1:2680363-2682579 GCF_000313985.2 Echinops telfairi | reverse complement strand
AGGTGGGCCGCATGGTGGCTGGCTTCTCTGTCCCAGGTGGGCCCGGGGTGCCCAGCCTCTCTGTCCTAGGTAAACCCCTTAGTGCCTGACTTCTCTGTACCAGGTGGGCCCCCTAGTGCCTGGCCTCTCTCTCCTAGGTGATTCCCCTAGTTTCCTGCATCTCCGTCCAAGGTGGGCCATACTGTACCCAACCTGTCTGTCCCAGGTGGATACTGGGTACCTGGCTTCCCTGGATCCCATATGTGCCCATTGGTACTCTGGTTCTATGTCCCAGGAGGCTCCCCCTGGTGCCCGACCTCTCTGTCCCAGGTAGGGCCCCTAGTAACCAGGTTCTCTGCCTCAGGTGAACCAGCTATTGCTCAGACTCTCTGTCCCAGGTGGACACTGGGTACCTAGTTTTCTGGAGCCAAGGTGTGCACCCTGGAACCCAGCCTCTCTGTCCCAGGTGGGCTCCCTGGTGCCTGGACTTTGTGTCCCATGTGGACACTGGGAACCTAGTTTCTCTGGATCTAAGGTGTGCACCCTAGAGCCCGGTCTTTCTGTCCCAGGTGTGCTCCCTGGGGAACGGCATCTCTGTCCTAGGTGAAGCCCCTAGGGCCTGACCTCTCTGTCACTGGTGGCAGCCCTGGTACCCAGTTTCTCTG
The DNA here is from genome assembly GCF_000313985.2 of Echinops telfairi. Taxonomy (NCBI): domain Eukaryota; kingdom Metazoa; phylum Chordata; class Mammalia; order Afrosoricida; family Tenrecidae; genus Echinops; species Echinops telfairi. Next base: position 2,681,935 of record NW_022111309.1, on the reverse strand, counting down.
CCTCTGGTGAACCTACTAGTGCCCAGACCCTCTGCCTGATTTATCTGGATCCGAGATGGCCCCCCTGATGCCCGGTCTCTCTGCCCCAGGTGAGTTCACTGGTGCCAGGCCTCTCTACCCCAGGTGGGCGAGAAGTGCCCAGGATCACTCTCCTAGGTACACCCCTTAGTGCCTGACCTCTCAACCCTAAGTGGGTTTCCTGGAGCCCAGCTTCTCTGTCCCCGGTGGACACTGGGTGCCCGGCCACTCTGTCATTGGTGAACGTCATAGTGCCCAGACTCTTTGTCCGTGGTGGGTTCCCTGGTACCAGCCTCTCTGTCCTAAGCAACTTCCTAGTGCCTGGCCTCTCTGCCCCAGGTCAGTCCCCTGATATCCCCAGTGGGCCCCATTGTGCCCGGCCTCTCTGCCCCAGGTGGGTTCCCTGGTGCCCAGCTTCTATCCCAGTTGGACACTGGGTGCGTTGCTTCTCTGGATCCCAGGTGAGCCCCCTGGTGCCCAGCCTCTCTTCCCCAGGTGGGCTCTCTGGCGCCCGACCCCTCTGTCCAGGTGCGCGGGCACTCTGTCCCACGTACACACTGGGTGCCTAGCTTCTGTCAATCCCAGATGGGTTCCCTGGTGCCCAGCCTCTCTGGCCCAGGTGGACATTGGGTGCCTGACTTGTCTACATCCCAGTTGGCCCCCCTGGTGCCCGGCCTCTCTGTCCCAGTTGGGGCCCCTGGTGTCCCAGTTAGATGTCCCAAGTGGGGCCACTGGAGCCCCGGTTGCATGCCCCAGGTGGGTCCCCTAGTGCTTTGCCTCTTTTCCCTAGGTGTGCCCAGCCTCTTCACCCCAGGTGGGGCCCGACGGGCCCAGCCTCTCTCTCCCAGGTTGTCTAGTGCTTCACCGCATCTCTGTCCTACATAAATTACTTAGTGCCTAACCTCTCAATCCCAGGTGGGTTCCCTAGAGCCAATCTGTCTGTCCCAGGTAGAAACTGGTGTACTGGCTTCTCTGGGTCCTAGTGGGCATGCTGGTGCCTGGCCTCTCTGCCCCAGATCGGACCCCAGGTGTCCCGGGTGGATCTCCTAAGTGGTTCGCATGGTGCACGGCATCTCTGCCCCAGGTGGGCCTCCTGGTGCCCAGCCTCTCCTTCCCAGGTGGGCCTAGGTTGCCTGGCATCTCTGTCCTAGGAGAAGCCCTTAGTGCCTGACTTCTCTGTCCCAGGTGGGTCCCCTGGTGCCCAGTCTCTCTGTCCCAGGTAGACGCTCTGTGCCTGACTTCTCAGAATCCCATGGCGGCCCCCTAGTGCCTGGCCTCTCTGTCCTAGGTGATCCCCCTAGTGTCCAGCATCCTGGTCCCAGGTGGTCACCTGGTGCCCACCCTGTCTGTGCCAGGTGGACACTGTGTGCCTGGCTTCCCTGGATGCCAGGTGGGCCCACTGGTGCCCTGGTGCTATATCCCAGGATGCTCCTCCTGGTGCCTAGCTTCTCTGAATCCCAAGTGGGTCCCCTGGTGCCCGACCTCTCTGTCCCAAGTAGGACCCCTAGTAACCGGACTCTCTGGTTCAGATGAACCCGCTATTGCTCAGACTCT
>NW_022111309.1:2679793-2680144 GCF_000313985.2 Echinops telfairi | reverse complement strand
AGTCTCTCTGCCTCCGGTGAACCTACTAGTGCCCAGACTCTCTGCCTAATTTATCTGAATCCCGCTGGCCCCTGATGCGTTCCTGGTGCCAGGCCTTTCTGCCCCATGTGGGTGAGAAGTGCCCGGCATCTCTCTCCTAGGTGCACCCCTTAGTGTCTGACCTCTCAGCCCTAGGTGGGTTTCCTGGAGCCCAGCTTCTCTGTACCTGGTGGACACTGGGTGCCCAGCCACTTTCTCATTGGTGAACTCCCTAGTCCCCAGGCTCAGTGTCCCAGGTGGATTCCCTGATGCCAGCCTCTCTGTCCTAAGCAACTTCCTGATGCCCAGCATCTCTGTCCCAGGTGGACATTT
>NW_022111309.1:2677633-2679693 GCF_000313985.2 Echinops telfairi | reverse complement strand
CCCAGGCTCAGTGTCCCAGGTGGATTCCCTGATGCCAGCCTCTCTGTCCTAAGCAACTTCCTGATGCCCAGCATCTCTGTCCCAGGTGGACATTTGGTGCCTGGCTCCTCTGGATTCCAAGTCAGCACCCTAGTACCTGGCCTCTCTGCCCCAGGTCGGCCCCCTGATATCCCAGGTGGGTTCCCTGGTGCCCAGCTTCTATCCCAGGTGGACACTGGGTGCGTTGCTTCTCTGGATCCCAGGTGGGCACCCTGGGGCCCGGCCTCTCGTCCTCAGGTGAGCTCCCTGGTGCCCGACCCCTCTGTCCAAGGAGAACCCCCAGGTGCCCGGGCTCTCTGTCCCACGTACACACTGGGTGCCTAGCTTCTGTCAATCCCAGATGGCTTCCCTGGTGCCCAGCCTCTCTGTCCCAGGTAGACATTGGGTGCCTGACTTGTCTGGGTCCCAAGTGGCCCCCCTGATGCCTGGCCTCTCTGCCCTAGTTGAGGCCCCTGGTGTCCCAGTTAGATGCCTCAGGTGGGCCCCCTAGGGCCCGGCCTCTCTGCCCCAGGGGGGTATCCTTGTGCCCAGCCTCTACCCCAGGTGGACACTGGGTGCTTGGCCTCTCTTCCGCAGGTCAGCCCCCAGGTGTCCCGGTTGGATGTCTCAGATGGTTCACATGGTGCACGGCCTCTCTGCCCTAGCTGGGCCTCCAGGTGCCCAGACTCTCCGCCCCAGGTGAGTCCCCTGGTGCCCGGCCTCTCTCCCTAGCTGAAGCCCTTAGTGCCTAACTTCTCTGTCCCAGGTGGGTTCCCTGGTGCCCAGTCTCTCTGTCCTAGGTAGACGCTCTGTGCCTGACTTCTCTGAATCTCAGGTGGGTCCCCTACTGCCTGGTCTCTCTGTCTTAGGTGATCCCCCTATTTTCCAGCCTCTCCATCCCAGGTAGGCCACCTGGTGCCCAGCCTGACTGTCCCAGGTAACACGGAGTGCCTGGTTACTCTGGATCAAAGGTGTGCGCCCTAGTGCCCGGGCTCTCTGTTGTCCAGGTTCTCTGTCCAAGTTGGGCCTATTAGTACCCAGTCTGTTTGCCCGAGTTGAGCTCCCTGGTGCCCGGTTTCTCAATCCTTGTTGGGCCCCTTGGTGTCCGGCCTCTCTGTACCAGGTGGGCTCCCTGGTTCCTGGCCTCTATGTCCCAGGTGGACCCAAGTTTCCCGGCATCTCTGTCCTAGGTGAACACCCTAGTGCCTGACCTCTCTGCCCCAGGTGGGTTCCCTGGAGCCCAGCTTCCCTGGTGAACACTGTGTACCCAGCCACTCTGTCATTGGTGAACCCCCTAGTGCCAACCCCTTTCTCCCAGGTAGGTTCGCTGGTGCCAACTTCTCTGTCCTAAGCAACTCCCTAGTGCCCAGCCTCACTGTCGCAGGTGGGTTCCCTGATGCCCACCATCTCGGTCTCAGGTGGACACTGGGTGCCTGGATTATCTTGGTCCCAAGTGGGCACCCTAGTGCTTAGCCTCTGTGCCCCAGGCTGGTCCCCAGTTGTCCCGGAGTTATGACCCACATGGGCCCCCTATTGCCCGGCCTCTCTGCCCAACGGGGTACCCTTGTGCCAAGCCTCTATCGCAAGTGGACTCTGGGTGCCTGGCTTCGCTGGATCTCAAGGAGGCACCCTGGTGCCCGGCCTCTCTGTCCTAGCTGAAGCACTTAATGCCTATCTTCTCTGTCCCAGGTGGGTTCCCTGGTGCCCAGTCTCTCTTTCCCAGGTAGATGCTCTGTGCCTGACATCTCTGAATCCCAGGTGGGCCCCCTACAGTCTGGCTTCTCTCTCTTACGTGATCCCCCTAATGTCCAGCCTCTCCAACACAGGTGGGCCATCTGGTGCCCACCCTGTGTGTCCCAGGTAGACACTGAGTGGCTGGCTACTCTGGATCAAAAGTGAGCGCCCTAGTGCCCGGCCTCTCTGCCCTAGGTGGGTTGGATGGTGCCTGGCCTTTCTGTCCCAGGTGGGCTCTCTGTTGTCCAGGTTCTCTGTCCCAGTTGGGCCTGTTGGTACCCAGTCTGTCTGCCCGAGGTGAGCTCCCT
>NW_022111309.1:2671344-2677430 GCF_000313985.2 Echinops telfairi | reverse complement strand
GGCCTTTCTGTCCCAGGTGGGCTCTCTGTTGTCCAGGTTCTCTGTCCCAGTTGGGCCTGTTGGTACCCAGTCTGTCTGCCCGAGGTGAGCTCCCTAGTGCCTGGTTTGTCTATCCTTGGTTTGCTCCTTGGTGTCCAGCCTCTCTGTCCCAGGTGGATTCCATGGTGTCGAGCCTTTCTGTCCCAGGTGGACACTGTGTACCTAGTTTCTCTGGATCCCAGTTGGGCACCCTGGTGCCTGACCTCTCTGCCCCAGATCGGCCCCCAGGTGTGCTGTTTGGATGTCCCAGATGGGCCCCCTAGTGCTGGCACTCTGCCCCAGGGGGGTAGACTTGTGCCCAGCCTCTTCCACAGGTGGACACTGGGTGCTTGGCGTCTCTTCCACAGGTCCACCCCCAGGTGTCCCGGTTGGATGTCCCAGGTGATTCGCATGATGCACGACCTCTCTGCCCTAGGTGTGCCTCCTGGTGCCCAGCCTCTCTGCCCCAGCTGAGTCCCCTGGTGCCCGGCCACTGGGTCCCAGGTGGGCCCAGGGTGCGCGGAATCTGTCCAAGGTGGGTTCCCTGGTGCCCAGTCTCTCTTTCCCAGGTAGATGCTCTTTGCCTGACTTCTCTGAATCCCAGGTGGGCCCCCTAGTGCCTGGCCTCACTGTCTTAGGTGATCCCCTAGTGTCCAGCATCTCCGTCCCAGGTAGGCCACCTGGTGCCCACCCTGGCTGTCCCAGGTGGACACTGAGTGGCTGGCTACTCTGGATCAAAGGTGTGTGGCCTAGTGTCCGGCCTCTCTGCCATAAGTGGAATGGCTGGTGCCTGGCCTTTCTGTCCCAGGTGGGCTCTCTGTTGTCCAGGATCTCCGTCCCAGTTGGGCCTGTTGATACCCAGTCTGTCTGCCCGAGGTGAGCTCCCTGGTACCCGGTTTCTCTATCCTTGGTGGGCCACTTTGTGTCCTGCCTCTCTGTCCCAGGTGGGTTCCATGGTGCCTGGCCTCAGGTGGGCCCTCTAGTGTCCGGCCTCTCTTCCCTAGGTGGGCACCCTGGTGCCTAGCATCTCCGCCCCAGGTGGGGCTCGTCCGACCGAGCCTCTCTATCCCAGGTTGGGCTGTGGTGCATGGCATCTGTATCATAGGTAAACACCTTAGTGCCTAACCTCTCTGTCCCAGGTGGAAACTTGGGTCCTGGCTTCTCTGGATCCCATTGGACATGCTGGTGCCCAGCCTCTCTGCCCCAGGTGGATTCCCTGGTGCCCAGCTTCTATCATAGGTGGCCACTGGGTGCCTCTCTTCTCTGGATCCCAGGTGGGCCCGCAGGTGCCTGGCCTCTCTTTCCCAGTGGACCTCCAAGTGCCTAGGCTCTCTTCCCCAGGTGGGCTCCCTGGTTCCCGAACTCTCTGTCCCAGGTAGACACTGGGTGCCTGAGTTCTCTGAATCCCAGGTGGCCCCCCTGATGCCCGGACACTCTGCCCCAGCTGGGGCCTGATTAGATGTCCCAGCTTGGGCCCCTGTTGCCCCGGTTGGATGCCCCAGGTGGGCCCCCTAGTGCCTGGCCTCTCTCCCCAAGGTAGGCCCCCAGTGCCCAGCCTCTCCACCACAGGTAGGTCCCATGGGGCCCAGCCTCTCTCTCCCAGGTTGGCCCGTGGTACCTGACATCTCTGTCCTAGAGGAACCCTTTAGTGCCTAACCTCTCTGTCCCAGGTGGGTTCCCTAGTGCCCAGTCTCTCTGTCCCAGCTAGACACTGGGTTCCTGGCTTCTCTGGATTCCAATGGGCACTCTGGTGCCTGGGCTCTCTGCCCCAGATCGGCCCCCAGGTGTCCTGTGTGGATGTCCCCGGTGGGCTCCCTAGTACCCAACCTCTCTGTCCGAGGTGAACCCACAGGTGCCAGGCCCACGTACACACTGGGTGCCTAGCTTCTGTCAATCCAAGATGGGTTCTCTGGTACCTAGCTTCTCTGTCCCAGGTAGACATTGGGTGCCTGACTTGTCTGGATCCCAGGTGGCCCCACTGATGCCCGGCCTCTCTGCCCCAGTTGGGGCCCCTGGTGTCCTAGTTAGATGTCCCAGGTGGGCCCTCTAGTGCCTCGCCTCTCTTCCCTTGGTGGGGCCTGTTGGGCCCAACTTCTCTCTCCCAGGTTGGCCCGTGATGCACGGCATCTCTGTCCTAGGTGAACCCATTAGTGCCTAACCTCTCTGTCCCAGGTGGGTTTCCTGGTGCCGGTCTCTCTGTCCCAAGTATAAACTGGGGTCCTGGCTTCTCTGGATCCCATTGGGCACGCTGGTGCCTGGTCTCTCTGCCCCAGATCTGCCCCCAAGTATCCTGTTTGGATGTCCCTGGTGGTCTGCCTGGTGCCCGGCCTCTCTCCACAAGATGGGTGCCCTGGCGCCCGGCCTCTCTGTCTCTGTGGGCCCGAGTTTTCCAGTATCTCTGTCCTTGGTGAACCCCTTAGTGCCTGACCATTCTATCCCAGGTGGGTTCCCTGGTGGCCAGTCTCTCTGTAGCAGGTAGACACTCTGTGCCTGACTTCTCTGAATCCCAGGGGGGCCCCGTAGTGCCTAGCCTCTCTGTCCTAGGTGATTCCACTGGTGTCCAACATCTCCATCCTAGTTGGGGCACATAGTGGCCACCCTGTCTGTCCCAGGTGGACACTGAGTGCCTGGCTTCTCTGGATCCCAAGTGTGCGTCCTAGTGCTGGCCTATCTGCCCTCGGTGGGCCAGTTGGTGCCTGGCCTCTCTGTCCCAGGTGGGCCCCCTGGAGCCCAAATATTGTGTGCCTGGTGGACAGTGGGTGCACGGTCACTCTATCATTGGTGAACCCCCTAGTTCCCACCCTCTTTGTCCCAGGTGGGTTCCCTGGTGTCATTCTCTCTGTCCTAAGTAAGCCCCCTAGTACCCAGCGACTGTCCCAGGTGAGCCCCCTAGTGTCCATGTTCTCTGTCCCAGGTGGGCCCCTCCTAGTGCAAGGCCTCTCTGCCACAAGTGAACCCCATAGTGCCCAGACTCTCATTCCCAAGTGGACACTGGGTGCCTGGTTTCTCTGGAACCCAAGTGGACCCCCTGTTTCCCAGTCTCTCTGCCGCAAGTCTGCCCCTAGGTATCACGGTGGTATGAACCAGGTGGGCCTTGTTGTGTCCAACCTCTCTGCCCTGGGTGGATTCCCTGGTGCCCAGTCTCTATCACAGGTGCACACTGACTGCCTGGATTCTCTGGACCAGAAGGGGGCACCATGGTTCCTGGCCTCTCTGCCCCAGGTGAGCACAGGTTGCGTGGCCTCTGTTTCCCAGGTGAACCCCTTATTGCCTGATCACTGTCCTAGGTAGAGGCTCTGTGCCTGACATCTCTGATCCCAGGTGGGCCCCCTAGAACCGAGTCTCTCTGTCCTAGGTGATCCCCCTAGTGTCCAGCCTCCCCATCCCAGGTGGGACACATAGTAGCCCCCAGTCTGTCCCACGTGAACACTGAGTGCCTGACTTCTCTGGATCCCAAATATGCACCCTAGTGCTGGCCTCTGTGCCCTAGGTGAGTTCCCTAGAGACCGGCTTTTCTGTCCCTGGTGGACACTGGGTGCCCGTTCATTCTGTCATTGGTGAACCCCTTAGTGGCCAACCTCTTTGTCCCCAGTGGGTTCCCTGGTGCCAACCTCTCAGTCCGAAGTGAACCCCCTAGTACCCAGCATCACTGTCCCAGGTGGGTTCTCTGGTGCCCAGTGTCTCTGTCCCAGGTGGACACTGCGTGCCTAGCTTTTCTGCCCCAGGTGAGCCCTCTAGTGCCCATGTTCTCTGTCCCAGGTGGGCCCCCCTGGCGCAAGGCCTCTCTGCCACAAGTGAACCCCATAGTGCCCAGACTCTCATTCCCATGTGGACACTGGGAGCCTGGTTTCTCTGAATCACAAGTGGACCCAGCTGTTGCCCAGCCTCTCTGCCCCAGGTCGGCCCTCAGGCATTGTGGTGGTATGTGCCAGGTAGGCCCCATGGTGCCCAACCTCTCTGCCCTAGGTGGATTCCCTGGTGCCCGGCCTCTCTGCCCCAGGTTGGTCCCGAGATGTTCCGGTTGGATGTCCCAGGTGGGCTGCCTGGTGTCCTGCCTCTCTGTGCCTGGTGGGCCTACTTGTACCCAACCTCTCTGCACCAGTTGGGTGCCCTGAAGCCCGGCCTCTCAGTCCCAGGTGAGCACAGGATGCACGGCCTCTCTGTCCCAGGTGAACCTCTTAGTGCCTGATCACTCTGTCTCAGGTGGGTTCCCTGGTGGCCAGATTCTCTGTCCCAGGTAGAAGCTCTGTGCCTGACATCTCTGAATCCCATGTGGGCCCCTTAGTGCCCGGCCTCTCTGTCCTAGGTGATCCCCCTAGTGCCCGGCCTCCCCATCCCAGGTGGGCCACATAGTGGCCACCCTGTCTGTCCCAGGGGGAAACTGAGAGCTTGGCTTCTCTGGATCCCAAGTGTGTGCCCTAGTGCCAGCCTCTGTGCCCTAGGTGGGCCGGTTGGTGCCTGGCCTTTCTGTCCCAGGAGGGCTCTCTGTTGTCCAGGTTCTCCTTCCCAGTTGGGCTTGTTGGTACCCAGTCTGTCTGCCTGAGGTGAGCTCCCTGCTGCCCGGCTTCTGTGTCTGAAGTGGTCCCCCTGGTGCCCGACCTCTCAGCCCCTGGTGGGTTCCCTGGAGCCCGGTCACTCTTTCTTTTGTGAGCCCCCTAGTTCCCAGACTATTTGTCCCAGGTCGGTTCCCTGTTGCCAGCCTCTCTGTCCTAAGTGAACTCCCTAGTACACAACTTCACTGTCCCAGGTGGACACTGGATACCTGGCTTTTCTCCCCCAGGTGGGCCCCCTGGTGCAAGGCCTCTCTGCCCCAGGTGAACCCAGTAATGCCCAGCCTCTCATTCCAAGGTGGACACTGGGTGCCTGGTTTCTCTAGATCCCAAGTGGGCCCCCTGTGGCCCAGGCTCTCTGCTCCAGGTTGGTCCCCAGGTATCATGATGGTATGATCCAGGGTGGCCCCATTTTGCCCAATCTCTGTGCCCACTGGGGGTTCCAGGGTGCCCAGTTTCTATCCCAGTTGGACACTTGGACACTGGGTGCCTGGCTTCTCTGGATCCCATGTGGGCCCCCAGGTGTCCCAGTTGGAAGTCCAAGGTGGGTTCCCTGTTGCCCAGCCTCTCTGTCCTAGGTGAACCCCCTACTGCTCAGCCTCGCTGTCCCAGGTGGACACAGGGTATCTGGCATCTCAAGATCCCAACTAGTGCCCTGGTGCCCGGCTTCTCTGCCCCAGGTGGGTTTCCTGATGCCTGACCTTCCTGTCCTTGGAGGGCCCCTGGTGCTCAGCCTCTCTGTGCCAAGTGGGTTCCCTGGTGCCCAGCATCTCTGTCCCAGGTAGACACTCTCTGCCTGACCTCTATGAATCCCAGGTGGACCCCCTAGTGCCTGACCTCTCTGCCCTTGGTGTTCCCCCTAGTGTCTAACCTCTCTGTCTCAGGTGGGCGACATAGTGCCCACCCTGTCTGTTCCAGGTGGACACTGATTACCTGGCTTCTCTGGATCCCAGGTATGAGCCCTAGTGCCCGGCCTCTCTACCATAGGTGGGCCAGCTGATGCCTGGCCTTTCTGTCCCAGGTGGGTTCCCTGGAGCCCAGCTTCTCTGTCCCTGGTGGACACTGGGTGCCCGTTCACTCTCATTGGTGAACCCCTTAGTGCCCAAACCCTTTTTCTCAGGTGGGTTCCCTGGTGCCAGCCTCTCTGTCACAGGTGGACCCTGGGTGCCTGGCTTTTCTGCCCCAGGTGAGCCCCCTAGTGCCCATGTTCTCTATCCCAGGTGGGCCCCCACTGGTGCAAGGTCTCTCTGCCCCAAGTGAACACCATAGTGCCCTGAGTTAGTGAATTGTGCCAACCTGGCCGATAATCACATGTGGGGCAAATTGAAAAGCGGAGGGATAAATGGGTGGTGAGCCTCGCCTTTCTAGCTCTCGGGTCTCTTGCTTTGTGATGGTTGCACCAGGGTGCAGCTGCCTTAGCAGGTCCCTGCTTCAGCTTGCAAGATTGACTTCCTACAAGACATCCCCAAGGAGAAGCCACATGGACCTCTCCCGATGCAGCCCTGGGTGCTGGAGCAG
>NW_022111309.1:2668486-2670622 GCF_000313985.2 Echinops telfairi | reverse complement strand
GGCATCTCTGTCCATGATGAACTCATTAGTGCCTGACCACTCTGTACCAGGTGGGTTCCCTGGTGGCCAGTCTCTCTGTCCCAGGTAGAAGCTCTGTGCCTGACTTCTCTGAATCCCAGGTGGGCCCACTCCTGCCTGGCCTCTCTGTCCTAGGTGATCCCCCAGTGTCCAGCTCCCCATCCCAGGTGGGCCACATAGTGGCCACCATGTCTCTCCCAGGTGGACACTGAGTGCCTAGCTTCTCTGGATCCCAAGCGTGCGCCCTAGTGCTGGCCTCTGTGCCCTAGGTGGGCCAGCTGGTGCCTGGCCTCTCTGTCCCACGTGGGCCCGGGTTGCCCGGCATCTCAGTCCTTGGTGTACCCCTTAGTGCCTGAGCACTCTGTCCCAGGTGGGTTCCCTGGTAGCCAGTCACTCTGTCCCAAGTAGACGCTCTGTGCCTGACTTCTCTGAATCCCAGGGGGGAGGGGCCCTAGTGCCTGGCCTCTCTCTCCGAGGTGATCCCCCTAGAGTCCAACCTCTCTATCCCAGGGGGGCCATATGGTGCCCACCCTGTCTGTCCCAGGTAGACACTGAGTGCCTGGCTTCCCTGGATCCCAAGTGTGCGCCCTAGTGCTGGCCTCTTTGCCCTAGGTGGGCCGGCTGGTGCCTGGCCTCTTGGTCCCAGGTGGGCTCCCTGTTGTCCAGGTACTCTTTCCCAGTTGGGCTGTTGGTACCCGGCCTCTCTGCCCCAGGTGAGCTCCCTGCTGCCTGGCTTCTCTGTCCCAAGTGGGTTCACTGGTGCCAAGTCTCTCTGTCCCAAGTAGATGCTCTGTGCCTGACTTCTCTGAATCCAGGTGGGCCCCTAGTACCTGGCCTCTCTGTCCTAGGTGATCCCTCTAATGTCCAGCATCTCCATCCCAGGTGGGCCACATGGCGCCCACCCTGTCTGTCCCAGTTGGACACTGAGTGCCTGGCTTCTCAGGATCCCAGATGTGCACCCTAGTGCCCGGCCACTCTGCCCTAGGTGTGCCCCTAGTGCCTGACCTTTCTGCCCCAAGAGGGTTCTCTGGAGCCCAGCTTCTCTGTCCCTGGTGGACACTCGGTGCCTGTTCACTCTGTCATTAGTGATCCCCCTAGTGCCCACCCTTTCTCTCAGTTGGGTTCCCTAGTGCCAGCTTCCCTATCCTAAGTGAACCCCCTAGTACCCAACCTCACTGTCCCAGGTGGGTTCCCTGGTGCCCTGCATCTCTGTCCAAGGTAGACGCTGACTTCTCTGAATCCCAGGGGGGCCCCCTACTGCCTGGCCTCTCTGTCCTTGGTGAAGCCCTGAGTGTCCAACTTCTCAGTCCCAGGTGGGGCACATAGTGCCCACCCTGGCTATTCCAGGTGGACACTGATTACCTGGCTTCTCTGGATCCCAGGTGTGAACCCTAGTGCCCGGCTCTCTGCCCTAGGTGGGCCGGTTGGTGTCTGGCCTCTCTGTCCCAGGTAGGCTACCTGTTGTCCAGGTTCTCTGTCCCAATTGGGCCTGTTGGAACCCGGCCTCTCTGCCTCAGGTCAGCTCCCTGATGCCCGGCTTCTCTGTCCCAGGTGGTCCCCCTGGTGCTCCACCTCTCTGTTGTAGATGGGCCCCCTGGTGCCTGACCTCTCTGCCCCAGGTGGATTCCCTGGAGCCCAGCCTCTCTGTCCCTGGTAGACACTAGGTGCCCAGTCACTCTGTTATTGGTGAACCACCTAGTGCCAAGCCTCTTTGTCCCAGGTGGGTTCCCTGGTGCCAGCCTCTCTGTCCTAAGTGAATCCCCTAGTACCCAGCATCACTCTCCCAGATGGGTTCCCTGGTCCCCAGCATCTCTGTCCCAGGTGGACACTGGGTTCCTGGCTTCTCTGCCCCAGGTGAGCCCTCTAGTGCCCATGTTCTCTATCCCAGGCGGGCCCCCCTGATGCAAGGTCTCTCTGCCCCAAGTGAACACCATAATTCCCAGACTCTCATTCCCAAGTAGACACTGGATGCCTGGTTTCTCTGGATCCCAAGTGGGCCCCCTGTTGCCCGGCTCTCTGCTCAAGGTCAGTCCCCAGGTATCACGGTGGTATGATCCAGGGTGGCCCCATTGTGTCCAATCTCTGTGCCCCACGGGTGTTCCCTGGTGCCCAGCTTCT
>NW_022111309.1:2666765-2668386 GCF_000313985.2 Echinops telfairi | reverse complement strand
TGTCCTTGGTGAAGCCCTGAGTGTCCAACTTCTCAGTCCCAGGTGGGGCACATAGTGCCCACCCTGGCTATTCCAGGTGGACACTGATTACCTGGATTCTCTGGATCCCAGGTGTGAGCCCTAGTGCCCGGCTTTCTGTCTGCCCTAGGTGGGCCGGTTGGTGCCTGGCCTCTCTGTCCTAGGTGATCACCCTAGATTCCAACCTATCTATCCAAGGTTGGCCACATAGTGGCCACCCTGTCTGTTCCAGGTGGACACTGAGTGCCTGGCTTCTATGGATCCCAAGTGTACCCTAGTGCCCGCCCTCTCTGCCCGAGTTGGGCCGGCTGGTGCCTGGCCTCTCTTTCCCAAGTGGGCTACCTGTTGTCCAGGTTCTCTGTCCCAGTTGGGCCCCCTGGTGCCTGACCTCTCTGCCCCAGTTGGGTTCCCTGGAGCCCAGCTTCTCTGTCCCTGGTGGACACTGGGTGCATTCTGTCATTGGTGAACCCCCTAGTGCCCACTCTCTTTGTCCCAGGTGGGTTCCCGGGTGTCAGTCTCTCTGTCCTAAGTGAGCCCCCTAGTACCCAGCATCACTGTACCAGGTGGGATCCCTGGTGCCAGCCTCTCTGACTGACACTGGGTGCCAGGCTTTTCTGCCGCAGGTGAGCCCCCAAGCACCCATGTTCTGTCCCAGGTGGGCCCCCCTGGCACAAGGCCTCTCTGCCACAAGTGAACACCATAGTACCCAGACTCTCATTCCCAAGTGGACACTGGGTGCCTGGTTTCTCTGGATCCCAAGTGGACCCCCTATTGCCCAGCCTCTCTGCCCCAGGTCGGCCCCCAGGTATCGCAGTGGTATGAGCCAGGTGGGCCCCATTGTGCCCAACCTCTCTGCCCTAGGTTAATTATCTGGTGCCCAGTCTCTATCCCAGGTACACAGTGGGTGCCTGGATTCTCTGTACCAAAAGGGGGCACCCCGGTGCCCAGCCTCTCTACCCCAAGTGAGCGACCTTTTGTCCAGGTTCGCTGTCCGAGTTGGGCCTGTTGTTACCCGGCCTCTCTGCCCCAGGTGAGCTGCCTGGTGCCCGGCTTCTGTGTCCCAGGTGGGCCCCCTGGTGCTCGGCCTCTCTGTCCTAGGTGGACCCCCTGTTGCCTGACCTCTCTACCCCAGGTGGGTTCCCTTGAGCCCAGTTCTCTGTCCCTGGTGGACACTGGGTGCCCGGGCACTCTATCATTGGTGAACCCCTTAGTGGCCAACCTCTTTGTCCCAAGTGGGTTTTCTGGTTCCAACCTCTCAGTCCTAAATGGACCCCCTAGTACCCAGCATCACTGTCCCAGGTGGGTTCCCTGTTGCCCAGCGTCTCTATTCCAGGTGACACTGGGTACCTAGCTTCCGTGAATCCCAGATGGGTTCCATGGTGCCCAGCCTCTCTTTCCCATGTAGACACTGCGTGCCTGACTCCTACATGAACTCCCTAATATCTGGCCTTTCTGCCTCAGTTTGGTCCCCAGATGTTCCGGTTAGATGTCCCAGGTGGGCTGCCTGGTGTCCTGCCTCTCTGCCCCTGGTGGTCCTACTTGTGCCCAGCCTCTCTGCACCAGGTGGTTGCCCTGATGCCCGGCCCCTCGATCCAAGATGAGC
>NW_022111309.1:2662905-2666665 GCF_000313985.2 Echinops telfairi | reverse complement strand
GTGCCCAGCCTCTCTGCACCAGGTGGTTGCCCTGATGCCCGGCCCCTCGATCCAAGATGAGCACAGGTTGCGTGGCCTCGCTGTCGCAGGTGAACCCCTTAGTGCCTGATCACTAAGTCCCAGGTGGGTTCCCTGGTGGCCAGTCCCTCTGTCCCAGGTAGACTGCTCTGTGCCTGACTTCTCTGAATCCCAGGTGGGCCCTCTAGTGCCGAGCCTCTCTGTGCTACGTGATCCCCCTAGTGTCCAGCCTCCCCATCCCAGGTGGGCCACATAGTGGCCACCCTGTCTATCCCAGCTGGACACTGAGTGCCTGGCTTCTCTGGATCCAAAGTGTGCACCCTAGTGCTGGCCTCTGTGCCCTAGGTGGGCCGGCTGGTGCCTGGCCTCTTTGTCCCAGGTGGGATCCCTGTTGTCCAGGTACTCTTTCCCAGTTGGGCCTGTTGGTACCCGGATTCTCTGCCCCAGGTGGGCGCCCTTTTGCCCAGGGTCTCTGCTTCTGCCGAGTTTCCTGATACCTGACCTCCCTGTCCTTGGAGGGCCCCATGGTGCTCAGCCTCTCTGTCCCAGGTGGACACAGGCTGTCTGGAATCTCAGGATCCCAAGTAGCGCCCTTGTGCCTGGCTTCTCTGCCCCAGGTGGGCGCCCTTTTGCCCAGCGTCTCTGCCTCAGCTGGGTTTCCTGATGCCCAACCCCTCTGTCCTCGGAGTGCCTTGTGGTGCTCAGCCTCTCTGTGCCAGGAGGGTTCCCTGGTGGCCATCATCTCTTTCCCAGGTAGACGCTCTGTGCCTGACTTCTCTGAATCCCAGGTGGGCCCCCTAGTGCCTGTTGTCTCTGTCTTTGGTGATCCCCATAGTGTCCAACATCTCCGTCACCAGTGGGCCACATAGTGCCCACCCTGGCTGTTTCAGGTGGACACTGATTAGCTGTCTTCTCTGGATCCCAGGTTTGAGCCCTAGAGCCCGGGCTCTTTGCCCTGGAGGGCCAGCTGGTGCCTGGCTTCTCTGTCCCAGGTGGGCTACCTGTTGTCCAGGTTCTCAGTCCCAGTTGGGCCTGTTGGTACCCGGCCTCTCTGCCCCAGGTGAGCTCCCTGATGGCCGGCTTCTCTGTCCCAGATGGGCACCCTGGTGCTCGGCTTCTCTTTCATAGGTCGGCCCTCTGGTGCCTGACCTCTCTGCTCCAGGTGGGTTCCTTGGAGCCCAGCTTCTCTGTCCCTGGTGGACACTGAGTGCCCGGTAACTCTGTCATTGGTTAACCCCCCAGTGCCCAACCTCTTTGTCCCAGGTGGGTTCCCTGGTGCCAGCCTCTCTGTCCTAAGTGAACCCCCTAGTACCCAGCTTCACTATCCCAGGTGGGTTCCCTGGTGCCAGCCTCTCTGTCCTAAGTGGACCCCATAGTACCCAGCATCACTGTCCCAGGTGGGTTTCCTGGTGCCCGGCGTTTCTGTCCCATGTGGACACTGGGAGCCTGGCTTTTCTGCCCCAGCGGTGCCCCTTAGT
This sequence comes from Echinops telfairi, assembly GCF_000313985.2. Lineage (NCBI taxonomy): Eukaryota > Metazoa > Chordata > Mammalia > Afrosoricida > Tenrecidae > Echinops > Echinops telfairi. Next base: position 2,665,169 of record NW_022111309.1, on the reverse strand, counting down.
GCCCATGTTCTCTATCCCAGGTAGGCCCCCCGTGGTTCAAGGTCTCTATGCCTGAAGTGAACACCATAGTGCCCAAACTCTCATTCCCAAGTAGACATTGGGTGCCTGGTTTCTCTGGATCCCAAGTGAGTCCCCTGTTGCCTGGCCTCTCTGCGCCAGGTGGGCCCCCAGGTATAGCTGTGGTATGAGTCAGGTGGCCCCGTTTTGCCCAAACTCTCTGCCCCAGGTGGGTTTCCTGGTGCCCAATCTCCATCTCAGGTGCACACTGGGTGCCGGCTTCTCTGGACCTAAAGTGAGTACCCTGGTGCCTGGCCTCTCTGCCCCAGGTCAGCCCCTAGTTGTCACGGTTGGATGTCCCAAGTGGGCTGCCTGGTGCCGGGCCTCTCTGTCCCAGGTGGGCCTACTTGCGCCCAGCCTCTCTGCACCTGGTGGGTACCCTGGTGCCCGGCCTCTAAGTCCCAGGTGAGCACAGGTTGCATGGTCTCTCTGTCCCACGTGAACCCCTTAATCCCTGACCACTCTGTGCCAGGTGGGTTGCCTGGTGGCCAGTCAGTCTGTCCCAGGTAGACGCTCTGTGCCTGATTTCTCTGAATCCCAGGTGGGCCTCCTACTGCCTGGCCTCTCTGTCCCAGGTGATCCCCCTAGTGTCCAGCCTCCCCATCTCAGGTGGGCCACATAGTGGCCACCCTGTCTGTCCCAGGTGGATACTGAGTGCCTGGCTTCTCTGGATCCCAAGTGCGCGTCCTAGTGCTGGCCTCTGTGCCCTCGGTGGGCCACTTGGTGCCTGGTTTCTCTGTCCCAGGTGGGCCCCCTGGTGCCTGACCACAATGTCCTAGGTGGGCCCCCTGGTGCCTGACCTCTCTGCCCCAGGTGGGTTCCCTAGACCCCAGCTTTTCTGCCCCTGGTGGACACTCGGTGCCCGGTCACTCTGTCATTTGTGAACCCCCTAGTTCCCACACTCTTTGTCCCAGGTGGGTTCCCTGGTCCCAGCCTCTCTGTCCTAAGTGAACTCCCTAGTACACAACCTCACTGTCCCAGGTTGCTTCCCTGGTGCACAGCGTCTCTGTCCCAGATGGACACTGGGTGCTTGGCTTTTCTGCCCCAGGTGGGCCCCCTGGTGCCCAGATTCTCCGTCCCAGGTGGGCCCCCTGCTGCACGGCCTCTCTGCCCCTGGTGAACTCAGAAGTGCCCAGCCTATCATTCCCAGGTGGACACTGGGTGCCTGGTTTCTCTGGATCCCAAGTGGGCCCCCTGTTGCCTGGCTCTCTGCTCCAGGTCAGTCCCCAGGTATCACGGTGGTATGATCCAGGGTGGCCCCATTGTGTCCAATCTCTGTGCCCCACGGGTGTTCCCTGGTGCCCAGCTTCTTTCCCAGGTCGACACTGGGTGCCTGGCTTCTCTGGATCCCATGTGGGCCCCCAGGTGTCCCGGTTGGAAGTCCAAGGTGGGTTCCCTGTTGCCCAGCCTCTCTGTCCTAGGTGAACCCCCTACTGCTCAGCCTCTCTGTCCCATGTGGACACAGGGTGTCGGCATCTCAGGATCCCAAGTAGCGCCCTGGTGCCCGGCTTCTCTACCCCAGGTGGGTGCCTTTTGGCGCAGCATCTCTGCCTCAGCTGGGTTTCCAGATGCCCGACCTCTCTGTCCTTAGAGTGCCCCGTGGTGCTCAGCCTCTCTGTGCCAGGTGGGTTCCCTGGTGCCCAGCATCTCTGTCCCAGGTAGATGCTCTGTGACTGACTTCTGTGAATCCCAGTTGGGCCCCTAGTGCCTGGCGTGTCTGTCCTTGGTGATCCCCCTAGTGTCCAACCTCTCCGTCCCAGGTGGGCCACATAGTGCCCACCCTGGGTGTTCAAGGTGGCCACTGACTACCTGGCTTCTCTGGATCCAAGGTGTGAGCCCTAGTGCCCGGCCCCTGTGCTCTAGGCAGCCTGGCTGGTGCCTGCCACCTCTGTCCCAGGTGGGCTACCTGTTGTCCAGGTTCTCTGTCCCAGTTGGACCTGTTGGTACCCGGCCTCTCTGCCCCAGTTGAGCTCCCTCGTGCCCAGCTTCTCTGTCCCAGGTGGTCCCCCTGGTGCTCGGCCTCTCTGTCCTAGCTGGGCCCCCTGGTGCCAGACCTCTCTGCCCATAGTGGGTTCCCTGCAGCCCAGCTTCTCTGTCCCAGGTGGACAATGGGTGCCCAGTCACTCTGTCATTGTGTAACCCCCTAGTGCCAAGCATCTTTGTCCCAGGTGGGTTCCCTGATGCCAGCCTCTCATTCCTAAATGAAC
>NW_022111309.1:2653865-2662790 GCF_000313985.2 Echinops telfairi | reverse complement strand
GTGAGCCCCCTAGTGCCCATGTTCTCTATCCCAGGTGGGCCCCTCCTGGTGCAAGGTCTCTCTGCCCCAAGTGAACACCGTAGTGCTCAGACTTTCATTCCCAAGTGGACACTGGGTGCCTGGTTTCTATGAATCCCACGTGGGCCCCCTGGTTGCCTGTTGGTTTGTTCAAGGTGGGTTCCCTTGTGCCTAACCTCTCTGTCCTAGGTCAACCCCCTAGTGCCCAGCCTCTCAGTCCCAGGTGGACACAAGGTATCTGGCGTGACAGGATCCCAAGTGGCGCCCTGGTGCCCCGTGTCTCTGCCCCAGGTGGGCCCCCTTTTGAAAGGCGGCTTGCCTCAGCTGGGTTTGCTGATGCGAGGCCTCTCTGCCCCAGGTCGCCCCCCAGGTATCGCGGTGGTATGAGCCAGGTGGGCCCCATTGTGCCCAACCTCTCTGCCCTAGGTGGATTCCCTGGTGCCCAGTCTCTATCCCAGGTGCACACCGGGTGACTGGCTTCTCTGGACCAAAAGGGGGCACCCTGTTACCCGGCCTCTCTGTACCAGGTTGGTCCCCGGATGATCCAGTTGGATTTCCCAGGTGGGCTGCCTGGTGCCCTGCCCCTCTGCACCAGGTGGGCCCCCTGGTGCCTAGCCTCTCTGTCCTAGGTGAGCCCCTGGTGCCTGACCTTTCTGCCCCAAGTGTGTTCTCTGGAGCCCAGCTTCTCTGTCCCTGGTGGACACTCGGTGCCTGTTCACTCTGTCATTAGTGATCCCCCTAGTGCCCACCCTTTCTCCCAGTTGGGTTCCCTAGTGCCAGCTTCCCTATCCTAAGTGAACCCCCTAGTACCCAACCTCACTGTCCCAGGTGGGTTCCCTGGTGCCCTGCATCTCTGTCCAAGGTAGACGCTGACTTCTCTGAATCCCAGGGGGGCCCCCTACTGCCTGGCCTCTCTGTCCTTGGTGAAGCCCTGAGTGTCCAACTTCTCAGTCCCAGGTGGGGCACATAGTGCCCACCCTGGCTATTCCAGGTGGACACTGATTACCTGGCTTCTCTGGATCCCAGGTGTGAACCCTAGTGCCCGGCTCTCTGCCCTAGGTGGGCCGGTTGGTGTCTGGCCTCTCTGTCCCAGGTAGGCTACCTGTTGTCCAGGTTCTCTGTCCCAATTGGGCCTGTTGGAACCCGGCCTCTCTGCCTCAGGTCAGCTCCCTGATGCCCGGCTTCTCTGTCCCAGGTGGTCCCCCTGGTGCTCCACCTCTCTGTTGTAGATGGGCCCCCTGGTGCCTGACCTCTCTGCCCCAGGTGGATTCCCTGGAGCCCAGCCTCTCTGTCCCTGGTAGACACTAGGTGCCCAGTCACTCTGTTATTGGTGAACCACCTAGTGCCAAGCCTCTTTGTCCCAGGTGGGTTCCCTGGTGCCAGCCTCTCTGTCCTAAGTGAATCCCCTAGTACCCAGCATCACTCTCCCAGATGGGTTCCCTGGTCCCCAGCATCTCTGTCCCAGGTGGACACTGGGTTCCTGGCTTCTCTGCCCCAGGTGAGCCCTCTAGTGCCCATGTTCTCTATCCCAGGCGGGCCCCCCTGATGCAAGGTCTCTCTGCCCCAAGTGAACACCATAATTCCCAGACTCTCATTCCCAAGTAGACACTGGATGCCTGGTTTCTCTGGATCCCAAGTGGGCCCCCTGTTGCCCGGCTCTCTGCTCAAGGTCAGTCCCCAGGTATCACGGTGGTATGATCCAGGGTGGCCCCATTGTGTCCAATCTCTGTGCCCCACGGGTGTTCCCTGGTGCCCAGCTTCTTTCCCAGGTCGACACTGGGTGCCTGGCTTCTCTGGATCCCATGTGGGCCCCCAGGTGTCCCGGTTGGAAGTCCAAGGTGGGTTCCCTGTTGCCCAGCCTCTCTGTCCTAGGTGAACCCCCTACTGCTCAGCCTCTCTGTCCCATGTGGACACAGGGTGTCGGCATCTCAGGATCCCAAGTAGCGCCCTGGTGCCCGGCTTCTCTACCCCAGGTGGGTGCCTTTTGGCGCAGCATCTCTGCCTCAGCTGGGTTTCCAGATGCCCGACCTCTCTGTCCTTAGAGTGCCCCGTGGTGCTCAGCCTCTCTGTGCCAGGTGGGTTCCCTGGTGCCCAGCATCTCTGTCCCAGGTAGATGCTCTGTGACTGACTTCTGTGAATCCCAGTTGGGCCCCTAGTGCCTGGCGTGTCTGTCCTTGGTGATCCCCCTAGTGTCCAACCTCTCCATCCCAGGTGGGCCACATAGTGCCCACCCTGGGTGTTCAAGGTGGCCACTGACTACCTGGCTTCTCTGGATCCAAGGTGTGAGCCCTAGTGCCCGGCCCCTGTGCTCTAGGCAGCCTGGCTGGTGCCTGCCATCTCTGTCCCAGGTGGGCTACCTGTTGTCCAGGTTCTCTGTCCCAGTTGGACCTGTTGGTACCTGGCCTCTCTGCCCCAGTTGAGCTCCCTGGTGCCCGGCTTCTCTGTCCCAGGTGGTCCCCCTGGTGCTCGGCCTCTCTGTCCTAGCTGGGCCCCCTGGTGCCTGACCTCTCTGCCCATGGTGTGTTCCCTGCAGCCCAGCTTCTCTGTCCCAGGTGGACAATGTGTGCCCAGTCACTCTGTCATTGTGTAACCCCCTAGTGCCAAGCATCTTTGTCCCAGGTGGGTTCCCTGATGCCAGCCTCTCATTCCTAAATGAACCCCCTAGTACCCAGCATCACTGTCCTAGGTGTGTTCTCTGCTGCCCAGCGTCTCTGTCCCAGGTGGACACTGGGTGCCTGGCTTTCTGCCCCAGGTAAGCCCCCTAGTGCCCATGTTCTCTATCCCAGGTGGGCCCCCTGATGCCCAGGTTCTCCGTACCATGTGGGCCCCCTGGTGCATGGCCTCTCTGCCCCAGGTGAACCCAGTAATGCTCAGACTCTAATTCCCTGGTAGACACTGGGTGCCTGGTTTCTCTGGATCCCAAGTGGGCTCCTTGTTGTCCGGGCTCTCTGATCGAGTTCGGTCCCCAGGTATTGCGGTGGTATGATCCAGGGTGACCCCATTGTGCCCAATCTCTGTGCCCCACGGGGGTTCCCTGGTGCTCAGCTTCTATCCCAGGTGGATACTGGGTGCCTGGCTTCTCTGGATCCCATGTAGGCCCCCAGGTGTCCCAGTTGGAAATCCAAGGTGGGTCCCTGCTGCCCAGCCTCTCGGTCCTAGGTGAACCGCATACTTCTCAGCCTCTCTGTCCCAGGTGGGTTTCCTGGTGCCTCGTCTCTATGCTAGGTGTACATTGGGTGCCTGGCCTCTCTGCCCCAGGTCAGCCACTAGGTGTCCCGGTTGGATGTCCCAGGTGGGCTGCCTGGTGTCCGGCCTTTCTGGCCCTGGTGGGTCTACTTTCACCCAGCCTCGCTGCACTAGGTAGGTGCCCTGGTGACCAGCCTCTCTGTCCCAGGTGGGCACCCTTTTGCCCAGCGTCTCTGCCTCAGCTGGGTTTCCTGATGCCTGGCATCTCTGTCCATGATGAACTCATTAGTGCCTGACCACTCTGTACCAGGTGGGTTCCCTGGTGGCCAGTCTCTCTGTCCCAGGTAGAAGCTCTGTGCCTGACTTCTCTGAATCCCAGGTGGGCCCACTCCTGCCTGGCCTCTCTGTCCTAGGTGATTCCCCATTGTCCAGCCTCCCCATCCCAGGTAGGCCACATAGTGGCCACCCTGTCTGTCCCAGGTGGACACTGAGTGCCTGACTTCTCTGGATCCCAAGTGTGCGCCCTAGTGCTGGCCTCTGTGCCCTAGGTGGGCCGGCTGGTGCCTGGTCTCTCTGTCCCAGGTGGGCTCCCTACTGTCCAGGTTCGCCTGCCCAGTTGGCCCTGTTGGTACCTGCCCTCTCTACCCCAGGTGAGTCACCTGGTGCCCGGCTTCTCTGTCCCAGGTGGGCCCCCTGGTGCCCCACCTCAATATCCTAGGTGGGCCCCTTGGTGTCTAAACTCTCTGCCCCAGGTGGGTTCCCTTGAGCCCAGCTTGTGTGTCCCTGGTGGACACTCGGTGCCCATTCACTCCGTCATTGGTGAACCCCCTAGTGCCCAGCCTCTTTTTCCCAGGTGGGTTCAATATTTCCAGCTTCTCTGACCTAAGTGAGCCCCCCAGTACCTAACCTCACTGTCTCAGGTGGGTTCCATGGTGCCCAGGGTGTGTCCCAAGTAGACAATGGGTGCCTGGATTTTCTGCCCCAGTAGGGCCCCCTATTCCCAGGTACTCTGTCCAAAGTGGGCCCCCTGGTGCACAGCCTCTCTGCCCCAGGTGAACCCCGTAGTGCCTAACCTCTCATTCCTAGGTGGACACTGGATGCCTGGTTTCTCTGGATCCCAAGTGGGCCCCCTCGTGGTCAGCATCTCTGCTCCAGGTTGGCCCCCCAGGTATCGCGGTGGTATGAACCAGGTGGGCCCCGTTGTGCCCAACCTCTCTGCCCCAGGTGGGTTTCCTGGTGCCCAGTCTCTATCCCGGGTGCACCCTGGGTGCCTGGCTTCTCTGGACCAAAAGTTAGCACCCTGGTGTCTGGCTTCTCTGCCCCAGGTCAGCCACCAAGTATCGAGGTGGTATGACCCAGGTGGGCCCCGTTGTGCCCGACCTCTCTGTCCCAGGTGGGTTCCCTGGTTCCCAGTCTCTATCCCAGGTGGACACTGGGTGCTTGGCTTCGTTGGATTCCAAGTGGGCACCCTGGTGACTAGCTTCTCTGCCCCAGGTGGGTGCTCTTTTGCCTAGCGTCTCTGCCTCAGCTGGGTTTCCTGATGCCCGGCCTACCTGTCCTTGGAGGGTCCCATGGTGCTCAGCCTCTCTGTGCCAGGTGGGTTCCCTGGTGCCCAGCATCTCTGTCCCAGGTAGACGCTCTGTGCCTGACTTCTCTGAATCCCAGGTGGGTCCCCTAGTGCCTGGCATCTGTGTCCTTGGTGATCAGCCTAGTGTCCAACCTCTCCATCCCACGTGGACCACTTAGTGCCCACCCTGGCTGTTCCAGGTGGACACTGACTACCTGGCTTCTCTGGATCCAAGGTGTGACCCCTAGTGCCCAGGCTTTCTACCCTAGGTGGGCCGGCTGGTGCCTGGCCTATCTGTCCCAGGTGGGCTACCTGTTGTCTAGGTTCTCGGTCCCAGTTGGGCCTGTTGGTACCCGGCATCTCAGCCCCAGGTGAGCTCCCTGGTGCCTGGCTTCTCTGTCCCAGGTGGTCCCCCTGGTGCTCAGCCTCTCTGACATGGTGGGTTCCCTGGAGCCCAGATTCTCTGTCCCGAGTAGACACTGGGTGCCCAGTCACTCTGTCATTGGTGAACCCCCAAGTGACAAGCCTCTTTGTCCCAGGTGGGTTCCCTGGTGTCAGCCTCTCTGTCCTAAGTGAAGCCCCTAGTACCCTGCATCACTGTCCCAGGTGGGTTCCCTGATGCCCAGCGTCTCTGTCCAAGGTGGACACTGGGTGCCTGGCTTTTCTGCCCCAGGTGAGAACCCTAGTGCCCATGTTCTCTATCCCAGGAGGGCCTCCCCTCGTGCAAGGTCTCTCTGCCCCAAGTGAACACCATGGTGCCCTGACTCCCATTCCCAAGTGGACACTGGGTGCCTGGTTTCTCTGGATTCCAAGTGGGCCCCCTCTTCCCTGGCCTCTCGGTCCCAGGTCGGCGCCCAGGTATTACGGTGGTATAAGCCAAGTGGGCTCCATTGTGCCCAACCTTTCTGCCCAAGGTGCATTTCCTGGTGCCCAGTCTCTATCCCAGGTGCACACTGGGTGCCTGGCTTCTCTGGACCAAAAGCGAGCACCCTGGTGCCTGGCCTCTCTGCTCCAGGTCAGCCCCTAGGTGTCCCGGTTGGATGTCCCAGGTAGGCTGCTTGGTGCCTGGCCTGCTGCCCCAGATGGGCTACTTGTGCCCAGCCTCTCTGCACCAGGTGGGTGCCCTGCTGCCCAGCCTCTCTGTCCCAGGTGCGCCCGGGTTGCCCGGCATCTCTGTCCTTGGTGAACCCCTTAGTGCCTGACCACTCTGTCCCAGGTGGGTCCACTAGTGCCCGCCCTCTCTGTCCTACGTGGGCCCCCTGGTGCCTGACCTCTCTGCCCTAGGTGGGTTCCCTAGAGCCCAGCTTTTCTGTGCCTGGTGGACAATGGGTGCTCAGTCACTCTATCATTTGTGAACGCCCTAGTGCCCAACATCTTTGTCTCAGGTGGGTTCCCTGGTGCCAGCCTCTCTGTCCTATGTGAACCCCCTAGTACACAACCTCACTGTCCCAGGTGGGTTCCCGGGTGCCCATCGTCTCTGTCCTAGGTGGACACTGGGTACCTAGCTTCTGTGAATCCTAGATGGGTTCCCTGGTGCCCAGCCTTTCTTTCCCAGGTGGAAATTGCATGCCTGACTTCTCTGAATCCCAGATAGCCCCCCTGATGCCCGGTCTCAGTGCCCCAGGTGGAGCACCTGGTGTGCCGCTTGAATGTCCCAGGAGGGACCCCTGGTGCCTCGGATGGATTCCCCAGGTGGGCCCCCTAGTACCAGGCCTCTCTTCCCCAGGTTGGTCCCCCTGATACCATACCTCTCTATACCAGGTGGGCCCACGGTGCCCAGCATCTCTGTCCTAGGTGAAACCCGTAGCGCCTGACCTCTCTGTCCCAGGTGGGTTACCTGGTGTCCAATCTCTCTGTACCAGGTAGATGCTCTGTGTCTGACTTCTCTGAATCACAGGTGGGCCCCCTAGTGCCTGGCCTTTCTGTCCTAGGTCATCCCCCTAGTGTTCAGCCTCTCCATCCCAGGTGGGCCACATAGTGCCCTCCCTGTCCGTTCCAGGTGGACACTGAGTGCCTGGCTTATTGGTATCCAAGGTGTGGTCCCCACTGCCCAGCCTCTTTGCCCTAGGTGGGCGGCTGGTGCCTGGCCTCTCTGTCCCAAGGGGCTACCTGTTGTACAGCTTCTCTGTCCCAGGTGGGCAACTGATGCCTGACTTCTCTGCCCCTGGTGGGTTCCAGAGAACCCTCTCTGCCCCTGGAGGACACTGGGTGCAATCTGTCATTGGTGAATCCCCTTGTGCTGACCCTCTTTGTCCCAGGTGGGTTCCCTGGTGTCAGTCTCTCTGTCCTCAGTGAGCCCCCTAGTACCCAGCATCACTGTCCCAGGTGGGTTCCCTGGTGCCCAGCGTCTCTGTCCCAGGTGGACACTGGGTGCCTGGCTTTTCTGCCTCAGGTGAGCCCCCTAGTGCCCATGTTCCCTGCCCCAGGTGGGCCCCCACTGGTACAAGGCCTCGCTGCCCTAAGTGAACCCCATAGTGCCCAGACTCTCATTCCCAAGTGGACACTGGGTGGATGGTTTCTCTGGATCCCAAATGGACCCCCTGTTGCCCAGCCTCCCTGCACCAGGTCGCCCCCCAGGTATCATGGTGGTATGAGCCAGGTAGGCCCCATGGTGCACAACCCCTCTGCCCTAGGTGGATTCCTTGGTGCCCAGTCTCTATCCCAGGTGCACACTGGGTGCCTGGCTTCTCTGGACCAATAGGGGGCACCCTAGTGGCTGGTCTCTATTACCCAGTTGGTCCCCATATGTTCAGGTTGGATGTTCCAGGTGGGCTGCCTGGTGCCCTGCCTCTCTGCCCCTGGTGGACCTACTTGTGCCCAGCCTCTCTGCATGAGGTGGGTACCCTGGTGTCCAGCTTCTCTAGCCCAGGTGGGCGCCCCTTTGACCATTATCTCTGCCTCAGCGGAGTTCCTGATGCCTGGCCTCCCTGTCCTTGGAGAGCCTCTTGGTGCTCAGCCTCTATGTGCCAGGTGGGGTCCCTGGGGCCCAGCATCTCTGTCCCAGGTAGATGCTCTTTGCCTGACTTCTCTGAATCCCAGGTGGGCCCCCTAGTGCCTGGTGTCTCTGTCCTTGATGCTCCCCCTAGTGTCCAACCTCTCCGTCCCAGGTGGGCCACATAGTGCTCACCCTGGTTGTTCCAGGTGGACACTGACTACCTGGCTTCTCTGGATCCCAAGTGTGTGCCCTAGTGCTAGCCTCTGTGCCCTAGGTGGGCCAGTTGGTACCTGGTCTTTCTGTCCCCGGTGGGCTCCCTATTGTCCAGATTCTCTTTCCCAGTTGGGCCTGTTGGTACCTGGCCTCTCTGCCCCAGGTGAGCTCCCTGGTGCCCGGCTTCTCTGTCCCAGGTGGGCCCCCTGGAGCCTGTTGGACAATGGGTGCTTGGTCACTCTAGCATTTGTGAACCCTATAATGCCCAACCTCTTTGTTCCAAGTGGGTTCCCTGGTGCCAGCCTCTCTGTCCTACGTGAACCCCCTAGTACACAACCTCACTGTCCCAGGTGGGTTTCCGGGTGCCCAGCATCTCTATCCAAGATAGACACTGGGTACTTAGCTTCCGTGAATCCCAGATGGTTTCCCTGGTGCCCAGCCTCTCTTTCCCAGGTAGACACTGCGTGCCTGACTTCTCTGGATCCCAGAGTGCCTCCCTGATGCCGGCCTCACTGCCCCAGGTGGAGCTCCTGATGCGCCGACTGAATGTCCCAGTAGGGACCCCTGGTGCCCCGGTTGGATTCCCTGGTGGGCCCCGTAGTACCAGGCCTCTCTTCCCCAGGTTGGTCCCCCTGGTGCACTGCCTCTCTATAGCAGGTGGGCCCGCGGTGCCCGGCATTTCTGTCCTAGGTGAAACCCGTATCGCCTGACCTCTCTGTCCTAGGTGGGCTGCCTGGTACCTGCCTCTCTGCCCCTGATGGGCCTACTTTTGACCAGCCTCTCTACAGCAGGTGGGTGCCCTGGTGCCCGGCCTCTCGGTCCCAGGTGAGCACAGGTTGCGCAGCCTCTATATCCCAGTTGAACGACTTAGTGCCTGATCACTCTGTCCCAGGTGGGTTCCCTGGTGCCCAGCATCTCTTTCCCAGGTGAACGCACTGTGTCTGACTTCTAGAATCCCAGGTGGCCCCCCTAGTCCCGGGCCTCTCTGTCCTAGGTGATCGCACTA
>NW_022111309.1:2648632-2653765 GCF_000313985.2 Echinops telfairi | reverse complement strand
CTGTCCTAGGTGATCGCACTAGAGTCCAACCTCTCCATCCCAGGTGGGCCACATAGTGGCCACCCTGCCTGTCCCAGGTGGACACTGAGTGCCTGGCTTCTCTGGACCAAAAGGGGGCACCCTGGTGCCTGGCCTCTCTGCCCCAGGTTGGTCCCAAGATGTTCCGGTTTGATGTCCCAGGTGGGCTGCCTCGTACCCTACCTCTCTGACCCTGGTGGGCCTGCTTGTGCCCAGCCTCCCTGCACCAGGTGGGTGCCCTGGTGCCCAGCCTCTCAGTGCCCGGTGAGCACAGGATGTGCGGCCTCTCTGTCCCAGGTGAACCCCTCAGTGCCTGATCACTCTGTCCCAGGTGGGTTCCCTCGTGGCCAGATTCTCTGTCCCAGGTAGATGCTCTGTGCCTGACTTCTCTGAATCCCAGGTGGGCCCCCTCGTGCCGGGCCTGTATGTCCTAGGTGATCCCCCTAGTGTCCAACCTCTCTGTCCCAGGTGGGCCACATAGTGCCCACTCTGGCTGTTCCAGGTGGACACTGATTACCTGGCTTCTCTGGATCCCAGGTGTGAGCCCTAGTGCCTGGGATCTCTGCCCTAGGGGGAACAGCTGGTGCCTGGCCTCTCTGTCCCAGGTGGGCTACTTGTTGGCTAGGTTCTCTGTCCCAGTTGGGCCTATTGGTACCTGGCCTCTCTGCCCCAGGTAAACTCCCTGGTGCCCGGCTACTCTGAGCCAGGTGGTCCCCCTGGTGCTCGGTCTCTCTGTCCTAGGGGGGCCACCTGGTGCCTGACCTCTCTGCTCCAGGTGCGTTCCCTGGAGTCCAGCTTCTCTGTCCCTGGTGAACACTGGGTGCCCGGTAACTCTGTCATTGGTGAACCCCTTAGTACCCAACATCTTTGTCCCAGGTGGGTTCCCTGGTGCCAACCTCTCTGTCCCAGGTGGACACTGGGTGCCTGGCTTTTCTGCCCCAGGTGAGCCCCCTAGTGCCCATGTTCTCTGTCCTAGGTAGCCCCCCTCTGGTACAAGGCCTCTCTGCCCTAAGTGAACCCCATAGTGCCCAGACTCTCATTCCCAAGTGGACACTGGGTGCCTGATTTCTCTGGATCCCAAGTGGGCCCCCTGTTGCCTGGCCTCGCTGTCCCATGTCGGCCCCCAGGTATCGCGGTGGTATGAGCCAGGTGGGCCCCGTTGTTCCCAACCTCTTTGTCCCAGGTGGGTTTCCTGGTGCCCAGCCCCTATCCCAGGTGCACACTGGGTGCCTGGCTTCTCTGGATCCCAAGTGGGTACCCTGGTGCCTGGCCTCTCTTCCACAGGTCAGCCCCTAGGTTTCCAGGTTGGATGTCCCAGGTGGGCTTCCTGGTGCCCGGCCACTCTGCCCCAGGTGGACACTGGGTACCTAGGTTCTGTGAATCCCAGATGGGTTCCCTGGTACCCAGCCTCTCTTTCCCAGGTAGATACTTCATGCCTGACTTCTCTGGATTCCAGATAGCCCCCCTGATGCCCGGCCTCACTGCCCCAGGTAGAGCCACTGGTGCGCCGATTGAGTGTCCCAGGAGGGACCCCTGGTGCCCCGGTTGGATTACCCAGGTGGGCCCCCAAGTACTAGGCCTCTCTTCCCCAGGTTTGTGCCCCTGGCGCCCTGCCTCTCTATACCAGGTGGGCCCGTGGTGCCCGGCATCTCTGTCCTAGTTGAAACCTGTAGTGCCTGACCTTTCTGTCCCAGGTGGGTTACCTGGTGCCCAATCCCTCTGTCCCAGGTAGACGCTCTGGACCTGATTTCTCTGAATCACAGGTGGGACCCCTAGTGTCTGGCCGCTCTGTCCTAGGTGATCCCCCTAATGTTCAGCCTCTCCGTCCCAGGTGGGCCACATAATGCCCACCCTGTCTGTCCCCAGTGGACACTGGGTGCCTCGCTTCTCTGGATCCCAGGTGGGCCCCCTGGTGCCCGGCCTCTCTGTCTGAGGAGAACCACCTGGTGCCCGGCCTCTCTGTCCCAGGTAGACACTGGGTGCCTGATTTCTCTGGATCCCAGTTGGCCCCCCCTGATGCCCGGCCTCTCTGCCCCAGGTGGGAGCCCTGGTGCTCTGGTTGGATGGCCCAGGTGCATCCCCTGGTGCCCCGCTTAGATGTCCCTAGTGGACCCCCTAGCGCCCAGCCTTCCCACCCCAGGTGGGTCCCATGGTGTCCGGCCTCTCTGTCCCAGATGGGCCCATGGTGCCCGGTATCTCTGACCTAGGTGTACCCCTTAGTGCCTAACCTCTCTGTCCCTAATGGGTTCCCTAGTGCCAGTCTCTCTGTCACAGGTGGACACTGGGTTCCTGGCCTCTCTGCTCCAGGTGAGCCCGGGGTGCCTGGCATATCTCTCCTAGGTGAACCCCTTAGTGCCTGACCTCTCTGCCCACGGTGGGTTCCCTGGAAGCCACCTCCTCTGCCCCGGGTAGACACTAGGTGCCCGGCCACTCTGTCATTGGTGAACCCTCTAGTACACAACCTCTTTGTCCCAGGTGGGTTCCCTAGTGCCAGCTGCTCTGTCTTGGATAATCCACCTAGTGTCAAACCTCTCTGTCCCAGGTGGGCCACATGATGCCCACCCTGTCTATCCCAAGTGGACACTGAGTGCCTGGCTTCTCTGGATACCAGTTGGGTGCCCTAGAGCCCGGTCTCTCTGTTCTAGGTGGGCTGGTTGGTGCTTGGTCTCTCTGTCCCAGGTGGGCTCCTTGTTGTCCAGGTTCTCTGTCCCAATTGGGCCTATTGGTACCCGGCCACTCTGCCCCAGGTAAGCTCCCTGGTGCCTGGCTTCTCTATCCCAGGTGGGCCCCCTGGTGTCCGGCCTCTCTGTCCTATGTAGGCCCACTGTTACCTGACCTCTCTGCCACAGGTGAGAACACTGGAGCCCAGCTTCTCTGTCCCTGGTGGACACTGGGTGCCCGGTCACTCTGTCATTGGTGAACCCCATAGTGCTCAACCTCTTTGTCCCAGGTGAGTTCCCTGGTGCCAACCTCTCTGTCCTAAGTGAGCCCCCTAGTACTCAACCTCACTGTCCCATGTGGTTTCCCTGGTGCCCAGCGTCTCTGTCCCAGGTGGACACTGGGTACCTGGCTTTTCTGCCCCAGGTGGGGCCCCTGGTACACGGCCTCTCTGCCCCAATGGGTTCCCTAGTGTGTGGCCTCACTGTACCAGGTGGTCCCCTTGGTGCCAGGCCTCTCTTTCCTAGGTGAACCCCCTAGTGCCCAGCCTCTCTGTCTCAGGTGGACACAGGGTACCTGGTGTCTCAGGATCCCTAGTGCGCCCTGGTACCCAGACACTCTACCCCAGATTGGCCCCCTGGCTCCCAGGTTCTCTGTCCCAGGTGAGCCCCCTTATACTCGGCTTCTCTGCCCCAGCTGGGCCTCATGTGCCCGGTCTCTCTGTCCCAGGTGAGCCCCCTTATACTCGGCTTCTATGTCCCAGGTGGGTTCCCTGGTGTCAGCCTCTCTGTCCTAAGCAACCCCCTAGTGCCCAGCCTCACTGTCCCAAGTGGGTTCCCTGGTGCCCAGCATCTGTCCCATGTGGACAATGGGTGCCTGGCTTCTCTGGACCCCATGTGGGCATCCTAGTCTGTGGCCTTTCTGGCCCAGGTAGGCACCCAGATGTCCTGGTAGTGTGACCCAGGTGGGTTTTCTACTGTGCCCGACCCCTTGTGCCCGGCCTCTCTGCCCCAGGTGAACCCTGTAGTGCCCAACCTCTCATTCCCAGGTGGACACTCGGTGCCTGATTTCTCTGGATCCTATGTGGGCCCCGTTTTGGCTAATCTCTCTGCCCCAGATCGGCCCCTAGGAATTGCGGTTTTATGACCCAGGTGGGCCACGTTGTGCCCAACCTCTCTGCCCCAGGTGGGTTCCTTGGTGCCTAGCCTCTATCCCAGGTGGACACTGGGTACCTGGCTTCTCTGGATCCCAGGTGGGACCCCTAGTTCTCGGCCTTTCTGTCCTATGTGAATCCCCTAGTGCCTGACCTCTTTGTCCTTGGTAAACCCCCTAGTGCCTAGTCTCTGTCCCAGGTGGTAACAGGGTGCCTGGTGTCTCAGGATCTCAAGTGGGCCCCTGGAGCCCAGGCTCTCTCCCCCTCGTTGGCCCCCTGGTGCCCGTCTTCTCTGTCCTAGGTGGGCACCCTGTGCATGGTCTCTGCCCCAAATTGTCCCTGGGAATTCCTCGGGGAATCCTGGCTGAGCCCCCTTACTCACAGCGTGGCCGGCCTCCAAGGGGCTGCTCTCAGATCACAAGCCACATCCACCAGGTGGCGGTGAGGAGGCGACGAGCTCGTGGGGCAGTCGGGAGGGGAAGCCAATGGTGTCCACGTACAGCACGGTCAGGCGCGAGGGCAGGGAGCCTGTGTAGGCCGCCATGTCCAGGGTGGCAAACAGCTGGTCCCGAGGCTGTGCGGCTGCGTCTCCCGTCAGGGCCTGGATCCGGTTGGTTTTCACTGGAGAAGCTGTGACAGGGCAGAAGTCCCATGTACAGGGCTTAGCCCAAGAAGCTAGCCCCCGTCTCCACTGGTACAATGGGCTGTTGAGGCTGAGCCTGGGACTCCCCACACGGGCAGTTGCTGCCAGGGCCTCAACCCTTCTCCCTGCACATACCAGGAAACGCAGCTCCAAGAATAACTATCTTTCCTCCCCACCTGCAACGGCTGGACAACTGGACTGAGGAAATAACATGACGGCAGTGGAAAATCCCCGGCAGCTGCAGCCCCGCCCCCTTCCCAAAGGGACCCTCCTCGGCCCCTCCTTTAAAAACCCACCACTCTCCTCACTGGGCGCGACTTCCCTGGGCTACTTGCTAGACCACGGAGCCTTGTCCAGGAGCTTCTTTTCTAATAAAGAGCTATGACAGCCTCTTCCCTTTTTCTCTGTTTGTCCTCATGCCTCAGTTTACTTCTCACAAATCTGCCCTGTCCTGGAGGGTACAGGCTGCTGTGAGCCAGCACCGGTGCCGCGGCTACAAAGGCTTTTGTAGTTGGAACTAGTTTGGTGGCTGACGTTTGGCTCCCGAAAGACCCCAGCGAGGTCGAAGGCACTGTGGTATCTGTGAACCAACGACCAACCTGCTCATGGGTCCGTCTGATCTAGAGCGATCACATGCAGGCCTCTAACCCTGTCCACGGAG
>NW_022111309.1:2645337-2648252 GCF_000313985.2 Echinops telfairi | reverse complement strand
AGTGCCAGTGCGACCCAGACTGACCCCATGCAGGGTTCTAACCCTGTCCACAGGGCCAGTGGGCCCCTGGTGCCCAGGCTCTCTCTCCCTCGCTGGCCCCATGGTACCCGTCTTCTCTGTCCTAGGTGGGCACCCTAGTGCCTGGCCTCTGTCACCAAGGTGGGCCCCCAGTGCCCAGCCTCTCCACCACAAGTAGGGCCCGCGGGGCCCAGCCTCTCTCTCCCAGGTTGGCCCGCGGTACCCGACATCTCTGTCCTAGAGGAACCCCTTAGTGCCTAACCTCTATGTCCCAGGTTTGTTCCCTAGTGCCCAGTCCCTCTGCCCCAGGTGGATATTGGTTTTCTGGCTTCTCTGGATTCCAGTGGGCATGCTGGTGCATGGCCTCTCTGCCCCAGATCGGCCCCCAGTTGTCCTGTTTGGAAGACCCAGGTGGGTTCCCTTGTACCCAGCCTCTATCCCTGGTGGACACTGGGTGCCTGGCTTCCCTGGATCCCAAGGAGGCACCCTGGTGCCTGGTCTCTCTGCCCCAGGCTGGTCCCCAGGTGTCCCCGTTGGATGTCCGAGATGGGTGGCCTGGTGGCTGGCCTCTGCGCCCTAGGTGGGCCTCCGGGTGCGCGACCTCTCTGTCCCAGGTGGATTCCCTGATTTCCAGGCTCACTGTCCCAAGTAGACGCTCTGTGCCTGACTTCTCAGAATCCCAGGTGGACCCCTAGTGCCTGGCCTCTCTGTCATAAGTGATCCCCCTAGTGTCCAGCATCTCCGTCCCAGGTGGGCCACATAGTGCCCGCCCTGTCTATCCCAGGTGGACACTGGGTGCCTGGCTTCCCTGGATCACAGGTGGGCCCACTGGTGCCCTGGTTCTATGTCCCAGGAGGCTCCCCCTGGTGCCTGGCTTCTCTGAATACCAGGTGGGTCCCCTGGTGCCCGACCTCTCTGTCCCAGGGAAGGCCCCTAGTAACCAGACTCTCTGCTTCAGGTGAACCCTCTATTGCTCAGACTCTGTGTCCCAAGTGGACACTGGGTACCTAGTTTCTCTATATCCAAGGTGTGCACCCTGGAGCCCAGCCTTCCTGTCCCAGGTGGGCTCCCTGGTGCCCAAACTCTCTTTCCCAGGTGGGTTCCATCGTGCCTGGACTCTGTGTCCCAGGTGGACACTGGGTGCCTAGTTTCTCTGGATCCAAGGTGTTCACCCTGAAACCCGGCCTCTCTGTCCCAGGTGGGCTCCCTGATGCCTGGCATCCCTGTCCTAGGTGAACCCCTTAGTGCCTGACCTCTCTGTCACTGGTGTCAGACCTGGTGCCCAGTCTATCTGCCTCTGGTGAACCTACTAATGCCCAGACCCTCTGCCTGATTTATGTGGACCCCAGGTGGCCCCCCTGATGCTCGGCCTCTCTGCCCCAGGTGGTTGAGAAGTGCCCAGCATCTCTCTCCTAGGTGCACCCCTTAGTGCCTGACCTCTCAGCCCTAGGTGGGTTTCCTGGAGCCCAGCTTCTCTGTCCCTGGTGGACACTGGGTGCCCGGCCACTCTGTCATTGGGGAACCCCCTAGTGCCCAGCCTCTTTGGCCCAGGTGGGTTCCCTGGTGCCAGCCTCTCTGTCCTAAGCAACTTCTGGGTACCCAGTGTCTCTTTCCGAGGTGGACATTTGGTGCCTGGCTTCTCTGGATCCCAAGTTGGTACCCTAGTGCCTGGCCTCTCTGCCCCAGGTCGGCCCCCTGATTGTGCCCGGCCTCTCTGCCCCAGGTGGTTTCCCTGGTGCCCAACTTCTATCCCAGGTGGACACTGGGTGTGTTGCTTCTCTGGACCCCAGGTGGACCCCCTGGTGCCCGACCCCTCTGCCCAAGGTGAGCTCCCAGGTGCCCAGCCTCTCTGTCCCACGTACACACTGGGTGCCTAGCTTGTCAATCCCAGTTGGGTTCCCTGTGCCCAGCCTCTCTGTCCCAGGTAGACATTGAGTGCCTGACTTGTCTGGATTCCAGGTGGCCCCCCTGATGCTCAGCCTGTCTGCCTCAATTGGGGCCCCTGGTGTCCAGTTAGATGTCCCAGGTGGGGCCAGTAGAGCCCCAGTTGCATGCCCCATGTGGGCCCCCTAGTGCCCGGCCTCTCTGCACAAGGGGGGAACCCTTGTGCCCAGCCTCTACCGCAGGTGGGTGCTGGGCTTTTCTGGATCTGAAGTGGGAACCCAGGTGCCTGGCCTCTCTGCCCAAGATCGGCCCCAGGTGTCCTCTTTGGATGTCCCAGATGGGCCCCCTAGTGCCCGGCCTCTCGGCCCCAGGTGGGTACCCTTGTGCCCAGCCTCTAGCCCAGGTGGACACTGGGTGCCTGGCTTTTCTGGATCCTAAGTGGGCACCCTGGTGCCTGGCCTCTCTTCCCCAGGTCGGCCCCCAAGTGTCCCGGTTGGATGTCCCATGTGGGTCGCCTGGTGCATGGCCTCTCTGCCCTAAGTGGGCCTCCTGGTGCCCAGCCTCTCCGCCCCAGGTGAGTCCCCTGGTGCCCGGCCTCTCTATCCCAGGTGGGCCCAGGATGCCCAGTGTCTCTGTCCTCGGTGGAGCCCTTAGTGCCTGACTTCTCTGTCCCAGGTGGCTTCCCTGGTGCCCAGTCTCTCTGTCCTAGATAGACGCTTGGTGCCTGAATCCCAGGTGGGCCCCCTAGTGCCTGCCCTCTCTGTCTTAGGTGATCATTCTAGTGTCCAGCCTTTCGGTCCCAGGTGGGCCACCTGGTGCCCACACGGTCTGTCCCAAGTGGACACTGAGTGGCTGGCTACTCTGGATCAAAGGTGTGCGCCCTAGTGCCTGGCCTCTCTGCCCTAGGTGGGCTGGCTGGTGCCTGGCCTTTCTGTCCCAGGAGGGCTCTCTGTTGTCCAGGTTCTCTGTCCCAGTTGGGCTTGTTGGTACCCAGTCTGTCTGCCCGAGGTGAG
>NW_022111309.1:2641676-2645237 GCF_000313985.2 Echinops telfairi | reverse complement strand
CTGTCCCAGGAGGGCTCTCTGTTGTCCAGGTTCTCTGTCCCAGTTGGGCTTGTTGGTACCCAGTCTGTCTGCCCGAGGTGAGCTCCCTGGTGCCCAGTTTCTCTATCCTTGGTGGGCCCCTTTGTGTCCGGCCTCTCTGTCCCAACTGGGTTCCATGGTGAGGAGCCTTTCTGTCCCAGGTGGACACTGTGTACTTAGTTTCTCTGGATCCCAGTTGGGCAACCTGGTGCCCAAACTCTCTGTCCCAGGTGGGCTCCCTGGTGCCTGGCCTCTGTGTCCCAGGTGGGCCCGAGTTTCCCGGCATCTCTGTCCTAGGTGAACACCCTAGTGCCTGACCTCTCTGTCACAGGTGGATTCCCTGGTACCCAGTCGCTACCTCAGGTGAATCCCCTGGTGCCTAGCTTCTCTGTGCCAGGTAGGTTCACCGGTGCCCGGACTGTCTCTCCCAGATGGGCGTGAGGTGCCTGGCATCTCTCTCCTAGGTGAACCCCCTAGTGCCTGCCCTCTCTGCCCCAGGTGGGTTCCCAAGAGCCCAGCTTCTCTATCCTTGATAGAACCTGGGTACCTAGCCACTCTGTCATTGGACAATCTCCTAGTGCCCAACCCCTTTGTCCCAGGTAGGTTCTCTGGTGACAACCTCTCTGTCCTAAGCAACCCCCTAGTGCCCAGCGTCTCTGTCCAGGTGGACACTGTGTGCCTGGCTTCTCTTGGTCCCAAGTGGGAACCCTAGTGCCTAGCCTCTCTGCCCCAGACCGGTCCCCAGAAGTCCCGGTGTTATGACCCAGCTGGGCCCCAAGGTGCCTGTCTTCTCTTCCCCAGTTGGGCTCCCTGATGCCAGAACTCTCTGTCCCAGGGAGACACTGGGTACCTAGATTCTGTCAATCCCATATGGGTTTCCTGGTGCACAACTTCTCTGCCCCAGGGAGCCACTGGGTGCCTGAGTTCTCTAAATCCCCCGTGGTCCCACTGATGCCCTGACTCTCTGCCCCAGCTGGGGCCCTGGGGTCCCGGTTTGATGTCCCAGATGGGGCCCCTGGTGCCTGGCCTCTGTCACCAAGGTGGGCCCCCAGTGCCCAGCCTCTCCATCACAGGTAGGGCTCATGGGGCCTGACCTCTCTCTCCCAGGTTGGCCCGTGGTACCCGACATCTCTGTCCTAGAGGAACCCCTTAGTGCCTAACCTCTCTGCCCAAGGTGGGTTCCCTAGTGCCCAGTCTCTCTGTCCCAGGTGGATACTGGGTTCCTCGCTTCTCTGGATTCCAGTGGGCATGCTGGTGCCTGGCCTCTCTGCCCCAGATCGGCCCCAAGTTGTCCTATTTGGATGTCTCAGGTGGGTTCCCTTGTGCCCAGCCTCTATCCCAGGTGGACACTGGGTGCCTGGCTTCGCTGGATCCCAAGGAGACACCCTGGTACCTGGCCTCTCTGCCCCAGGCCTGCCCCCAGGTGTTCCCGTTGCATGTCCCAGGTGAGCAGCCTGGTGGCTGGCCTCCCCACTCTAGGTGGGCCTATGGGTGCCCAATCGCCCTGTCCCAGGTGGGCCCGGGGTGCCCGGCATCTCTGTCCTAGGTGGCCTTTAGTGCCTGACTTCTCTGTCCCAGGTGGGATCCCTGGTGCTCAGTCTCTCTGTCCCAAGTAGACGCTCTGTGCCTGACTTCAGTGAATCCCATGTGGGCCCCCTAGTACCTGGCCTCTCTGTCCTAGGTGATCCCCTTAGTGTCCAGCATCTCCGTCCCAGTTGTGCCACATGGTGCCCTCCCTGTCGGTCCCAGATTGACACTGGGTGCCTGGCTTCCCTGGATCACAGGTGGGCCCACTGGTCCCCTGGTTCTATATCCCAGGAGGCTCTCCCTAGTGCCTGGCTTCTCTGAATTCCAGGTGGGTCCCCTGGTGCCCGACCTCTCTATCCCAGGTAGGGCCCCTAGTAACCAGACTCTCTGCCTCAGGTGAACCCGCTATTGCTCAGACTCTCTGTCCCAGGTGGGTTCCATGGTGCAGAGCTTCTGTGTCCCAAGTGGACACTGGCTACCTACATTCTTTGGATCCCAGGTGGGTACCCTGGTGCCCGACCTTTCTGTCCCAGGTGGGTTGCCTGGTGCCCAAACTCTCTGTCCCAGCTGGGTTCCCTGATGCCTGGACTCTGTGTCCCAGGTGGACACTGGATACCTAGTTTCTCTGGATCCAAGGTGTGCACCCTGGAACCCGGCCTCTCTGTGTCCCAGGTGGGCTTCTTGGTGCCAGGCATCTCTTTCCTAGTGAACCCCCAAGTGCCTGACCTCTCTGTCACTGGTGGCGGCCCTGGTACCCATTCTCTGCCTCTGGTGAACATACTAGTGCCCAGACCCTCTGCCTGATTTATCTGGATCCTAGGTGGCTCCCCTGATGCCCGGCCCCTCTACCCCAGGTGGGTTCCCTGGTGCCAGTCCTCTCTGCCCCAAGTGGGCGAGAAGTGCCCGGCATCTCTCTCCTAGGTGCACCCCTTAGTGCCTGACCTCTCAGCCCTAGGTGGGTTTCCTGGAGCCCAGCTTCTCTGTCCCTGGTAGACACTGGGTGCCCGGCCACTCTGTCATTGGTGAACGCCCTAGTGCCCAGCCTCTTTGTCCCACGTGGGTTTGCTGGTGCCCAGTGTCTCTGTCCCAGGTGGACATTTGCTGCCTGGCTTCTCTGGACCCTAAGTCAGGACCCTAGTGCCTGGCTTCTCCACCCAAAATCGGCCCCCTGATATCCCAGGTGGGCCCTATTGTGCCCGGCCTCTCTGCCCCAGGTGGGTTCCCTGGTGCCCAGCATCTATCCCAAGTGGACACTGGGTGTGTTGCTTCTCTGAGCCTGATGGTGCCCGGCCCCTCTTTCCCAGGTGGGCTCCATGGTGCCCAGCATCTCTGTCCCACGTACACACTGGGTGCCTATCTTCTGTCAATTCCAGATGGGTTCCCTGGTGCCCAGCCTCTCTGTCCCAGGTAGACATTGGGTGCCTGACTTGTCTGGATCCCAGGTGGTCCCCCTGATGCCTGGCCTCTCTGCCCTAGTTGGGGCCCCTGGTGTCCCAGTTAGATGCCCCAAGAGGGCCCCCTAGTGCTCGGCTTCTCTTTCCTAGGTGAGCCCCCTGGTGCCTAGCCTCTCTGACCCAGGTGGAAACTGGGTCCTGGCTTCTCTGGTTCCCACTGGACACGCTGGTGCCTGGCCTCTCTGCCTCAGATCGGCCCCCAGGTGTCCTGTTTGGATGTCCCAGATGGGTTCCCTGGTGCCCAGTCTCTCTATCCCAGGTAGACGCTCTGGGCTTGAATCGCAGGTGGGCCCCTAGTGCATGGCATCTCTGTATTGGGTGATCCCCCTCATATCCAGCCTCTCCAACCCAGGTGGGCTACTGGGTGCACACCTTGTCTGTCCCAGGTGGACACTGAGTGGCTGGCTACTCTAGATCAAAGGTGAGCGCCCTAGTGCCCGGCCTCTCCGCCCTAGTTGGGCTGGATTGTGCCTGGCCTTTCTGTCCCAGGAGGGCTCTCTGTTGTCCAGGTTCTCTGTCCCAGTTGGGCTTGTTGGTACCCAGTCTGTCTGCCCGAGGTGAG
>NW_022111309.1:2634785-2641576 GCF_000313985.2 Echinops telfairi | reverse complement strand
TGGTGGCCTCTGTGCCCTAGGTGGGCCAGTTGGTACCAGGCCTTTCTGTCCCCGGTGGGCCCCCTGTTGTCCAGGTTCTCTTTCCCAGTTGGGCCTGTTGGTACCTGGCCTCTCTGTCCCAGGTGAGCTCCCTGGTGTCCGGTTTCTCTGTCCCCGGTGGGCCCCCTTGTGCCCGGCTTCTCTGTCCCAGGTGGGCCCCCAAGTGCCCGGCCGCTCTGTCCTAGGTGGGTCCACTTGTGCTGACGTCTCTGCTCCAGGTGGATTTGTTGGAGCCCAGCTTCTCTGTCCCTGGTGGACACTGGGTGCCCATTCACTCTGTCATTTGTGAACCCCCCTAGTGCCCAGCCTTTTTCCCAGGTGGGTTCCCTAGTGCCAGTTTCTCTGTCCTACATGAAACCCCTAGTAACCAACTTCACTGTCCCAGGTGGGTTCCATGGTGCCCAGGGTCTGTCCCAAGTGAACACCGGGTGCCTGGTTTTTCTGCCCCAGGTGGGCCCCCTGGTTCCCAGGTTCTCCGTCCAAGTTGGGCCCCCTGGTGCGCAACCTCTCATTCCCAGGTGGACACCGGGTGCCTGGTTTCTCTGTACCCAAGTGGGCCCCCTGGTTTCCCGGTGGTATGTTCAAGGTGGGTTCCCTTGTGCGTGACCTCTCTGTCCTAGGTCAACCCTCTAGTGCCCAACCTCTCTGTCCCAGGTGGACCCAGGGTATCTGGCATCTCAGGATCCGAAGTGGTGCCCTGGTGCCCCGCTTCTCTGCCCCAGGTGGGCCCCCTTTTGCCCAGCGTCTCTGCCTCAGCTAGGTTTCCTGATGCCTGGCCTCTCTGCCTCAGGTGGGCCACCTGATGCCCAGCTTCTCTGTCCTAGAGGGCCCGTGGTGCTCAGCCTCTCTGTGCCAGCTGGGTTCCCTGGTGCCCTGCATCTCTGACCCAGGTAGACGCTCTGTGCCTGACTTATCTGAATCCCAGGTGGACCTCGTAGTGCCTGGCCTCTCTGTCTTAAGTGATCCCACTAGTGTCCAGCCTCTGTCGCAGGTGGGCCACCTGGTGCCCACCCTGTCTGTCCCAGTTGGACACTGGATGGCTGGCTATTCTCGATCAAAGGTATGCGCCCTAGTGCCCGGCCTCTCTGTCCTAGGTGGGCTGGCTGGTGCTTGGCCTTTCTGTCCCAGGTGGGCTCCCTGTTGTCCAGGTTCTCTGTCCCAGTTGGGCCTGTTGGTACCCAGTCTGTCTGCCCGAGGTGAGCTGCCTGGTGCCCGGTTTCTCTATCCTTGGTGGGCCCCTTGGTGTCCGGCCTCTCTGTCCCAGGTGGGTTCCATGGTGCCGAGCCTTTCTGTCCCAGGTGGACACTGTGTACCTAGTTTCTCTGGATCCCAGTTGGGCACCCTGGTGCCCAACTTCTCTGTCCCAGGTAGGGCCCCAAGTAACAGACTCTCTGCCTCAGGTGGACCCGCTATTGCTCAGACTCTCTGTCCCAGGTGAGTTCCAAGGTAAAGAGCCTCTGTGTCCCGGGTAGACACTAGCTACCTACATTCTCTGCATCCCAGGTGGGAACCCTGGTGCCCAAACTCTCTGTCCCAGGTGAATTCCCTGATGCCCAGCATCTGAGTCCCAGGTGGACACTGGTTACCTAGTTTCTCTGGATTCAAGACGTGTACCCTGGAGTCCGGCCTCTCTGTCCCAGGTGGGATCCCTGGTGCTCGGCATCTCTGTCCTAGGTGAAACCCCTAGTGCCTGATCTCTCTGTCACTGGTGGCGGCCCTGGTGCCCAGTCTCTCTGCCTCTGGTGAACCTACTAGTGCCCAGACTCTCTGCCTGATTTATCTGGATCCCAGGTGGCCCCCCTGATGTCTCGCCTCTCTCTTGCAGGTGGGCCCCCTGATGCCCAGCCTCTCTGCCCGAGGTAGGGCCCGTCGGGCCCAGCCTCAGTCTCCCAGGTTAGCCCGTGTTGCACGGCTTCTCTGTCCTAGCTAAACCCCTTAGTGCCGAACCTCTCTGTCCCAGGTGAGTTCCCTAGTGGCAGTCTCTCTGTCCCAGGTGGAAACTGGGGTCCTGGCTTCTCTGGATCCCAGTGGACACACTGGTGCCTGGCCTCTCTGCCCCAGATCAGCCCCCAGGTGTCCTGTTTGGATGTCCCAGATGGGCCCCCTAGTGCCCGGCATCTCTGGCCCAGGGGGGTACCCTTGTGCCCAGCCTCTACCTCAGGTGGACACTGGTTGTCTGGCTTTTCTAGATCCGAAGTGGGCACCATGGTACATGGGCTATCTGCCCCAGTTCGGCACCCAGGTGTCCTGTTTGAATATGCCAAATGGGCTTAGTGCCCGGCCTATGTGCCCCAGGGAGGTACACTTGTGCCCAGCCTCTACCCCAGGTGGACACTGGGTGCCTGGCTATTCGGGATCTGGAGTGGGCACCCTGTGCCCAGCCTCGACACCCCAGGTGAATCCGCTAGTGAGTGGCTTCTCTGTCCCAGTTGGGCCCAGGGTGCCCGGCATCTCTGACCTAGGTGAAGCCCTTAGTGCTTGACTTCTCTGTCCCAGGTGGGTTCCCAGGTGCCCAGTCTCTCTGTCCCAGGTAGATCCTCTGTGCCTGAATCCCAAGTGAGCCCCCTAGTGCCAGGCCTCTCCATCTCAGGTGGGCCAACTGGTGCCCACCCTCTCGGTCCCAAGTGGACACTGAGTGGCTGGCTATTCTGGATCAAAGGTGTGCGCCCTAGTGCCCGGCCTCTCTGCCCTAGGTGGGTTGGATGGTGCCTGGCCTTTCTGTCGCAGGAGGGCTCTCTGTTGTCCAGGTTCTCTGTCGCAGTTGGGCCTGTTGGTACCCAGTCTATTTGCCCGAGGTGAGCTCCCTGGTGCCTGGTTTCTGTATCCATGGTGGGCTCCTTGGTGTCCGGTCTATCCCAGGAGGGTTCCATGGTGCCAAGCCTTTCTGTCCCAGGTGGACACTGTGTACCTAGATTCTGTGGATCCCGGTTGGTCACCCTGGTGCCCAACCTCCCTGTCCCAGGTGGGCTCCCTGGTGCCTGGCCTTTGTGTCCCAGGTGGACCCGAGTTTCTCGGCATCTCTGTCCTAGGTGAACACCCTAGTGCCTGACCTCTCTGTCACAGGTGGATTCCCCGGTGCCCAGTCACTGCCTCAGGTGAATCCACTAGTGCCTAGCGTCTCTGTGCCAGGTAGGTTCCCTGGTGCCGGGAGTCTCTCTCCCAGATGGGCGTGAGGTTCCTGGCATCTCTCTCCTAGGTGAACCCTCTAATGCCTGACCTCTCTGCCCCAGGTGGTTTCCATGGAGCCCAACTTCTCTATCCCTGGTGGACACTGGGTACCCAGCCACTCTGTCATTGGTCAACCCCATAGTACCCAACCCCTTTGTCCCAAGTAGGTTCCCTGGTGCCAACCTCTCTGTCCTAAGCAACCCCCTAGTGCCCAGCCTCATTGTCCCAGGTGGGTTCCCTGATGCCCAGCATCTCTGTCTCAGGTGGACACTGGATGCCTGGCTTCTCTTGGTCCCAAGTGGGCACCCTAGTGCCTAGCCTCTCTGACCCAGGCCGGTCCCCAGATGTCCCGGTGTTATGACCCAGGTGGGCCCCATTGTGCCCGGCCTCTCTGCCCCAGGTGGATTCCCTGGTGCCCATCTTCTATCATAGGTGTATACTGGGTGCCTTTCTTCTCTGGATCCCAGGTGGGCCCCCAGGTGCCTGGCCTCTCTTCCCAAGGTGGGCCTCCAGGTTCCTGGCCTCTCTTCCCCAGGTGGGCTCCCTGGTCCCTGACCTCTCTGTCCGAGGTGAAGGCCCTAGTGCCCGAACTCTCTGTCCCAGGTAGACAGTGGTACCTAGATTCTGTCAATCCCAGATGGGTTTCCTGGTACCCAGCCTCTCTGTGCCAGGTAGACACTGGGTGCCTGAGGTCTCTGAATCCCAGGTGGCCCCTCTGATGCCCTGACTCTCTGCCCAAGCTGGGGCCCCTGGAGCCCCGGTTGGATGACTCAGGTGGGTCCCCTAGTGCCTGGCCTCTGTCACCATGGTGGACCCCAGTGCCCAGCCTCTCCACCACATGTAGGGCCCGTGGGGCCCGACCTCTCTCTCCCAGGTTGGCGCACGGTACAGGACATCTCTGTCCTAGAGGAGCCCTCAGTCCCTAATCTCTGTCCCAGGGGGGTTCCCGAGTGCCCAGTCTTTCTGTCCCCGGTGCACACAGGGTTCCTAGCTTCTCTGGATTCCAGTGGGCATGCTGGTGCCTGGCCTCTCTGCCCCAGATCAGCCCCAAGTTGTCCTGTTTGGATGTCCCAAGCGGGTTCCCTTGTGCCCAGCCTCTATCCCAGGTGGACACTGGGTGCCTGGCTTCGCTGGATCCCAAGGAGGCACCCTGGTGCCTGGCCTCTCTGCCCCAGGCCGGCCCCCAGGCGTCCCCGTTGGATGCCCCAGGCGGGCCGCCTGCTAGCTGGCCTCTCTGCCCTAGGTGGGCCTCGGGTGCCTGAGCTCTCTGTCCCAGGTGGGCCCGGGGTGCCCGGCCTCTCTGTCCTAAGTGAACCCCTTAGTGCCTGACTTCTCTGTCCCACGTGGGTTCCCTGGTGCCCAGTCTCTGTCCCAAGTAGATGCTCTGTGCCTGAATTCTCTGAATCCCAGGTGGGCCCCCTAGTGCCTAGCCTGTCTGTCCTAGATGATCCCAATAGTGGCCAGCATCTCCATCCCAGGTGGGCCACATGGTGCCCACCCTGTCTGTCCCAGGTGGACACTGGGTGCCTGCTTTCCCTGGATCCCAGGATGGCCCACTGGTGCCCTGGTGGTATATCCCAGGAGGCTCCCCCTGGTGCCTGGCTTCTCTGAATCCCAGGTGGGTCCCCTGGTGCCCGACCTCTCTGTCCCAGGTAGGGCCCCTAGTAACCCAACTCTCTGCCTCAGTTGAACCTGCTATTGCTCAGACTCTCTGTCCCAGGTGGACACTGGGTACCTAGTTTCTCTGGATCCAAGGTGTGCACCCTGGAGCCCGGCCTCTCTGTCCCAGGTGGGCTCCCTGGTGCCCAAACTCTTTGTCCCAGGTGGGTTCCCTGGTGCCTGGACTCTGTGTCCCAGGTGGACACTGGGTACCTAGTTTCTCTGGATCCATGGTGTGCACCCTGGAACCCGGCCTCTCTGTCCCAGGTGGGCTCCCTGGTGCCCGGCAGCTCTGTCCTAAGTTAACCCCCTAGTGCCTGACTTCTCTGTCACTGGTGGCGGCCCTGGTGCCCAGTCTCTCTGCCTCTGGTGAACCTACTAGTGCCCAGACTCTCTGCCTGATTTATCTGGATCCCAGGTGGGCCCCGTGATGCCTGGCCTCTCTGTCCCAAGTGGGCAGCTTAGTGCCTGGCCTCTCTTCCCTGGGTGGGCCCCGTGGTGCCCACCGTCTCCGCCCCAGGTGGGGCCCTTCGGGCCCAGCCTCTCTCTCCCAGGTTGGGCCGCGGTGCACTGCATCTCTTTCCTAGCTAAACCCTTAGTGCTTAACACTCTGTCCCAGGTGGGTTCCCTAGTGCCAGTCTCTCTGTCCCAGGTAAACACTGGGTACCTGAGTTCTCTGAATCCCAGGTGGGCCCCCTAGTGTCTGGCCTCCCTGTCCTAGGTGATCCCCCTACTGTTCAGCATCTCCATCCCCGGTGGGCCACATGGTGCCCACCCTGTCTGTCCCAGGTGGACACTGGGTACCTATTTCTCTGGATCCAAGGTGTGCACCCTGGAGCCCGGAGTCTCTGTCCCAGGTGGGCTCACTGGTGCCCAAATTCTCTGTCCTAGTGAACCCCCTAGTGCCTGACCTCTCTGTCCCTGGTGGCGACCCTGGTGCCCAGTCCCTCTGCCTGATTTATCTGGATCCCAGGTGGC
This sequence comes from Echinops telfairi, assembly GCF_000313985.2. NCBI lineage: Eukaryota > Metazoa > Chordata > Mammalia > Afrosoricida > Tenrecidae > Echinops > Echinops telfairi. The sequence continues at coordinate 2,635,732 of NW_022111309.1, read as the reverse complement.
TCCCTTGATGTCCGGCCTCTGTCCCAGGTGGGTTCCCTGGTGCCCAGTATATATCCCAGGAGGAAACTGGGTGCGTTGCTTCTCTGGATCCCAGGTGGGGCCCCCTGGTGCCTGGCCACTCTTCCCCAGGTGGGCTCCATGGTGCCTGAGCCCTCGGTCCAAAGTGAACCCCCAGGTGCCCGGACTCTCTGTCCCACGTACACACTGGGTGCCTAGCTTCGGTCAATCCCAGGTGGGTTCCCTGGTGCCCAGCTTCTCTGTCCCAGGTAGACATTGGGTGCCTGATTTCTCTGGATCCCAGGTGGCCCCCTGATGCCCGGCCTCTCTATTCCAGTTAGGGCTCCTGGTGTCCCAGTTAGATGTCCAAGGTGGGCTCCTTAGTGCCCGGCCTTTCTTCCCTATGTGGGCACACTGGTGCCCAGAATCTCCACCCCAGGTGGGGCCTGTCGGGCCCAGGCTCTCCCAGGTAGGCCCGCGGTACCCGACATCTCTGTCCTACAGGTACCCCTTAGTGCCTAACCTCTCTGCCCCAGGTGGACACTGGGTTCCTGGCTTCTCTGAGTTCCAGTGGGCATGCTGGTACATGGACTCTCTGCCCCATATCGGCCCCCAGTTGTCCTGTTTGGATGTCCCAGGTGGGTTCCCTTGTGCCCAGCCTCTATCCCAGGTAGACACTGGGTGCCTGGCTTCACTGGATCCCAAGGAGGCACCCTGGTACCTGGCCTCTCTGCCCCAGGAAGGTGCCCTGGTTCCCAGTCTCTCTGTCCCAAGTAGACACTCTGTGCCTGACTTCTTTGAATGCCAGGTGGGGCCCCTTGTGCCTGGCATCTCTGTCCTAGGTGATCCCCCTATTGTCCAGCCTCTCCATCCCAGGTGGGCCACAGGTGCCCACACAGTCTGTCCCAGATGGACACTGAGTGCCTGGCTTCTCTGGATCACAGGTGTGC
>NW_022111309.1:2633436-2634685 GCF_000313985.2 Echinops telfairi | reverse complement strand
CTGTCCCAGGAGGGCTCTCTGTTGTCCAGGTTCTCTGTCCCAGTTGGGCTTGTTGGTACCCAGTCTGTCTGCCCGAGGTGAGCTCCCTGGTGCCCGGTTTCTCTATCCTTGGTGGGCCCCTTGGTGTCCAGCCTATCGCTCCCAGGTGGGTTCCATGGTGCCGAGCCTTTCTGTCCCACGTGGACACTGTATACCTAGTTTCTCTGGATCCCAGTTGGGCGCCAGGGTAGGCTCCCTGGTGCCTGGCTTCTGTGTTCCAGGTGGACCTGAGTTTCCTGGCATCTCTGTCCTAGGTGAACACACTAGTACCTGACCTCTATGTCACAGGTGGATTCCCTGGTGCCTAGTCTCTGCCTCAGGTGAATCCACTAGGGCGTAGCTTCTCTGTGCCAGGTAGGTTCCCTGGTGCCCGGACTGTCTCTCCCAGATGGGCGCGAGGTGCCTGGCATTTCTCTCCTAGGTGAACCCCCAGGTGCCTGACTTCTCTGCCCCAGGTGGGTTCCCTAGAGCCCAGCTTCTCTATCCCTAGTGGACACTGGGTAACCAGCCACTCTGTTATTGCTGAACCCCCTAGTGCCCAAACCCTTTGTCCCAGGTAGGTTCCCTGGTGCCAACCTCCCTGTCCTAAGCAACCCCCTAGTGCCCACCCTCACTTACGCAGGTGGGTTTCCTGATGCCCAGTGTCTCTGTCTCAGGTGGACACTGGGTACCTGGCTTCTCTCAGTCCCAAGTGGGCACCCTAGTGCCTAGCCTCTCTGCCCCAGGCTGGTCCCCAAAAGTCCCGGTGTTATGACCCAGGTTGGCCCCATTGTGAGCTGCCTCTCTGCCCCAGGTGGATTCCCTGGTGCCCTGCTTCTATCAAAAGTGGACACTGGGTGCCTCTCTTCTCTGGATCCCAGGTGGGCCCCCAGGTGCCTGGCCTCTCTTCCCCAGGTGGACCTCCAGATGCCTGGCCTCCCTTCCCCAGGTGGGCTCCTTAGTGACAGACCTCTCTGTCCGAGGTGAAGCCCCTGGTGCCCAAACTCTCTGTCCCAGGTAGACACTGGGTACCTAGATTCTGTTAATCCCAGATGGGTTTCCTGGTGCCCAACCTCTCTGTGCCAGGTAGATACTGGGTGCCTGAGTTCTCTGAATCCCAGGTGGCCCCCCTGATGCCCGGATTCTCTGCCTCAGCTGGGGCCCCAGGTTAGATGTCCCAAATGGGGTCCCTGGTGCCCCAGTTGGATGCCCCAGGTGGGCCCCCTAGTGC
>NW_022111309.1:2625095-2630687 GCF_000313985.2 Echinops telfairi | reverse complement strand
GTCCAGCCTCTCCATCCCAGGTGGGCCACAGGTGCCCACACAGTCTGTCCCAGATGGACACTGAGTGCCTGGCTTCTCTGGATCACAGGTGTGCACACTAGTGCCCGGCCACTCTGCCCTAGGTGGGCCGGCTGATGCCTGGCCTTTCTGTCCCAGGTGGGCTCTCTTTTGTCCAGGTTCCTTGTCCCAATTGGGGCTGTTGGTACCTGGCCTCTCTGCCCCAGGTGAGCTCCCTGGTGCCTGGCCTCTCTGTCCCAGGTGGTCCCTGGTTGCCCAGCATCTCAGTCCTTGGCGAACCCCTTAGTTCCTGACCACTCTGTCCCAGGTGGGTTCCCTGGTGCCCAATCTCTCTGTCCCAGGTAGACGCTCTTTGCGTCACTTCTCTGAATCCCAGGTGGGCCCCCTAGTCCCTGGCCTCTCTGTCATAGGTGATCCCCCTCGTGCTCAGCCTCTCCATCCCAGGTGGGCCACATAGTGCCACCCTGGCTGTTCCAGGTGGACACTGAGTGCCTGGCTTCTCTGGATCCCAGGTGTGATCCCTAATGCCTGGGCTCTCTGCCCTAGGTGGGCCGGCTGATGCCTGGCCTCTCTGTTCCAAGCGGGCTACCTATTCTCCAGGTTCTCTGTCCCAGTTAGGCCTGGTGGTACCCAGCGTCTCTGTCCCAGGGGGGCCCGCTAGTGCCCGGCCTCTCTGCCCAAGTTGGGTTCCCTGGAGCCCAGCTATTCTGTGCCTGGTGGACAATGGGTGCTCAGTCACTCTATCAATTGTGAACCCCCTAGTGCCCAACCTCTTTGTCCCAGGTGGGTTCCCTGGTGTCAGCCTCTTGTCCTAATTGAACCTCCTAGTACACAACCTCACTGTCCCAGGTGGGTTCCCTGGTGCCCAGCGTCTCTTTCCCAGGTGGACACTGGGTACCTAGCTTCCGTAAATCCCAGATGGCTTCCCTGATGCCCAGCCTCCCTTTCCCAGGTAGACACTGCATGCCAGACTTCTCTGGATCCCAGATAGCCTCCCTGATGCCCGGCCTCACTGTCCCAGGTGGAGCCCCTGGTGCGCAGATTGAATGTCCTAGGAGGGACCCCTGGTGCCCCGGTTGGATTCCCCAGGTGGGCCACCTAGTATCAGACCTCTCTTCCGCAGGGTGATTCCCCTGGTGCCCTGTATCTCTATACCAGGTGGGTCGCGGTGCCCAGCATCTCTGTCCTAGGTGAAACCCGTAGTGCCTGACCTCTCTGTCCCAGGTGGGTTCCCTGGTGCCCAATCTCTCTGACTCAGGTAGACACTCTGTGCCTGACTTCTCTGAATCCCAGGTGGGCCCCCTAGTGCCTGGCCTCTCTGTCCTAGGTCATCCCCCTAGTGTTCAGCCTCTCCATCCCAGGTGGGCCACAAAGTGCCCACCCTGTCTATCCCAGGTGGACACTGAGTGCCTGGCTTCTCTGGATCCCAAGTGTGATCCCTAGTATCCGGCCTCTCTGCCCTAGGTGGGCCGGCAGGTGCCTGGCCTCTCTATCCCAAGTGGGCTACCTGTTGTCCAGCTTCTCTGTCCCAGGTGGGCCCCCTGGTGCCTGATCTCTCTGCCCCAGTTGGGTTCCCTGGAGTCCAGCTTCTCTGTCCCTGGTGGACACTGAGTGCCTGGCTTTTCTACCCCAGGTGAGCCCCCTAGTGCCCATGTTCTCTGTCCCAGATGGGCCTCTCTGCCCTAAGTGAACCCCATAGTGCCCAGACTCTCATTCCCAAGTGGACACTGGGTGCCTGGTTTCTCTGGATCTCAAGTGGACCCCGTTGCCCAGCCTCTCTGCCCCAGGTCGGCCCCCAGGTATCGCAGTGCTATGAGTCAGGTGGGCCCCATTGTGCCCAACCTCTCTGCCCTAGGTGGATTCCCTGGTGCCGTCTCTATCCCAGGTGCACACTGGGTGCCTGACTTCTCTGGACCAGAAGGGTCACCATGGTGGCCGGCCTCTCTCCCCCAGGTTGGTCCCGAGATGTTCCGGTTGGATGTCCCAGGTGGGCTGCCTGGTGTCCTGCCTCTCTGTCCCTGGTGGGCCTACTTGTGCCCAGCCTCTCTGCACCAGGTGGGTGCCCTTGTACCCGGTCTCTCTGTCCCAGGTGAGCACAGGATGCGCGGCCTCTCTGTCCCAGGTGAACCCCTTAGTGCTTGATCACTCTGTCCCAGGTGGGTTCCCTGGTGGCCAGATTCTCTGTTCCAGGTAGATGCTCTGTGCCTGACTTCTCTGAATCCCAGATGGGGCCCCTCGTGCCGGGCCTGTATGTCCTAGGTGATGTCCCTAGTGTCCAACCTCCCCATCCCACGTGAGCCACATAGTGGCCACCTTCTCTTTCCCAGGTGGACACTGAGTGCCTGGCTTCTTTGGATTCCAAGTGTGCGCCCTACTGCTGGCCTCTGTGCCCTAGGTGGGCCGGTTGGTGCCTGGCCTCTCCGTCCCAGGTGGGCTCCCTGTTGTCCAGGTTCTCTTTCCCAGTTGGGCTTGTTGGTACCTGGCCTCTCTGCCCCATGTGAGCTCCCTGCTGCCTGACTTCTCTGTCACAGGTGGGTCCCCTGGTGCCCGACCTCAATGTCCTACGTGAGCCCCCTGGTGCCTGATCTCTCTGCCCCAGATGGGTTCCCTGGAGCCCAGCTTTTCTGTCCCTCATGGCCAATGGCTGCCCAGTCACTCTGTCATTTGTGAACCCCTTAGTGCCTCACCTCTCTGTCCCAGGAGAGTTCCCTACTGCCAGTCTCTCTGTCCCAGGTGGAAACTGGGGTCCTGGCTTCTCTGGATCCTAGTGGGCACCCTGGTGCCTGGCCTCTCTGCCCCAGATCATCCCCTAAGTGTCCTGTTTGGATGTCCCAGATGGGCCCCCTAGTGCCCAGCATCTCTGCCCCAGGGGGGTACCCATATGCCAGCCTCTACTCCAGGTAGACAATGGGTACCTGGCTTTTCTAGATCCGAAGTGGGCACCCTGGTGCATGGGCTGTCTGACCCAGATTGGCACCCAGGTGTCCGGTTTGGATGTCCCAAATGGGCCCCTTAGTGCCCAGCCTATCTGCCCCAGGGAGGTACATTGTGCCCAGCCTCTACCCCAGGTGGACACTGAGTGCCTGGCTATTCAGGATCCGGAGTGGGCACCCTGGTGCCCAGCCTCTCCACCCCAGGTGAATCCGCTAGTGCGTAGCTTCTCTGTTCCAGGTGGGCCCAGGGTGCCCGGCATCTCTGACCTAGGTGAAGCCCTTAGTGCCTGACTTCTCAGTCCCAGATTGGTTCCCAGGTGCCCAGTCTCTCTGTCCCAGGTAGATCCTCTGTGCCTGAATCCCAAGCGGACCCCTAGTGCCAAGCCTCTCCGTCTCAGGTGGGCCACCTGGTGCCCACCCTGTCTGTCCCAGGTGGACACTGAGTGGCTGGCTACTCTGGATCAAAGGTGTGCGCCCTAGTGCCCGGCCTCTCTGCCCTAGGTGGGTTGGCTGGTGCCTGGCCTTTCTGTCCCAGGTGGGCTCTCTGTTGTCCAGGTTCTCTGTCCCAGTTGGGCCTGTTGGTACCCAGTCTGTCTGCCCGAGGTGAGCTCCCTTGTGCCCGGTTTCTCTATCCTTGGTGGGCTCCTTGGCGTCCGGCCCATCGGTCCCAGGTGGGCTCCATGCTGCCAAGCCTTTCTGTCCCAGGTGGACACTGTGTACCTAGTTTCTCTGAATCCCATTTGGGCACCAGAGTGGGCTCCCTAGTGCCTGGCCTCTGTGTCCCAGGTGGACCCGAGTTTTCCGGCATCTCTGTCCTAGGTGAACACCCTAGTGCCTGACCTCTCTGTCACAGGTGGATTCCCTGGTTCAAAGTCTCTCAGCCTCTGGTGAACCTACTAGTGCCCAGACTCTCTGCCTGATTTATCTGCATCCCAGGTGGCCCCCCGGAAGCCCAGCCTCTCTGTCCCTGGTGGGTTTCCTGGTGTCAGGCCTGTCTGCCCCATGTGGGCAAGAAGTACCTGGCATTTCTCTAATAGGTGCATCCCCTAGCGCCTGACCTCTCAGCCCTAGGTGAGTTTCTTGAAGCCCAGCTTCTCTGTCCCTGGTGGAATCTGGGTGCCCACCCACTCTGTCATTGGTGAACCCCCTAGTGCCCAGCCTCTTTGTCCCAGGTGGGTTCCCTGGTGCCAGCTTCTCTGCCCTAAGCAACTTCCTGGTGCCCAGCGTCTCTGTCCCAGGGGGACATTTGGTGCCTGGCTTCTCTGCATCCCAAGTGGGCACCCTGGTGCCTGGCCTCTCTTCCCTAAGCCAGGCCGCAGATGTCCCCGTTGGATGACCCAGGTAGGCCACCTGGTGGCTGGCCTCTACGCCCTAGGTGGGCCTCCGGGTGCCCGACCTCTCTGTCCCAGGTGGGCCTGGCATGCCTGGCATCTCTGTCCTAGGTGAATCCCTTAATACCTGACTTCTCTGTCCCAGGTGGGTTTCCTGGTGCCCAGTCTCTCTGTCCCAAGTAGACGCTCTGTGCCTGACTTCTGTGAATCCAGGTGGGCCCCCTAGTGCCTGGCCTCCCTGTCCTAGGTGATCCCCTTAGTGTTCAGCATCTCCATCCCATGTGGGCCACATGGTGCCCACCCTGTCTGTCCCAGGTGGACACTGGGTGCCTGCCTTCCCTGGATTCCAAGTGGGCCCACTGGTGCCCTGGTTCTATGTCCCAGGAGGCTCCCCCTGGTGCTTGGCTTCTCTGAATCCCATGTGGGTCCCCTGGTGCCCAACCTCTCTGTTCCAGGTAGGGCCCCTAGTAACCAGACTCTGCCTCGGGTAAACCCGCTATTGCTCAGACTCTCTGTCCCAGGTGGGTTCCATGGTGCAGAGCCTCTGTGTCCCAGCTGGACACTCGCTACCTACATTCTTTGGATCCCAGGTGGGTTCCATGGTGCAGAGCCTCTGTGTCCCATCTGGACAATGGCTACCTACATTCTCTGGATCCCAGGTGGGCACCCTGGTGCCCAAACTCTCTCTCCCAGGTGGGTTCGCTGATGCCCAGCATCTGTGTCCCAGGTAGACGGTCTGTGACTGACTTCTCTGAATTCCAGGTAGGCCCCCTAATGCCTGGTCTCTCTCCCCAAGGTGGGCCCACAGTACCCAGCCTCTCAGCCACAGGTAGGGCCCATTGGGCCCAGCTTTCTCTCTCATGTTGGCCCGCGGTACCCGGCATCTCTGTCCTAGTGGAACCCCTTATTGCCTAACCTCTCTGTCTCAGGTGGGTTCCCTAGTGCCCAGGCTTTCAGTCCTAAGTGGACCCTGACCTCCTGGCTTCCCTGGATTCCAATGGGCATGCTGGTGCCTGGCCTCTCTGCACCAGATCGGCCCCCAGGTGTCCTGTTTGCATGTACCATGTGGGCCCCCTGGTGCCCGGCCTCTCTGCTCCAGGCGGGTTCCCTGGTTCCCAATCTCTCTGTCCCAAGTAGACACTCTGTGCCCGACTTCTCTGAATCCCAGATGGGGCCCCTAGTGCCTGGCCTCTCTGTCCTAGGTGATCCCCCTAATGTCCAGCCTCTCCATCCCAGGTGGGCCACAGGTGCCCACACAGTCTGTCCCAGATGGACACTGAGTGCCTGGCTTCTCTGGATCACAGGTGTGC
>NW_022111309.1:2610044-2624995 GCF_000313985.2 Echinops telfairi | reverse complement strand
GTCCAGCCTCTCCATCCCAGGTGGGCCACAGGTGCCCACACAGTCTGTCCCAGATGGACACTGAGTGCCTGGCTTCTCTGGATCACAGGTGTGCAACCTAGTGCCCGGCCACTTTGCCCTAGGTGGGCCGGCTGATGCCTGGCATTTCTGTCCCAGGTGGGCTCTCTTTTGTCCAGGTTCCTTGTCCCAATTGGGCCTGTTGGTACCTGGCCTCTCTGCCCCAGGTGAGTTCCCTGGTGCCCAGCCTCTCTGTCCCAGGTGGTCCCTGGTTGCCCAGCATCTCAGTCCTTGGTGAACCCCTTAGTTCCTAACCACTCTGTCCCAGATGGGTGCCCTGGTGCCCAGTCTCTCTGTTCCCGGTAGACGCTCTGTGCCTGACTTCTCTGAATCCCAGGTGGGCCCCTAGTGCCTGGCCTCTCTGTCCTAGATGATCCCCCTAGAGGCCAACCTCTCCATCCCAGGTGGGCCATATAGTGGCCAGCATGTCTCTCCCAGGTGGACAGAGTGCCTGGCTTCTCTGGATCCCAAGTGTGCACCCTAGTGCTGGCATCTGTGCCCTCGGTGCCCAACCTCTCTATCTTAGGTGGGTCCCCTGGTGTCTGATCTCTCTTCCCTAGTGGGTTCCCTGGAGCTCAGCTATTCTGTGCCTGGTGGACAATGGATGCTCGGTCACTATATCATTTGTGAACGCCCTAGTGCCCAACCTCTTTTTCCCAGGTGGGTTCCCTGGTGCCAGCCTCTCTGTCCTAAGTGAACCCCTTAGTACACAACCTCACTGTCCCAGGTTGGTTCCCTGGTGCCCAGTGTCTCTGTTCCATGTGGACACTGGGTATCTAGCTTCCGTGAATCCCAGATGGGTTCCCTGGTGCCCAGTCTCTCTTTCCCAGGTAGACACTGCATGCCTGACTTCTCTGGATCCCAGATACCCTCCCTGAAGCTGGGCCTCACTGCCTCAGGTGGAGCCCCTGGTGCGCCGATTGAATGTCCCAAGAGGGACCCCTGGTGCCCCGGTTGGATTCCACTGGTGGGCACCCTTGTACCAGGCCTCTCTTCCCCAGGTTGGTCCCCCTGGTGCCCTTACTCTCTATACCAGGTGGGCACGCGGTGCCCGGCATCTCTGTCCTAGGTGAAACTCCTATCGCCTGACCTCTCTGTCCCAGGTGGGTTACCTGGTGCCCAATCTCTCTGTGCCAGATAGACACTCTGGGCCTGACTTCTCTTAATCCCAGGTGGGCCCACTAGTGCCTGGCCTCTGGGTCCTAAGTGATCCCCCTAGTATTCAGCCTCTCCGTCCTGGTGGGCCACATAGTGCCCACCCTGTCTGGTCCAGGTAGACACTGAATGCCTGGCTTCTCTGGATCCCAGGTGTGATCCCTAGTGCCCGGCCTCTCTGCCCTATGTGGGCCCCCTGGTGCCCACCTTTTCTGCCCCAGATGGGCTCCCTGGTGCCCAGGTTCTCCATACCAGGTGGGCACCCTGTGCATGGCCTCTCTGCACCAGGTGATCCCAGTAGTGCCCAGCCTCTCATTCCCAGGTGGACACTGGGTTCCTGGTTTCTTTGGATCCCAAATGGACCCCCTGGTGCCCGGCCTCTCTGCTCCAGGTCGATCCCCAGGTATCATGGTGGTATGACCCCGGGTGTTCCAATTGTGCCCAATCTCTGTGTCCCACGGGGTTCCCTGGTGCCCAGCTTCTATCCCAGGTGGACACTGGGTGCCTGGCTTCTCTGGATCCCATGTGGGCCCCCAGTTGTCCTGGTTGGAAGTCCAAGGTGGGTTCCCTGTTGCCCAGCCTCTCTGTCCTAGGTGAACCGCCTACTGCTCAGCCTTGCTGTCCCAGATGGACACAGGGTGTCGGGCATCTCAGGATCCCAAGTAGCGCCCTGGTGCCAGGCTTCTCTGCCCCAGGTGGGCGCCCTTTTCTCCAGCGTCTCTGCCTCAGCTGGGTTCCTGATGCCCAGCCTCCCTGTCCTTAGAGAGCCCCTTGGTGCTCAGCCTCTCTGTGCCAGATGGGTTCTCTGGTGCCCAACCTCTCTGTCCCAGGTAGACACTGGGGGCCTGGCTTCTCTGAATCCCAGGTGGCCCCCCTGATGCCTGGCCTCTCTGCCAAAGCTGGGGCCCCATTTGGATGACCCAGGTGGGCCCACGGTGCCCAGCCTCTCCGCCACAGGTAGGGCCCATGGGGCCCGGACTCTCTCTCCCAGGTTGGCCCGCGGTTCCTGGCATCTCTGTCCTAGTGGAATCCCTTAGTGCCTAACCTCTCTCTCCCAGGAGGGTTCCTTAGTGCCCAGTCTCTCTGTCCTAGGTGGACACTGGGTGCCTGGCTTCTCTGGATTCCAATGTTCATGCTGGTGCCCGGCCTCTCTGCCCCAGGTTTGTGGCCATGTGCCCAGCCTCTATCCCAGGTGGACACTGGGTGCCTGGCTTTGCTGGATCCCAAATGGGCATTCTGGTGCCTGGCTTCTCTGCCCTAGGTCGGCCCACGGGTGTCCCGGTTGCATGTCCCAAGTGGTCCTCTGCATGTCCGGTCTTTCTGTACAAGGTTGCCCTGGGGTGCCAGCATCTCTGTCCTACGTGAAGCCCCTAGTGCCTGACTTCTCTGCCCCAAGTGGGTTCCCTGGTGCCCAGTTTCTCTGTCCCAAGTAGACGCTCTGTGCCTGACTTCTCTGAATCCCAGGTGGGAACCCTAGTGCCTGCTCTCTCTGTCCTAGGTGATCCCCCTAGTGTCCAACATCTCCATCCCAGGTACGCCACATGGTGCCCACCCTGTCTGTCCCAGGTGGACACTGAGTGCCTGGCTTCTCTGGACCAAAAGTGAGCACCTTAGTGCCTGGCCTCTCTGCCCCAGGTCAGCCCTTAGGTGTCCCAGTTGGTTGTCCTATGTGGGCTGCCTGGTGCCCAGCCTCTCTGAACGAGGTGGGTGCCTGGTGCCCGGCCTCTGTGCCCCAGCTGGGCCCGGGTTTCCCGGGATCTCTGTCCTTGGTGGACCCCTTAGTGCCTGACCACTCTGTCCCAGGTGGGTTCCCTGGTAGCCAGTCTCTCTGTCCCAAATAGACTCTCTGTGCATGATTTCTCGGAATCCCAGGGGGACCCCTAATGCCTGGCCTCTCTTTCCTAGGTGATCCCCCTAGAGTCCAACCTCTCCATCCCAGGTGGGCCACATAGTGTCCACCCTGTCTGTCCCAGATGGACACTAAGTGCCTGGCTTCTCTGAATCCCAAGTGTGCGCCCTAGTGCTGGCCTCTGTGCCCTAGGTGGGCCAGTAGGTGCCTGGCCTTTCTGTCCCAGGTGGGCTTCCTATTGTCCAGGTTCTCTTTCCCTTTTGGGCCTGTTGGTACCTGGCCTCTCTGCCCCAGGTCAGCAGCCTGGTGCCCAGCTTCTCTGTCCCCGGTGGGCCCCCTGGTGCTCTTCCTCTCTCTCCTAGGTGGGCCCCCTGGTGCCTGACCTCTCTGCCCCAGGTGGGTTCCCTGGAGCCCAGCTTCTCTGTCCCTGGTGGACCCTGAGTGCCCGGTCACTCTGTCATTGGTTAATCCCCTAGTGCCCAACCTCTTTGTCCCAGGTGGGTTCCCTGGTGCCAGCCTCTCAGTCCTAAGTGAACCCCCTAGTACACAGCATCACTGTCCCAGGTGGGTTCCCTGGTGCCCAGCGTCTCTGACCCAGGTGGACACTGGGTGCCAGGCTTTTCTGCCCCAGGTGAGACCTCCAGTGCAAGGTCTCTATCCCAGGTGGGCCCCCGCTGGTGCAAGGTCTCTCTGCCCCAAGTGAACACCGTAGTGGCCAGACTCTCATTCCCAAGTGGACACTGGGTGCCTGGCTTCTCTGGACCAAAAGTGAGCATCCTGGTGCCCAGCCCCTATGTGTCCCGGTTGGATGTTCCAGGTGGGATACCTGGTGCCCTGCCTCTCTGCCCCAGGTGGGCCTACTTGCCCTCAGATTTTCTGGACCAGGTGGGTGCCCAGGTGCCCGGCCTCCCTGTCCCAGGTGGGTACAGGTTGCCTGGCATCTCTGTCCTTGGTGAACCCCTTAGGGCCTGACCACTTTGTCCCATGTGGGCTCCCTGATATCCAGTCCCTCTGTTCCAGGTAGACGCTCTGTGCCTGACTTCTCTGAATACCAGGTGGGCCCCCGGTGCCTGTTCTCCCTGTCCTAGGTGATCCCACCAGTGTCCAGCCTCCACAAAGTGGCCACCCTGTCTGTCCCAGGTGGACACTGAGTGCCTGGCTTCTCTGAATCCCAAGTGAGCGCACTAGTGCCCAGCCTCTGTGCCCCAGGTGGGCCAGTGGTGCCTGGCCTCTCTGTCCCAGGTGGGCTCCTGTTGTCCAGGTTTTCTCTCCCAGTTGGGCCTGTTGGTGCCCGGCCACTCTGCCCCAGGTGAGCTCCCTGCTGTCTGGCTTCTCTGTCCCAGATGGGTCCCCTGATGCCCGACTTCAATGTCCTAGGAGGGCCCCCTTGTCCCTGACCTCTCTGCCCCAGGTGGGTTCCCTGGAGCCCAGCTTTTCTGTCCCTGGTGGACATGCGGTGCCCGTTCACTCTGTCATTTGTGAACCACCTAGTGCCAAGCCTCTTTTTCCCCAGTGGGTTCCCTGATGCCAGCTTCTCTGTCCTAAGTGAACCCCCTAGTATCCAACTTCACTGTCCCAGGTGGGTTCCCTGGTGCCCAGGGTCTGCCCCAAGTGGACACTGGGTGCCTGGCTTTTCTGCCCCAGGTGGGCTCCCTGGTACCCAGGTTCTCCGTCCCAGGTGGGCCCCCTGGTGCACAACCTCTCTACCCCAGGTGAACCCCGTAGTGCCCAAACATAGTGCCCACCCTGGCTGTTCCAGGTGGACACTGATGACCTGGCTTCTCTGGATCCCAGGCGTGAGACCTAGTGCCCAGCTCTCTGCCCTAGGTGGGCCGGCTGGTGCCTGGCCTCTCTGTCCCAGGTGGGCTACCTGGTGCTCCACCTCTCTGTTGTAGAGTGACCCCCTGTTGCTGGACCTCTCTGCCCCAGGTGGATTCCCTGGATCCCAGCTTCTCTGTCCCTGGTGGACACTAGGTGCCCGGTCACTCTGTCATTGGTGAACTACCTAGTGCCAAGCCTCTTTGTCCCAGGTGGGTTCCCTGGTGCCAACCTCTCTGTCCTAAGTGAAGCCCCTAGTACCCAGCATCACTCTCCCAGATGGGTTCCCTGGTGCCCAGCGTCTGTGTCCCAGGTGGACATTGGGTGCCTGGCTTTTCTGCCTCAGGCAGAATGCCTCAGGGCACATGTTCTCTATCCCAGGCAGCCCCCCCCCCCCGGGGCAAGGTCTCTCTATCCCAAGTGAACACCATAGTGCCAAGCCTCTCATTCCCAAGTAGACACTGGGTGCCTGGTTTCTCTGGATCCAAATTGGGCCCCCTGTTGCCTGGTCTCTCTGCCCCAGGTATCGCGGTGGTATGCGCCAGGTGGGCCCTGTTGTGTCCAACCTCTCTGCCCCAGGTGGGTTCCCTGGTGCCCAGTCTCTATGCCAGGTGCACACAGGGTGCCTGGCTACTCTGGAACAAAAGGGAGCACCCTGGTTCCTGGCCTCTCTTCCCCAGGTTGGTCCCCAGATGTCCCGATTGGATGTCCCAGGTGGGCTGCCTGGTGCCCGGCCTCTCTGCCCCAGGTGGGCCTACTTGCACCCAGCCTCTCTGTACCAGGTGGGTGCCCTGATGCCCGGCCTCTCTGTCCCAGGTGCGCCTGGGATGCCCGGCATCTCAGTCTTGGTGAACCCCTTAGTGCCTGACTTCTCTGTCCCAGGTGGGTTCCCTGGTAGCCAGTCTCTCTGCCCCAGGTAGACGCTCTGTGCCTGACTTCTCTGAATCACAGGGGGGCCCCCTAATGCCTGGCCTCTCAGTCCCTGGTGATCCCCCTAGAGTCCAACCTATCCATCCCAGGTGGGCCACATAGTGGCCACCCTGTCTGTTCAGGTGGACACTGAGTGCCTGGCTTCTCTGGATCCTAAGTGTGCTTCCAAGTGGTGGCCTCTGTGCCCTAGGTGGGCCAGTTGGTACCAGGCCTTTCTGTCCCCGGTGGGCCCCCTGTTGTCCAGGTTCTCTTTCCCAGTTGGGCCTGTTGGTACCTGGCCTCTCTGTCCCAGGTGAGCTCCCTGGTGTCCGGTTTCTCTGTCCCCGGTGGGCCCCCTTGTGCCCGGCTTCTCTGTCCCAGGTGGGCCCCCAAGTGCCCGGCCGCTCTGTCCTAGGTGGGTCCACTTGTGCTGACGTCTCTGCTCCAGGTGGATTTGTTGGAGCCCAGCTTCTCTGTCCCTGGTGGACACTGGGTGCCCATTCACTCTGTCATTTGTGAACCCCCCTAGTGCCCAGCCTTTTTCCCAGGTGGGTTCCCTAGTGCCAGTTTCTCTGTCCTACATGAAACCCCTAGTAACCAACTTCACTGTCCCAGGTGGGTTCCATGGTGCCCAGGGTCTGTCCCAAGTGAACACCGGGTGCCTGGTTTTTCTGCCCCAGGTGGGCCCCCTGGTTCCCAGGTTCTCCGTCCAAGTTGGGCCCCCTGGTGCGCAACCTCTCATTCCCAGGTGGACACCGGGTGCCTGGTTTCTCTGTACCCAAGTGGGCCCCCTGGTTTCCCGGTGGTATGTTCAAGGTGGGTTCCCTTGTGCGTGACCTCTCTGTCCTAGGTCAACCCTCTAGTGCCCAACCTCTCTGTCCCAGGTGGACCCAGGGTATCTGGCATCTCAGGATCCGAAGTGGTGCCCTGGTGCCCCGCTTCTCTGCCCCAGGTGGGCCCCCTTTTGCCCAGCGTCTCTGCCTCAGCTAGGTTTCCTGATGCCTGGCCTCTCTGCCTCAGGTGGGCCACCTGATGCCCAGCTTCTCTGTCCTAGAGGGCCCGTGGTGCTCAGCCTCTCTGTGCCAGCTGGGTTCCCTGGTGCCCTGCATCTCTGACCCAGGTAGACGCTCTGTGCCTGACTTATCTGAATCCCAGGTGGACCTCGTAGTGCCTGGCCTCTCTGTCTTAAGTGATCCCACTAGTGTCCAGCCTCTGTCGCAGGTGGGCCACCTGGTGCCCACCCTGTCTGTCCCAGTTGGACACTGGATGGCTGGCTATTCTCGATCAAAGGTATGCGCCCTAGTGCCCGGCCTCTCTGTCCTAGGTGGGCTGGCTGGTGCTTGGCCTTTCTGTCCCAGGTGGGCTCCCTGTTGTCCAGGTTCTCTGTCCCAGTTGGGCCTGTTGGTACCCAGTCTGTCTGCCCGAGGTGAGCTGCCTGGTGCCCGGTTTCTCTATCCTTGGTGGGCCCCTTGGTGTCCGGCCTCTCTGTCCCAGGTGGGTTCCATGGTGCCGAGCCTTTCTGTCCCAGGTGGACACTGTGTACCTAGTTTCTCTGGATCCCAGTTGGGCACCCTGGTGCCCAACTTCTCTGTCCCAGGTAGGGCCCCAAGTAACAGACTCTCTGCCTCAGGTGGACCCGCTATTGCTCAGACTCTCTGTCCCAGGTGAGTTCCAAGGTAAAGAGCCTCTGTGTCCCGGGTAGACACTAGCTACCTACATTCTCTGCATCCCAGGTGGGAACCCTGGTGCCCAAACTCTCTGTCCCAGGTGAATTCCCTGATGCCCAGCATCTGAGTCCCAGGTGGACACTGGTTACCTAGTTTCTCTGGATTCAAGACGTGTACCCTGGAGTCCGGCCTCTCTGTCCCAGGTGGGATCCCTGGTGCTCGGCATCTCTGTCCTAGGTGAAACCCCTAGTGCCTGATCTCTCTGTCACTGGTGGCGGCCCTGGTGCCCAGTCTCTCTGCCTCTGGTGAACCTACTAGTGCCCAGACTCTCTGCCTGATTTATCTGGATCCCAGGTGGCCCCCCTGATGTCTCGCCTCTCTCTTGCAGGTGGGCCCCCTGATGCCCAGCCTCTCTGCCCGAGGTAGGGCCCGTCGGGCCCAGCCTCAGTCTCCCAGGTTAGCCCGTGTTGCACGGCTTCTCTGTCCTAGCTAAACCCCTTAGTGCCGAACCTCTCTGTCCCAGGTGAGTTCCCTAGTGGCAGTCTCTCTGTCCCAGGTGGAAACTGGGGTCCTGGCTTCTCTGGATCCCAGTGGACACACTGGTGCCTGGCCTCTCTGCCCCAGATCAGCCCCCAGGTGTCCTGTTTGGATGTCCCAGATGGGCCCCCTAGTGCCCGGCATCTCTGGCCCAGGGGGGTACCCTTGTGCCCAGCCTCTACCTCAGGTGGACACTGGTTGTCTGGCTTTTCTAGATCCGAAGTGGGCACCATGGTACATGGGCTATCTGCCCCAGTTCGGCACCCAGGTGTCCTGTTTGAATATGCCAAATGGGCTTAGTGCCCGGCCTATGTGCCCCAGGGAGGTACACTTGTGCCCAGCCTCTACCCCAGGTGGACACTGGGTGCCTGGCTATTCGGGATCTGGAGTGGGCACCCTGTGCCCAGCCTCGACACCCCAGGTGAATCCGCTAGTGAGTGGCTTCTCTGTCCCAGTTGGGCCCAGGGTGCCCGGCATCTCTGACCTAGGTGAAGCCCTTAGTGCTTGACTTCTCTGTCCCAGGTGGGTTCCCAGGTGCCCAGTCTCTCTGTCCCAGGTAGATCCTCTGTGCCTGAATCCCAAGTGAGCCCCCTAGTGCCAGGCCTCTCCATCTCAGGTGGGCCAACTGGTGCCCACCCTCTCGGTCCCAAGTGGACACTGAGTGGCTGGCTATTCTGGATCAAAGGTGTGCGCCCTAGTGCCCGGCCTCTCTGCCCTAGGTGGGTTGGATGGTGCCTGGCCTTTCTGTCGCAGGAGGGCTCTCTGTTGTCCAGGTTCTCTGTCGCAGTTGGGCCTGTTGGTACCCAGTCTATTTGCCCGAGGTGAGCTCCCTGGTGCCTGGTTTCTGTATCCATGGTGGGCTCCTTGGTGTCCGGTCTATCCCAGGAGGGTTCCATGGTGCCAAGCCTTTCTGTCCCAGGTGGACACTGTGTACCTAGATTCTGTGGATCCCGGTTGGTCACCCTGGTGCCCAACCTCCCTGTCCCAGGTGGGCTCCCTGGTGCCTGGCCTTTGTGTCCCAGGTGGACCCGAGTTTCTCGGCATCTCTGTCCTAGGTGAACACCCTAGTGCCTGACCTCTCTGTCACAGGTGGATTCCCCGGTGCCCAGTCACTGCCTCAGGTGAATCCACTAGTGCCTAGCGTCTCTGTGCCAGGTAGGTTCCCTGGTGCCGGGAGTCTCTCTCCCAGATGGGCGTGAGGTTCCTGGCATCTCTCTCCTAGGTGAACCCTCTAATGCCTGACCTCTCTGCCCCAGGTGGTTTCCATGGAGCCCAACTTCTCTATCCCTGGTGGACACTGGGTACCCAGCCACTCTGTCATTGGTCAACCCCATAGTACCCAACCCCTTTGTCCCAAGTAGGTTCCCTGGTGCCAACCTCTCTGTCCTAAGCAACCCCCTAGTGCCCAGCCTCATTGTCCCAGGTGGGTTCCCTGATGCCCAGCATCTCTGTCTCAGGTGGACACTGGATGCCTGGCTTCTCTTGGTCCCAAGTGGGCACCCTAGTGCCTAGCCTCTCTGACCCAGGCCGGTCCCCAGATGTCCCGGTGTTATGACCCAGGTGGGCCCCATTGTGCCCGGCCTCTCTGCCCCAGGTGGATTCCCTGGTGCCCATCTTCTATCATAGGTGTATACTGGGTGCCTTTCTTCTCTGGATCCCAGGTGGGCCCCCAGGTGCCTGGCCTCTCTTCCCAAGGTGGGCCTCCAGGTTCCTGGCCTCTCTTCCCCAGGTGGGCTCCCTGGTCCCTGACCTCTCTGTCCGAGGTGAAGGCCCTAGTGCCCGAACTCTCTGTCCCAGGTAGACAGTGGTACCTAGATTCTGTCAATCCCAGATGGGTTTCCTGGTACCCAGCCTCTCTGTGCCAGGTAGACACTGGGTGCCTGAGGTCTCTGAATCCCAGGTGGCCCCTCTGATGCCCTGACTCTCTGCCCAAGCTGGGGCCCCTGGAGCCCCGGTTGGATGACTCAGGTGGGTCCCCTAGTGCCTGGCCTCTGTCACCATGGTGGACCCCAGTGCCCAGCCTCTCCACCACATGTAGGGCCCGTGGGGCCCGACCTCTCTCTCCCAGGTTGGCGCACGGTACAGGACATCTCTGTCCTAGAGGAGCCCTCAGTCCCTAATCTCTGTCCCAGGGGGGTTCCCGAGTGCCCAGTCTTTCTGTCCCCGGTGCACACAGGGTTCCTAGCTTCTCTGGATTCCAGTGGGCATGCTGGTGCCTGGCCTCTCTGCCCCAGATCAGCCCCAAGTTGTCCTGTTTGGATGTCCCAAGCGGGTTCCCTTGTGCCCAGCCTCTATCCCAGGTGGACACTGGGTGCCTGGCTTCGCTGGATCCCAAGGAGGCACCCTGGTGCCTGGCCTCTCTGTCCCATGCCGGCCCAAGGTGTCCCTGTTGGATGTTCCAGGTGGGCCGCCTGGTGGCTGGCCTCTCAGCTCTAGGTGGGCAACCGGGTGCCCGATCTCTCTGTCCCAGGTGCGTCCAGGGTGCCCGGCATCACTGTCCTAGTTGAACCCCTTAGTGCCTGACTTCTCTGTACCAGGTGGGTTCCCTGGTGCCCAGTCTCTCTGTCCCAAGTAGACGCTCTGTGCCTGACTTCTCTGAATCCCAGGTGGGCCTCCTAGGGCCTGGCCTCTCTGTCCTAGGTGATCCCCTTAGTGTCCAGCATCTCCGTCCCAGTTGTGCCACATGGTGCCCTCCCTGTCGGTCCCAGATTGACACTGGGTGCCTGGCTTCCCTGGATCACAGGTGGGCCCACTGGTCCCCTGGTTCTATATCCCAGGAGGCTCTCCCTAGTGCCTGGCTTCTCTGAATGCCAGGTGGTTCCGCTGGTGTCTGAATTCTCTGTCCCAGGTAGGGCCCCTAGTAACCAACTCTCTGCCTCAGGTGAACCCGCTATTGCTCAGTCTCTCTGTCCCAGGTGGGTTCCATGGTGCAGAGCCTGTGTGTCCCAGGTGGACACTGGCTACCTACATTCCCTGGATCCCAGGTGGGTACCCTGGTAGCCAAACTCTCTGTCCCAGGTGGGTTCCCTGATGCCTGGGCTCTGTGTCCCAGGTGTACACTAGGTACCCAGTTTCTCTGGATCCAAGGTGTGCAACCTGGAACCCGGCCTCTCTGTCCCAGGTGGGCTCCCTGGTGCCCGGCATCTCTGTCCTAGTGAACCCCCTAGTGCCTGACTTCTCTGTCACTGGTGGCGGTCCTGGTGCCCAGACTCTCTGCCTGATTTATCTGGATCCCAGGTGGCCCCCTGATGCCCGGCCTCTCTGACCCAGTTAGGGCCCCTGGTGTCCCAGTTAGATGTCCAAGGTGGGCCCCTTAGTACCCGGCCTCTCTTCCCTATGTGGGCGCCCTGGTGCCCAGACTCTCCGCCCCAGGTGGGGCCCATCAGGCCCAGCCTCTCTCTCCCAGGTTCGCCCGTGGTGCACAGCATCTCTATCATAGGTAAACCCCTTAGTGGCTAACCTCTCTGTCCCAGGTGGAAACTGGGGTCCTGGCTTCTCTGGATCCCAGTGGGCATGCTGGTGCCTGGCCTCTCTGCCCTAGTTAGGCCCCCAGGTGTCCTGTTTGGATGTCCCAGATGGGCCCGCTAGTGCCTGGCATCTCTGCCCCAGGGCGGTATACCCTTGTGACCAGCCTCTACCCCAGGTGGACACGGGGTTCCTGGCTTTTCTGGATCCGAGGTGGGCATCCTGGTGCCCGGCCTCTCTGTCCCAGGTGGGCCCAGGGTGCCCGGCCTCTCTGCCCTAGGTGGGTTGACTGGTGCCTGGCCTTTCTGTCCCAGGTGGGCTCTGTTATCCAGGTTCTCTGTCTTAGTTGGTCCTGTTGGTACCCAGTCTGTCTGCCTGAGGTGAGCTCCCTGGTGCCCAGTTTCTCTATCCTTGGTGGGCCCCTTGGTGTCCGGCCTATCGGTCCCAGGTGGGTTCCATGGTGCCAAGCCTTTCTGTCCCAGGTGGACACTGTGTACCTAGTTTATCTGGATCCCAGTTGGGTACCAGGGTGGGCTCCCTAGTGTCTGGCCTCTGTGTCCCAGGTGGACCCGAGTTTCCCAGCATCTCTGTCCTAGTGAACACCCTAGTGCCTGACCTCTCTGTCACAGGTGGATTCCCTGGTGCCCAGTCACTGACTCAGGTTAATCCACTAGTGCCTAGCCTCTCTGTGCCAGGTAGGTGCCCTGGTGCCCAGACTGTCTCTCCCAGATGGGCACGATGTGCCTGGCATCTCTCTCCTAGGTGAACCCCCTAGTGCCTGATCTCTCTGCCCCAGGTGGGTTCCCTGGAACCCAGCTTCTCTAACCCTGGTGGACACTGGGTACCCAGCCACTCCGTCATTGGTCAACCCATAGTGCCCAACTCCTTTGTCCCAGGTAAGTTCCCTGGTGCCAACCTCTCTGTCCTAAGAAAATCCCTAGTGCCCAGCCTCACTGTCGCAGGTGGGTTCTCTGATGCCCAGCGTCTCTGTCTCAGGTGGACACTGGGTGCCTGGCTTCTCTTGGCCCAAGTGGGCACCCTAGTGCCTAGCCTCTCTGACCCAGGCCGGTCCCCAGATGTCCCGTTGTTATGACCCAGGCGGGCCCCCAGGTGCCTGGTCTCTCTTCCCCAGGTGGGCTCCCTGGTGCCCAAACTCTCTGTCCCAGGGAGCCACTGGGTACCTAGCTTCTGTCAATCCCAGATGGGTTTCCTGGTGCCCGGCCTCTCTGTCCCAGGTAGGGCCCCTAGTAACCGGACTCTCTGCTTCAGGTGAACCCACTATTGCTCACACTCTCTGTCCCAGGTGGACACTGGGTACATAGTTTCTCTGGATCCAAGGTGTGCACCCTGGAGCCCGGGCTCTGTCCCAGGTGGGCTCCCTAGTACCCAAACTCTCTGTCCCAGGTGGGTTCCCTGGTGCCTGGACTCTGTGTCCCAGGTGGACACTGGGTACCTAGTTCCTCTGGATCCAAGGTGTGCACCCTGGAACCCAGCCTCTCTGTCCCAGGTGGGCTCCCTGGTGCCCGGCAGCTCTGTCCTAGTGAACCCCCTAGTGCTTGACCTCTCTGTCACTGGTAGCGGACATGGTGCCCAGTCGCTCTACCTCTGGTGAACCTACTAGTGCCCAGACTCTCTGCCTGATTTATCTGGATCCCAGGTGGCCCCCCTGATGTCCGGCCTCTCTGTTGCAGCTGAGCCCCCTGGTTCCCAGCCTCTCCGCCCCAGGTGGGGCCCGTCAGGCCCAGCCTCTGTCTCCCAGGTTAGCCCGCGGTGCATGGCATCTCTGTCCTACCTAAACGCCTTAGTGCTTAACCTCTCTGTCCCAGGTGAGTTCCCTAGTGCCCGTCTCTCTGTCCCAGGTGAAAACTGGGGTCCTGGCTTCTCTGGATCCCAGTTGGCATGCTGTTACCTGGACTCTCTGCCCCAGATCAGCCCCCAGGTGTCCTGTTTGGATGTCCCAGATGGGCCCCCTAGTGCCCAGCATCTCTGCCCCAGGGGGGTACCCTTGTGCCGAGCCTCTCCCCAGGTGGATACTTGGTGTCTGGCTTCTCTAGATCCGTAGTGGACACCGTGGTGCATGGGCTATCTGCCCCAGATGGGCACCAAGGTGTCCTGTTTGGATGTGCCAAATGGGCCCCTTAGTGCCCGGCCTTTCTGCCCCAGGGAGGTTCATTTGTGCCCAGTCTCTACCCCAGGTAGACACTGGGTGCCTGGTTTTCTGGATCCAAAGTGGGCGCCCTGGTGCCTGACCTCTCTTCCCCAGGTCGGCCCCCAAGTGTCCCGGTTGGAAGTCCCATGTGATTCACATTGTGCACGACCTCTCTGCCCTAAGTGGGCCTCCTGGTGCCCAACCTCTCTGCCCCAGGTGAGTCCCCTGGTGCCCGGCCTTTCTGTTCCAGGTGGGCCCAGGGTGCCCAGCATCTCTGTCCTAGGTGAAGCCCTTAGTGCCTGACTTCTCTGTCCCAGGTGGGTTCCGTGGTACCCAGTCCTCTGTCACAGGTACACGCTCTGTGCTTGAATCCCAGGTGGGCCCCTAGTGCCTGGCCTCTCTGTCTTAGGTGATCCCCCTAGTGTCCAGCCTCTCCGCCCCAGGTAGGCCACCTGGTGCCCAGTCTGTCTGTCCCAGGTGGACACTGAGTGGCTGGCTACTCTGGATCAAAGGTGTGCGCCCTAGTGCCCGGCCTCTCTGCCCTAGGTGGGCTGGCTGGTGCCTGGCCTTTCTGTCCCAGGTGGGCTCTATGTTGTCCAGGTTCTCTGTCCCAGTTGGGCCTGTTGGTACCCAGTCTGTCTGCCCGAGGTGAGCTCCCTGGTGCCCAGTTTCTCTATCCTTGGTGGGCCCCTTGGTGTCCGGCCTATCGATCTCAGGTGGGTTCCATGGTGCCAAGCCTTTCTGTCCCAGGTGGACACTGTGTACCTAGTTTATCTGGATCCCAGTTGGGCACCAGGGTGGGCTCCCTGGTGCCAAGCCTCTGTGTTCCAGCTGGACCTGAGTTTCCTGGCATCTCTGTCCTAGGTGAACACCCTAGTGCCTGACCTCTCTGTCACAGGTGGATTCCCAGGTGCCCAATCGCTGCCTCAGGTGAATCCACTAGTGCCTAGCCTCTCTGTGCCAGGTAGGTGCCCTGGTGCCCGGACTGTGTCTCCCAGATGGGCACGATGTGCCTGGCATCTCTCTCCTAGGTGAACCCCCTAGTGCCTGACCTCTCTGCCCCAGGTGGGTTCCCTAGAGCCCAGCTTCTCTATCCCTGGTGGACACTGGGTACCCAGCCACTCTGTCATTGGTCAACCCCCTAGTGCCCAACCCCTTTGTCCCAGGTAGGTTCCCTGGTGCCAACCTCTGTGTCCTAAGAAAATCCCTAGTGCCCAGCCTCACTGTCGCAGGTGGGTTCCCTGATGCCCAGCATCTCTGTCTCAGGTGGACACTGGGTACCTGGTTTTATGACCCAGGTGGGCCCCATTGTGCCTGGCCTTTCTACCCCAGGTGGGCTCCCTGG
>NW_022111309.1:2602528-2609944 GCF_000313985.2 Echinops telfairi | reverse complement strand
CTCCCTGGTGCCCGAACTCTCTGTCCCAGGGAGCCACTGGGTACCTAGCTTCTGTCAATCCCATATGGGTTTCCTGGTGCCCAACCTCTCTGTCCCAGGTAGACACTGGGTGCCTGAGTTCTCTGAATCCCAGGTGACCCCCTGATGCCTGGAATCTCTGACCCAGCTGGGGCCCCTGGCGCCCCTGTTAGATGTCCCAGATGCGGCCCCTGGTGGTCCGGTTGGATGCCCCAGGTGGGCCCCTTAGTGCATTGCCTCTCTCCCCAAGGTGGGCCCCCAATGCCCAGCCTATCCACCACAGGTAGGGCCCATGGGGCCTGGCCTCTCTCTCCCAGGTTGGCCCATGGTACCCAACATCTCTGTCCTACAGGAACCCCTTAGTGCCTAACCTGTCTGTCCCAGGTGGGTTCCCTAGTGCCGAGTCTCTCAGTTCCAGGTGGACACTGGGTACTTGGCTTCTCTGAGTTCCAGTGGGCATGCTGGTACATGGCCTCTCTTCCCCAGATCAGCCCCCAATTGTCCTGTTTGGATGTCCCAGGTGGGTACCCTTGTCTCCAGCCTCTATTCCAGGTGGACACTGGGTGCCTGGCTTCACTGGATCCCAAGGAGGCACCCTAGTACCTGGCCTCTCTCCCCCAGGCCGGCCCCCAAGTGTCCCTGTTGGATGTCCCAGGTGGGCCTCTCCGCCCTAGGTGGGCCTCTGGGTGCCCGACTGCTCTGTCCCAGGTGGGCCCGGGGTGCCAGGCATCTCTACCCTAGGTGAACCCCTTAGTGCCTGACTTCTCTGTCCCAGGTGGGTTCCCTGGTGCCCAGTCTCTCTGTCCCAAGTAGACGCTCTATGCCTGACTTTTCTGAATCCTAGGTGGGTCCCCTAGTGCCTGGCCTCTCTGTCCTAGGTGATCCCCCTAGTGTCCAGCATCTCTGTCCCAGGTGGGCCACATGGTGCCCACCCTGTTGTCCCAGTTTGACACGGGGTACCTGGCTTCCCTGGATCCCAGGTGAGCCCACTGGTGTCCTGGTTCTATGTCCCAGGAGTCTCCCCTTGGTGACTGGCTTCTCTGAATCCCAGGTGGGTCCTCTAGTAGCCAGACTCTCTGCCTCAGGTGAACCCGCTATTGCTCAGACTCTCTGTCCCAGGTGGGTTCCATGGAGCAGAGACTGTGTCACAGGTGGACAATGGCTACCTACATTCTTTGGATCCCAAGTGGGCACTCTGGTGCCCACACTCTCTGTCCCAGGTGTTCCCTGGTGCCTGGACTCTGTGTCCAGTTGGACACTGGATACCTAGTTTCTCTGGATCCAAGGTGTACACCCTGGTACCTGGCCTCTCTGTCCCAGGTGGGCTTCTTGGTGCCAGGCATCTCTGTCCTAGTGAACCCCCTAGTGCCTGACCTCTCTGACACAGGTGGCGGCCCTGGTGCCCAGTCTCTCTGCCTCTGGTGAACCTACTAGTGCCCAGTCTCTCTGCCTGATTTATCTGGATCCCGGGTGGCCACCCTGATGTCCGGCCTCTCTGTGCCAGGTGGGTTCCCTGGTGCCAGGCCTCTCTGCCCCAGGTGGTCGACAAGTGCCCGGCATCTCTCTCCTAGGTGCACCCCTTAGTGCCTGACCTCTCAGCCCTAGGTGGGTTTCCTGGATCCCAGCTTCTCTGTCCCTGGTGGACACTGGGTGCCCGGCCACTCTGTCATTGGTGAACCCCCTAGTGCCCAGCATCTCTGTCCCAGGTGGATATTTGGTGCCTGGCTTCTCTGGATCCCAAGTCGGCACCCTAGTGCCTGGCCTCTCTGCCCCAGGTCGGCCCCCTGATACCCTAGGTGGGCCCCATTGTGCCTGGCCTCTCGGCCTCAGGTGGGTTCCCTGATGCCCAGCTTCTATCCCAGGTGGACACTGGGTGCATTGCTTCTCTGGATCCCAGGTGGGCCCCCTTGCCCAAGTTGGGACCCCTGGCATCCCAGTTAGATGTCCCAGGCAGGCCCCCTAGTGCCCGGCCTCTCTTCCCTAGGTGGGCCTCCTGGGGCCCAGCCTCTCTGCTCCAGGTGGGACCCGTTGGGCACAGCCTCTCTGCCAGGTTGGCCCGTGGTGCACGGCATCTCTGTCCTAGGTAAACCCCTTAGTGCCTAACCTCTCTGACCAAGTGGGTTCCCTAGTGCCAGTTACTCTGTCCCAGGTGGAAACTTGTGACCTGGCTCTCTGGATCCCAGTGGGCATGCTGGTGCCTGGCCTCTCTGCCCCAGATCAACCCTCAGGTGTCATGTTTGGATGTCCCAGATGGGCCCCCTAGTGCCCGGCCTCTCTGCCCCAGGGGAGTACCCTTGTGCCCAGCCCCTACCCTAGGTGGACACTGGGTGCCTGGCTTTTCTGGATCCGAAGTGGGAACCCTAGTGCCTGGCCTCTCTGCCCCAGATCGGCCGCCAGGTGTCCGGTTTGGATGTGCCAGATGGGCCCCCTACTTCCCAGCCTCTCTGGCCCAGGGAGGTACACTTGTGCCCAACCACTACCCCAGGAAGGACACTGGGTGCCTAGCTTCGCTTGGTGCCAAGTGGGCACCATAGTGCCTAGCCTCTCTGCTCTAGGCTGGTCACAGATGTCCGTGCTAGGACGCAGGTGTGACCCATTGTGCCTGGCCTCTCTGACCCAGGTGGATTCCCTGGTGCCCAGCTTCTATCAAAGGTGGACACTGGGTCCCTCTCTTCTTTGGATCCCAGGTGGGTCCCCAGGTGCCTGGCCTCTCTTCCCCAGGTGGGCCTCCAGATGCCTGGCCTCCCTTCCCCAAGTGGGCTCCCTGGTGCCAGACCTCTCTGTCCAAGGTGAAGCCCCTGGTGCCCGAACTCTCTGTCCCAGGTAGACACTGGGTACCTAGATTCTGTCAATCCCAGATGGGTTTCCTGGTGCCCAGCCTCTCTGTCCCAGGTAGACACTGGGTGTCTGAGTTCTCTGAATCCCAGGTGGCCCCCCTGGGCCTGGACTCTCTATCCTAGCTGGGGCCCCTGGGGCCCCAATTAGATGTCCCATATGGGGGCCCTGGTGTCCAGGTTGGATGCCCCAGGTGGGCCCCCTTGTACCTGGCCTCTCTCCCCAAGGTAAGCCAAAGTGCCCAGTTTCTCCCCCACAGGTAGGGCCCATGGGACCCTGCCTCTCTCTCCCAGGTTGGCCCGAGTACCCGACATCTGTCCTAAAGGAACCCCTTAGTGCCTAACCTCTCTGTCCCAGGTGGGTGACCTAGTGCCCAGTCTCTCTGTCCCAGGTGGACACTGGGTTCCTGGCTTCTCTGGATTCCAATGCGCATGCTGGTCCCTGGCCTCTCTGCCCCAGATCGGCCCCCAGGTGTCCTGCTTGGATGTCCCAGGTTGGTTCTCTTGTGCCCAGCCTCTACCCCTGATGGACACTGGGTGCCTGGCTTCGCTGGATCTCAAGGAGGCACCCTGGTGCCTGGCCTCTCTGCCCCAGGCCTGCCCACAGGTGTCCACGTTGGATGTCCCAGGTGGACCGCCTGGTGGCTGGCCTCTCCGCCCTAGGAGGCATTCCGGCTGCCCAAGCTCTCTGTCTCAGGTGAGACCTGGGTGCCCGGCATCTCTGTCCTAGGTGAACCCCTTAGTGCCTGACTTCTCTGTCCCAGGTGGGTTCCCTAGTGTCCAGTCTCCCCATCCAAGTAGACGCTCTGTGCCTCACTTCTCTGAATCACAGGTGCGCCCCCTAGTGCCTGGCCTCTCTGTCCTAGCTGATCCCCCTGTTGTCCAGCATCTCCATCCCAGGTGGGCCACATGGTGCCCACCCTATCTGTCCCAGTTTGACACTGGGTACCTGGCTTCCCTGGATCCAAGGTGGGCCCACTGGTGCCCTGGTGGTATATCCCAGGAGGCTCCCCCTGGTGCCTGGCTTCTCTGAATCCCAAGTGGGTCCCCTGGTGCCCAACCTCTCTGTCCCAGGTAGGGCCCTTAGTAACCGGACTCTCTGCTTCAGGTGGACCCGCTATTGCTCAGACTCTCTGCCCCAGGTGGACACTGGGTACCTAGTGTCTCTGGATCCAAGGTGTGCACCCTGGAGCCCGGCCTCTCTGTCCCAGGTGGGCTCCCTGGTACCCAAACTCTGTCCCAGGTGGGTACCCTGGTGCCTGGACTCTGTCTCCCAGGTGGACACTGGGTACCCAGGTTCTCTGAATCCAAGGCATGCACCCTGGAACCTGGACTCTCTGTCCCAGGTGGGCTGCCTGATGCCCGGCATGTCTTTCCTAGGTGAACCCCATAGTGCCTGACCTCTCTGTCAGTGGTGGCAGCCCTGGTGCCCAGTCTCTCTGCCTCTGGTGAACCTACTCGTGCCCAGATTCTCGGCCTGATTTATCTGGAACCCAGGTGGCACCGCTGATGCCTGGCTCTCTGTCCAAGGTGGGCCCCCTAGTACCTGGACTCTCTAACCTAAGTGGGCTCCCTGCTGCCCAGCCTCTCCACCCCAGGTAGGGCCCTTCGGGCCCAGACTCTCTCTCTCCCAGGTTGGGCCACGGTGCACGGTATCTCTGTCGTAGCTAAACCCCTTAGTGCCTAACGTCTCTGTCCCATGTGTGTTCACTAGTGCCAGACTCTCTGTCCCTGGTAAACACTGGGTACCAGAGTTCTCTGACTCCCAGGTGGCCCCCCTGATGCCCGGACTCTCTGCCCCAGCTGGTAGCTCTGAGGCCCCGGTTATATGTCCCAGCGGGGCGCCTCCTGTCCCGGTTGCATGCCCAAGGTGGGCCCCCTAGTGCACGGCCTCTCTTCCGTAGGTGGGCCCTTTTGTGCCCAGCATATCTGCCCCAGGTAGGGCCCGTCAGGACCAGCCTCTCTCTCCCGGGTCGGGCCGCGGGGCACGGCATCTCTGTCCTAGCTTAACCCCTTAGGACCTAACCTCTCTGTTCCAGGTGGGTTCCCTAGTGTGAGTCTTTCTGTCCCAGGTAGACACTGGGTACCTGAGTTCTCTGAATCCCAGGTGGCTCCCCCGATGCCTGGACTCTCTACCCCAGTTGGGGCCCCAGTTAGATGTCACAGATGGGGCCCCTGGGGTCCCGGTTGGATGCCTCAGGTGGGCCCCCTAGTGCCTGGCCTCTCCCCCTAGGTGGGCCGCCAGTGCCCAGCCTCTCCACCACAGGTAGGGCCCATGGGACCCGGCCTCTCTCTCCCAGGTTGGCCCGCGGTACCCAACATCTCTGTCCTAGAGGAACCCCTTAGTGCCTAACCTCTCTGTCCCAGGTAGGTTCCCTAGTGTCCAGTCTCTCTGTCCCAGGTGGACACAGGTTTCCTGGCTTCTCTGGATTCCAATGGGCATTCTGGTGCCGGGCCTCTCTGCCCCAGATCGGCCCCGTTGTCCTGTTTGGATGTCCCAGGTGGGTTCCCTTGTGCCCAGCCTCTATCCCAGGTGGACACTGGGTGCCTGGCTTCGATGGATTCCAAGGAGGCACCCTGGTGCCTGGCCTCTCTGCCCCAGGCCGAACCCCAGGTGTCCCCGTTTGATGGCCCAGGTGGGCCGCCTAGTGGCTGGCCTCTCCACCCTAGGTAGGCCTCTGGGTGCCCAACCACTCTGTCCCAGGTGGGCCCGGGGTGCCCGGCATCTCTGTCCTAGGTGAACCACTTAGTGCCTGACTTCTCTGCCTCAGGTGGGTTCCCTGGTGCCCAGTCTCTCTGTCCCAAGTAGACGCTCTGTGCCTGAATCCCAGGTGGGCCCCCTAGTGCCTGGCCTCTCTGTCCTAGCTGATCCAAATAGTGTCCAGCATCTCCGTCCCAGGTGGGCCACATGGTGCCCACCCTGTCTGTCCCTGATGGACACTGGGAACCTGGGATCCCTGGACCCTAGGTGGGCCTACTGGTGCCCTGGTTCTATGTCCTAGGAGGCTCCCCCTGGTGCCTGGCTTCTCTGAATTCCAGGTGGGTCCCCTGGTGCCTGACCTCTCTGTCCCAGGTAGGGCCCCTAGTAACCGACTCTCTTCCTCAGGTGAACCCGCTATTGCTCAGACTCTGTCCCAGGTGGACACTGGGTACCTATATTCTCTGGATCCCAGGTGGGTTCCCTGGTGCCTGGACTGTTTGTCCCAGGTGGACACTGAGTACCTAGTTTCTCTGGATCCATGGTGTGCACCCTCGAGCCCAGTCTCTCTGTTGAAGGTGGGCTCCCTGGTGCCCGGCATCTCTGTCCTAGGTGAACCCCCTAGTGCCTGACCTCTCTGTCACTGGTGGCGGCCCTGGTGCCCATTCTCTCTGCCTCTGGTGAACCTACTAGTGCCCAGATTCTCTGCCTGATTTATCTAGATCCCAGGTGGCCCCCCTGATGCCCGGTCTCTCTGCCCCAGGTGGGTTTCCGGGTGCCAAACCTCGCCGCCACAAGTGGGCGAGAAGTGCCCGGCATCCCTCTCTTAGGTGCACTGCTTAATGCCTGACCTCTAAGTCCTAGGTGGGTTTCCTGGAGTCCAGCTTCTCTGTCCCTGGTGGACACTGCGTGCCCAACAACTCTGTCATTGGTGAACCCCCTAGTGCTGCCTCTTTGTCCCAGGTGGGTTCCCTGGTGCCAGCCTCTCTGTCCTAAGCAACTTCCTGGTGCCCAGCGTCTCTGTCCCAGGTGGACATTAGGTGCCTGGCTTCTCTGTATCCCAAGTCAGCAACCTAGTGCCTGGCCTCTCTCCCCAAGGTGGTTCCCCAGTTCCCAGCCTCTCCAGCATAGGTAGGGCCCATGGGGCCCGGCCTCTCTCTCCCAGGTTGGCCCGCGGTACCCGACATCTCTGTCCTAGAGGAACCCCTTAGGGCCTAACCTTTCTGTCCCAGGTGGGCTCCCTAGAGCCCAGTCTCTCTGTCCCAGGTGGACACTGGGTTCCTGGCTCCTGTGGATTCCAATGGGCATGCTGGTGCCGGGCCTCTCTGCCCCAGATCGGCCTCCAGTTGTCTTGTTTGGATGTCCCAGGTGGGTTCCCTTGTGCCTAACCTCTATCCCAGGTGGACACTGAGTGCCTGGCTCTGCTGGATCCCAAGGGGGCACCCTAGTGCCTGACCTCTCTGCCCCAGGCCAGCCCCCAGGTGTCCCCGTTGGATGCACCAGATGGGCCGCCTGGTGGCTGGCCTCTCTGCCCTAGTTGGGCCTCCGGGTGCCCAACCTCTCCATCCCAGGTGGGCCTGGGGTACCTGGCATCTCTGTCCTAGGTGAACCCCTTAGTGCCTGACTTCACTGTCCCAGGTGGGCCTGGGGTACCCGGCATCTCTGTCCTAGGTGAACTGCTTAGTGCCTGACTTCTCTGTCCCAGGTGGGTTCCCTGGTGCCCTGTCTCTCTGTCCCAAGTGGATGCTCTGTGCCTGACTTCTCTGAACCCCAGGTGGGCCCCCTAGTGCCTGGCCTCTCTGTCCTAGGTGATCCCAATAGTGTCCAGCATCTCCATCCCAGGTGGGCCACATGGTGCCCACCCTG
>NW_022111309.1:2597640-2602428 GCF_000313985.2 Echinops telfairi | reverse complement strand
TGGTGCCCACCCTGCCTGTCCCAGTTTGACACTGGTACCTGGGATCCCTGGACCCTAGGTGGGCCTACTGGTGCCCTGGTTCTATGTCCTAGGAGGCTCCCCCTGGTGCCTGGCTTCTCTGAATCCCAGGTGGGTCCCCTGATGCCTGACCTCTCTGTCCCAGGTGGGTCCCCTAGTAACCGGACTCTCTGGCTCAGGTGAAGCCGCTATTGCTCAGACTCTCTGTCCCAGGTGAGTTCCATGGTGCCTGGACTCTCTGTCCCAGGTGGACACTGGATACCTAGTTTCTCTGGATCCAAGGTGTGCACCCTGGAGCCCGGTCTCTCTGTCGCAGGTGGGATCCCTGGTGCCCGCCATCTCTGTGCTAGGTGAACCCCCTAGTGCCTGACCTCTCTGTCACTGGTGGCGTCCATGGTGCCCAGTCTCTCTGCCTCTGGTGAACCTACTAGTGCCCAGACTCTCTGCCTGATTTATCTGGATCCCAGGTGCCCCCCCTCCAATGCCAGGCCTCTTTGCCCCAGGTGTGTTCCCTGGTGCCAGTCCTCTCTGCCCCAGTTGGGCGAGAAGTGCCTGGCCTCTCTCTCTTAGGTGCACCGCTTAGTGCCTGACCTCTCAGCCCTAGGTGGGTTTCCTGGAGTCCAGCTTCTCTGTCCCTGGTGGACACTAGGTGCCCAACCACTCTGTCATTGGTGAACCCCCTTGTGCCCAGTCTCTTTGTCCCAGATGGGTTCCCTGGTGCCAGCCTCTCTGTCCTAAGCAACTTCCTGGTGCCCAGCGTCTCAGTCCCAGGTGGACATCTGGTGCCTGGCTTCTCTGGATCCCAAGTCGGCACCCTAGTGCCTGGCCTCTGCCCCAGGTCGGCACCCTGATATCCCAGCTGGGCCCCATTGTGCCCAGCCTCCCTGCCCCAGGTGGGTTCCCTGGTGCCCAGCTTCTATTCCAGGTTGACACTGAGTAGCTGCCTACTCTGGATCAACGGTGTGCGTCCAAGTGCCCGGCCTCTCTGCCCTAGTTGGGCTGGATGGTGCCTGGCCTTTCTGTCCCAGGTGGGCTCTTTGTTGTCCAGGTTCTCTGCCTCAGTTGGGCCTGTTGTCTGTCTGCCCAATGTGAGCTCCCTGGTGCCCGGTTTCTCTATCCTTGCTGGGCCCCTTGGTGTCGGCCTCTCTGTCCCAGGTGGACACTGTGTACCTAGTTTCTCTGGATCCCAGTTGGGCATGGTGGTGACAACCTCTCTGTCCCAGGTGGGCTCCCTGGTGCCTGGCCTCTGTGTCCCAGGTGGACACGAGTTTCCCGGCATCTCTGTCCTAGGTGAACACCTTATTGCCTGACCTCTCTGTCACAGGTGGAGTCTCTGGTGCCCAGTCACTGCCTCAGGTTAATCCACTAGTGCCTAGCCTCTCTGTACCAGGTAGGTTCCCTGGTGCCGGGACTCTCTCTCCCAGGTGGGCGTGAGGTGCCTGGCATCTCTCTAAGTGAACGTACTACTGCCTCACCTTTCTGTCCCAGGTGGGTTACCTGGAGCCCAGCTTCTCTATCCCTGGTGGACACTGGGTACCCAGCCACTCTGTCATTGGTAAACCCCTAGGGCCCAACCCCTTTGTCCCAGGTAGGTTCCCTGGTGCCAACCTCTCTGTCCTACGCAAACCCCTAGTGCCCAGCCTCACTGTCACAGATGGGTTCCCTCATGCTCAGCATCTCTGTCTCAGGTGGACACTGGGTGCCTGGCTTCTCTTGGTCCCAAGTGGGCAGCCTAGTGCCTAGCTCTCTGCCCCAGGCCGGTCCCCAGAAATCCTGGTGTTATGGCCCAGGTGGGCCCCATTGTGCCCGGCCTCTCTGCCCCAGGTGGATTCCCTGGTGTCCAGCTTCTATCATAGGTGGACACTGGGTGCCTCTCTTCTCTGGATCCCAGGTGGGCCCCCAGGTGCCTGGCCTCTCTTCCCCAGGTGGGCTACCTGGTACCTGGATCTCTGTCAGAATTGAAGCCCCTGGTCCCCGAACTCTCTGTCCCAGGTAGACACTGGGTACCTAGATTCTGTCAATCCCAGATGGGTTTCCTGGTGCCCGGACACTCTGCCCCAGCTGGGGCCCCAGTTAGATGTCCCCAGGTGCCTGGCCTCTCTTCCACAGGTGGCCCCCCTGATGCCCGGCCTCTCTGCCCCAGTTGGGTTCCCTGGTGCCAAGCCTCTCTGCCCCAGGTGGTCGACAAGTGCCCGGCATCTCTCTCCTAGGTGCACCCCTTAGTGCCTGACCTCTCAGCACTAGGTGGGTTTCCTGGAGCCCACCTTCTCTGTCCCTGGTGGACACTGGGTGCCCGACCACTCTGTCATTGGTAAACCCCCTAGTGCCCAGCCTCTTTGTCCCAGGTGGGTTCCCTGGTGCCAGCCTCTCTGTCCTAAGCAACTTCCTGGTACCCAGCATCTCTTTCCCAGGTGGACATTTGGTGCCTGGCTTCTCTGGATCCCAAGTCGGCACCCTAGTGCCTGGCCTCTCTGCCCCAGGTCGACCCCGATATCCCAGGTGGGCCCCATATGCCTGGCCTCTCTGCCCCAGGTGGGTTCCCTGGTGCCCAGCTTCTATCAAAGATGGACACTGGGTGCGATGCTTTTCCAGATCCCAGGTGGGCACCCTTGTGCCGGACCTCTCTTCCCCAGGTGGGTTCCCTGGTGCCCGACCCCTCTGTCCAAGATGAACCCCCAGGTGCCCGGCCTCTCTGGCACACATACACACTGGGTGCCTAGCTTCTGTCAATCCCAGATGGGTTCCCTGGTGGCCAGCCTCTCTGTTCCAGGTAGACATTGGTACCTGACTTGTCTGGGTCCCAAGTGGCCCCCCTGATGCCCGGCCTCTCTGCCCCAGTTGGGGCCCCTGGTGTCCCAGTTAGATGCCTCAGGTGGGGGCCCTGGTGCCCAGCCTCTCCTCGCCAGGTGGGGCCCATCGGGCCCAGCCTCTCTCTCCCAGGTTGGCCTGCGGTGCACGGCATCTCTGTCCTAGTTAACCCCCTTAGTGCCTAACCTCTCTTTCCCAGGTGGGTTCCCTAGTGCCAGTCTCTCTGTCCCAGGTGGAAACTGGGGTCCTGGCTTCTCTTGATCCCAGTGGGCACGCTGGTGCCTTGCCTCTCTGCCCCAGATCGGCGCCCCAGTAACCTGTTTGGATGTCCCAGATGGGCCCCCTAGTGCCCAGCCTCTCTGCCCCAGGGAGGTTACCCTTGTGCCCAGCCTCTACTGCAGGTGGACACTGGGTACCTGGCTTTTGGGATCCGAAGTGGACACACTGGTGCCTGTCCTCACTTCCTCAGGTCGGCCCCCGGGTGTCCCGGTTGGATGTCTCATGTAGTTCGCCTGGTGCACGGCCTCTCAACCCTAGGTGGGCCTCCTGGTGCCCAGCCTCTCCGGTCCAGGTGAGTCCCCTGGTGCCCGGCCTCTCTGTCCCATGTGGGCCCCGGGTGCCCGGCCTCTCTGTCCTAGGTGAAGCCCTTAGTGCCTGACTTCTCTGTCCCAGGTGGGTTCCCTGGTGCCCAGCTTGTATGCCAGGTGGACACTGCGTGCGTTGCTTCTCTCAATCCCAGGTGGGCACCCTGGTGCCTGGCCTCTCTTTCCCAGGTGGGCTCCCTGGTGCCCAAACCCTCTGTCCAAGGTGAACTAGGTGCCTGGCCTCTCTGTCACACGTACACACTGGGTGCTTAGCTTCTGTCAATCCCAGATGGGTTCCCTGATGCCCAGCCTCTCTGTCCCAGGTAGACATTGGGTGCCTGACTTGTCTGGATCCCAAGTGGTCCCCCTGATGCCTGTCCTCTCCGCCCTAGTTGGGGCCCCTGGTGTCCCAGTTAGATGTCCCAGGTGGGGCCACTGGAGCCCCGGGTGCAAGCCCTAAGGGGGGGCCATGGTGCCCAGCCTCTCCTCGCCAGGTGAGGCCCATCAGGCCCAGCCTCACTCTCCCAGGTGGCCCGCGGTGCACGGCATCTCTGTCCTAAGAAAACCCCTTAGTGCCTAACCTCTCTGTCCCAGGTGGGTTCCCTAATGCCAGTCTCTCTGTCAGAGGTGGAAACTGGAGTTCTGGGTTCTCTGGAACCCAGTGGGAATGCTGGTGCCTGGCCTCTCTGCCCCAGATCGGCCCCCAGGTGCTTCAGGAAGCGGACGGTCCTAGCACTGACCCACCAAGGCCGGAGGAAGCACCACAGTGGGGATGACCCATCCTGACCCGACCGCGGTTACTGCAGACCACAGGTCACCCCTCACCAGTCTGTGTGACGTCTCCTCTTCATCATAGTCAAAAATCGGGACTGTCCTGCCAAAAGCAGCATGTCTGGTCATGATACCTTATCACAATCTGTGTACCCACCTCCCTTCATCACACTCTGTGGCCCACAAAACCTCATCAGTCTGTGTACCCACATCCCCACCCCCCCATCACAGTCTATATGCCCACGTCCCCTCATGACAGTCTGTATGCCCACATCCCCTCCTCATCACAGTCTGTGTGCCCATGTGCCCTCATCACAGTCTGTGTATTCATGACACTTCATCACAGTCTGTGTGCCCAAACAACCTCATCACCGTCTGTGTACCCACATCACCTCCTCTCAGTCTGTATGCCCACATCACCTCATAAACGTCTGTGCTTACCAGACCACGAGGTGTAGAAGGGACCAGTTATCAGACATCAAAGAACTAAAAATCAGATCAATGGGTGCCCACCTTCCTGATACGATCACTGAAGACAAAGGTGTGCATAAGCAAAGGTGGTGAAGAAAGCTGATGGTGCCTGGCTATCAAAAGATATAGTGTCTGG
>NW_022111309.1:2593716-2596576 GCF_000313985.2 Echinops telfairi | reverse complement strand
TCCTCATCACTAGCTGTGTGCCCACATCACTCCTCACCACAGTCCGTATGTTGGGAGCCATCTCAGCCATGCTGTCTAGCAAAGCTGCAGCCTGGTGGAAGAAGCGTCTGCAGAGCAGAGCTTCCCAGCGAGGGATTCCAACATCCCTGAAATATTTGCTGTTGTTAATTCCATTCTTGAGAATTTTGTGCATTGTCATGTTTACCACACCTGGAGTGGATGCGAGGGCAGTCTTGAGAAGTACGAATGAAACCAGATCTAAAATTGCTTCTATGTGACGGGGCTTTCCTTAACTGAGGCATTGGAGAGGCTTAGACAGCGAGACATCTTTGGGCATTCTGAGGAGGATATGTGGGAATTGAGTGAGGAAGAGACCCCAAAGTTGAGGTCAGAGGAGAAAGTGAAACCCACCAAAAAACCCTGGATTCCATTCAGATTACGTAGTGGGGGACTCTTGGCCTCCCCGATACAGAGGACCTTATAGACTGCCTCCCCCAAATGACACCCCTTAACCTTGGAGAGGGGCTTACATGGAAGGAGAAAGAATGGTTAACGTAAAAGGGGAAACGTTAAGTCCTTGGCAAAGATTCAGATGATCTGGCTCCCCATGATGCCTCAGGAGTATAAAAAATAAGAGACATAGGTAGACAAGGGAACAGTTACCATGGGAGAGTTTGTAAAGGAAAATATGTAGCTCTGAGAAGCATTTAACTCTGCTTGTAGATATTAGGCTTTGAAGTAGCACATGAGGTAGTTTAATTGTGCTAAGTTAGTCAACGAGAAAAGGAACATTGTTAGCAAAGAATAGGGAGTGAGTAGGATATGAGTCTAACCAAATTTTCTGAACACCTCAATCAAGAACAGCATGTGACCTATAAGACAAGCAGGAAGAGGACGGAAAATGATAGGAAAAAGTACAGACCTTATAATGGTCTTTTATCAGGTTTAGTGGAAACAATAAGGGTGACTCTGGAGTTAATCATAAGGCATTGTTTTTATGTAGGGGTCTGCAAAACTTTATGGTATAAATAAAGCTGTTTGGAAGAACTCGGCAGAGATTGCTTCCACCAGAACATCTCTCGTGTCTGTCTCGTCTGTGTTCGCCGACCGCACACCTCCTTCAGGGATCCGGTTCAACCCTCCCGCCCGGAGCCGGACTCCAACAAGTGGCACCGGAACAGGGACCTGAAGGTAATCTTTTCTCGTTTTCTGTGTGGACAGGACTTCACCCAGGGTACTGCAGACCCCCTGGGGCAAGGCAAGCAGGTAAGTAGGGGTGAACAGATAAAGAACTTGAGAAGTATGAGCCACAGCGAGTCTAAGGAGAGACGACTGCTGTTTGTAGAAATTCTAAAGCAAATTCTTAACGGAAAGGGTTCCGTGTGTCGACTCAGCAGATAACAGGGTTTTAAACTTTGTACAGCGATGCAGTCCGTGGTTTCCTGAAAACGGTACCGTCAGTTTAGATGCATGGACTCAAGCAGGGGAAGAATTAAAAGAACACTATAATGCACATGGGCCTGAAGAAATCCCTGTAGAAACTTTCTCCTTATGCAGCTTAGTGAGAGTCCTTAGACCCCTTACAGGAGGCTACTCCACTTTGCAAGAAACTTCCTTTGCAAGATGAGAAAACGCCTCTAAAGGCGGAAGGAGCGGAGAGGAAATGATTGATACTGTTGACACGGACTCAGCGGAAAGTGATGATCAGCTTCCCCCAAGACGAAGCCAACTGAGGAGCCGCCGCCCGTTGTCATGACAACGACTGGGCTTCCCCTTAGTTCAACCAAAGGTCATTGCAAAAAGCTCCATCATGGCTGGAAGAACAATTTGGCAATCAAATCTAAAACTAATAAGTCTAAAGACCGGCTCCACCCCCGCCTCCCTTGGGTTTCGGCTCTCAAAGAGCCCCACCTTGTGTCAGAAATATGTAAGTGCAGCCTTGCAGTCAATTAGGGATAAGTATTTAGAAGCTTATGTTATCCATTATATGGATGATATTCTTTTAGCCCATCAAAACCGTGGGATATTGCAAGAAATTGTACAAGATACTATAGTGGCTCTGACTCAACAGGGACTAAAAATATCCCCAGAAAAAATACAAACGGAACAACCTTTTTCTTATTTGAAGAGGAAAATATTGGGAGAGAAAATAATTACTCAACCTATACAATTAAAGCAGGAGTCATTAAAAAACTTAAACGATCTTCAAAAATTATTAGGGGGTGTTAGTTGGATTCATCCTCTTTAAAAATTAACCACTAATGATTTGAAACCTTTATTTGCCATCTTACAAGGGGACCCTAACCCTAAGTCACCTAGGGCATGACTCAGGAGGGAAAATTGGCCACTGAAAAGGTGCAAAAAGCAATAATGAATAACCAATGAACAAGATTAAACTATTTAAAGCCTTGGTCTTGGTTTTTGCTGCCTACTGTCCATTCCCCTATGGGATGTTTGTGGCAGAATGGACCCCTGGAATGGTTACATTTAGCTTCCGTGTGTTCTACTTAGTTCCGTGTGCCCAACCCAGGCTCCAACCTTACCAACTGGAGTCAATCCCCGAGGACTGATGCCTAATGACGCATGGCAGATGGGCGTTACTCATATCCCTAGTTTTGGCAAACTTTCCTTTGGACACGTATGCACAGTTACTTTCTCACATGCAGTCATTGCCTCGGTGTTTAAGGATGTAATTCAACACTTGTTTTACTCTTTTGGGGCCATTTTGGGACAGCCTAGAGAGAATAAAACTGATAATGGCCCTGCTTAGACCTCTACTGCTTTTAAGAACTTTTGTTCCACTTTGGGGATCAAACATATTACAGGAATTCCATACAACCCTCAAGGTCAGGCCACAGTA
>NW_022111309.1:2589772-2591736 GCF_000313985.2 Echinops telfairi | reverse complement strand
TTGGGTTAATGGGTTAATGTTGGACTTGTGGGCGTGGGCAGCATTGGGTTGGGATGTTTTCATGATGCACATTTTCTTTACATAAAACTCTCTCTTATACGTGAGTTGCTGTGGATTTGTTTCACCAAAGTACCCAGACTAATACATTCAACAACCCCCTTATGTTATGTTGCCTTTAAAACTGGATACCCCTTGGTATGATGATATGGGTCGACATGCCTTACAGTTAATGTCAGATATTTTGCAAAGAAAAAGATTTGTTGCCTCTGTAATTTTAGGTATTGTAGCATTATTTGCTATTATAGGTTCCTTGACTGCCTCTGCTGTAGCTTTGGTCCAAGAAGTACATACTGCTGAACATGTTGACGAATTCACCAAAAATGTGACCATAGCCTTAATGACACAAGCAAAAATTGATCAAAAATTTGACACACGAGTTAGTGCCTTAGAAGAGGCAGTAGTGTGGATGGATGATCAGATTCAGGCTCTACTCACTAGAATGATGATTCGATGTCACTCACAGGTTAAATGGGTCTGTGTCACTCCTTTAATTCACAATGAATCAGAAGTCCCATGGGAAAAGGTAAAGAATCATGTTGTGGGACTATGGAGCCATTCAGACATTTCTTTAGATTTAGCCTCTTTACATGTCAGTACCACAGCCATCAGTCACTCTGGGAGCTCTGTACTACCGGCTTCAGAAGTGGCCAAATCTTTCTTAGGAAAAATAACTGGATATGTTACAAGAAAGTCCTGGTTATGAATTTTTGTTAATCTTGGAGTGCAGCATTGATAATACTTCTTGTTCTCTTTCTTCCAGTCGTCTTCTGATTGACCTTCTGCAGTTTACACTCGGTGTAGGCAGAAATCCAAAGGTTTCATTTGAAAAATAATAAAAAACGGGGGAGATGTTGGGAGCCATCCCAGCCACGCTGTCTAGCAGAGCTGCAGCCTGGTGGAAGGAGCTTCTGCAGAGCAGAGCTTCCCAGCGAGGGATTCCAACATCCCTCAAATACTTGCTGTTGTTAAACCCATTCTTGAGAATTTTGTGCATTGTCATGTTTACCACACCTGGGGCAGATGCGAGGGCAGTCTTGAGAAGTACGAATGAAACCAGATGTAAAACTTGCTTCTATGTGATGGGGCTTTCCTTAACTGAGGTATTGGAGAGGCTTAGACAGCGAGACAACTTTGGGCATTCTGAGGATGATATGTGGGAATTGAGTGAGAAAGAGACCCCAAAGTTGAGGTCAGAGGAGAAAATGAAACCCACCAAAAAACCCTGGATTCTACTCAGATTAGGTAGTGGGGGACTCTTTTGGCTTTCCCCATATAGAGGACTTTATAGATTGCCTCCCCCAACTGACGCCCATTTACCTTAGACAGGGGCTTACATAGAAGGAGAGAGAATGCTTAACATTAATAGAAAACACGTAAAAAGGGAAACATTAAGGCAAAGAATCAGCTGATTTGGCTCCCCATGGTGCCTCAGGAGTATAAAAAATAAAGGAGACATAGGTAGACAAGGGAACAGTTACCATGGGAGAGTTTGTAAAGGGAAATAGTTAACTCTGAGAAGCATTTAACTCTGCTTGTAGATATTAGGCTTTGAAGTAGCACATGAGGTAGTTTCATTGTGTTAAGTTAGTCAATGAGAAAAGGAGCATTGTGAGCAAAGAATAGGGAGTGAGTAGGATATGAGTCTAACCAAATTTTCTGAACACTCAATCAAGAATAGCATGTGACGTATAAGACAAACAGTGCAGGGGGAAAGAACCAGGAAGAGGACGGAAAGTGATAGAAAAAGGTACAGACCTTGTAGGTTTTAGTGGAAACAATAAGGGTGACTCTGGAGTTAATCATAAGGCATTGTTTTTATGTAGTGGTCTGCAAAACTTTATGGTAGAAATAAAGCTGTTTGGAAGAACTCGGCAGAGATTGCTTCCACCAGAACATCTCTCGTG
>NW_022111309.1:2585269-2589193 GCF_000313985.2 Echinops telfairi | reverse complement strand
TTGCGATAAGAGTTGTATGAGCCCCAATAAAATGATTAAAAAATAATAATCGATGCATTAAATAAATAAAACGTTTCCTCTCGACAGCCATCTCACTTCGTGTGAAACAGCAGAGCATTATCTGGCACATCCAACTCATCACACAGTTGCAAAAACAGTCGACTGCTTAAAGTGATTCCTGTACACAACAGAGAACTTACGATGCTTTTCATCACTTCTTGTAACTCTTGTGGCAGCGTCTTTGTTGCTAATATTTGCCAATGAATCATAGAGTGAGCTCTGTTGAAATCCAGATCGACATCCTAGCACAGCTGGAACACCATCTGTGCAAACACCACAAACCTTTTCTCGAGAGATGTTAAGCTCTTTCAGAAATGAACCGACAGTGTCCAATACAATCACGTGCAGTACTTGTCGTTTCAAGAGTTTGCAGAAAGAAACTCATCTTTCAAGTCGCCATCATTCACATTCCTCATGGAAACCAGCGACTGTGAACAGTTTGCAAATCTGTGGATTCATCAAGCTGGATGCTAAATATTGGGAGTGAAGCAGATTTAATTTCCTGGATTACCTGATCAAGAACATCAGCAGACATGTCATTTTTCTTCTGTGGACAGTGTTGTTAGATAGGGAAATTGCACTCAATTTCATAACAAATTTGTCTCCGATCATAACTCGAACGATGTCTTTGGCCGCTGGCAACAGTAAACCCTCAGCAATGGTGTGAGATTTCATAGCTCTGGCGATTCTGGGTGCCACCAAATATGACGCTTCAATGGCTGCTACATTTTGTTTGTGGTACTTGCCACCAGTGTCAAGTCTGGCTTTCTTAAGTCTGTCAGCTTTGCTTCTAAAATAATTGGTATCCTTGCCAGCAAAGCTCAGATGCTTGCTATCAAAATGGCATTTTAGTTTGCTCGGTTTCATAGAATTGGCTGACATAACTTCACAACAAATAACACATTCTGGTTTCTCAATTCCTGCTGTAATTATTGAGGTAAAACCATACTTTAAAAAACCCTCACTATAATTTCTTTTCTTAACATTCTTCTCTACACGATCCATTGTCACGGGATGGCTTGCTAATGAAAATAATAGATAACAATAGCTTTAATAATAGAAAAGATGATACATGGCATAGTTCAGTCAATACAGTTCACTAAAGTTTCCTATGATTTACCATTCTGTTGTTTTACATACCTGTTACTATCACAAGGGGGCAGTATTCACATCACCACAGCTGAATATAAAAAGACCGATCAGCATCCAGATTAAGTTCCCACGATACAGATATATTTTTTCTGCAGTAGTTGATATTACAGTAAACGATTCTACACTTACCCAATAATTATAATTCATGAAGTGCCATTTTACCTCCAGTACTACTGCTCTCTACACAGTAGCTGCTCTCTACATGTGTGACTGGTCCACATAAGTACATTATGGCACCAACCCTGTCACATACACCTGTATTTGTACGGGGTGTATGTGATGGGGTTGGCATGATGATGTCATCACGCCAGGTACTTGTATGTGGGCGTAACTGCATGTGGGCAGACCTGCCTGGAGACAGATAGAGGAGCAGTGTCTCCGTTCCTAAGACCACCAGAAATAAGACCCTTTCACAGGGTCGCCTTAGACCATCAGAAAACACATCAGACCACACAAAGACCATCAGAAAACACCCTTTCAAAAGGGTCGTTCCACCCCCAAAGGGGGTCATGACCCACAGGTTGAGAATCACTGCTGTAGATGAAGTGAAAATCCAAAATCCATTTGCAGGGTCTCAGCTTCAATGAAGCTTCTGGTGAATTGCCTCTGCCTATTGACAAGGGATGTGAGTAGCCTTGCTATCAAGCAAAGTGCAGTGGCAAGGGACTATGGCAGTTACACAATATCCTGTCAACTTGCGGATGGGTGGAGTCTAGCCGGTCAATCAGGTCACAGCTGGGTGACCTCATTTGGAGGTGCTAAAGGAGATAAATAACTCGCTGGAGGCAGGACGCAGGCTCACTCCCTGTGAGGCATGCTTGCTGATAAGACACATGGAGCTACACTAGAGCCCTAGAGCTGAAGGAGCCATGTGGAGACCCCTGCCAGTGCTGAGATGCACTACCACCACTGGATCCACAAGACTTTCCACCCACTGGTCTGTGACCTTCCTGCATTTGGCATTCTTGTATGGCCGTGTGAGTCTAAAGAGAAATTTATGGACTAGTATTGGACATATGGGCTAATATTGGACTTATGGACTTGACCTGGACTGGCCAGGATGTTTTCTCAAATTCAATTGCTCTTGTATATGAAGCTTTTTCTTATTCACATACGAGTCTCCCTGGATTTGTTTCTCTAGTCTACCCGGGCTAACACAATACCTATGTCACATATACGTTAAAGGTTATATCTGATGTCGCATTCAGAGCACCCCCTCACCTGTAAACTTCAGTGCCCCCAAGTGCCTCTTTCGCAGCTCACCCATGTGCAGGAGGGCTGCATGACTTCTCCTCATGGAATGCTGTACCTGCATTTCAATTCAAGTGGACCCTTCTCCTTTTACAATGCATGGGAGAGAGAGAATACTCCAGTGGAACCCTCTGGAGCATAGGTTCCCAAACCTATTTGGCCGATCACCCCCTCTTCAGAAAACAATCTCTCAGCACTCCCTGACAAATGAAACCTTTGGTGCTACAACCCATCCTCCATGATAAAGTGTAGGTATCAGCTTTTGCAGATTGTTCCAGCGCCCCACCCACACAGCAGGCAGTACCGCTCACATTGGAAACTGTTCTAGAAGCCTCTCCACAGAGAACAGAGTTGCCTGAAGGCCAGCAACTACACCCTACTTACCTGTTTGTCCCCAGGGCCCAGCACAGAATGAGCAAGCGCACAGTGGATGAGGAACTGCACAGCGGATGGATGGATGGATGGATGGATGGATGGATGGATGGATGGATGGATGGATGGGTGGGTGGGTGGGTGGGTGGGTGGATGGATGGACGGACAGACGGACGATAAATGGGATGGATACATGGATGATGGGTGGCATGGCAGATAAACGCATAGATGAATGGGCACATGGATGGACCATGAGTGTGTGGAAGGCTAGGAGAAGCAGGTGGGGGAGTAGAGCAGCCTCTCTGAGGAGATCTGACCAGTTTTCTCTAGGAAGACTTTTTATGAGCATCAGTGAGGCTGATGTTCTCCCCAGCGCTACAGGGAGCTGGCTCAGAGGCAGGGGTACTCCAGCTCCTTATTCCAAGCATTCGGAGCTCTGCCTCAGCACTGGGGAAGCTCAGCTCTGTCTGTCAACAGGGGGCTGGAGTACAGGGTCTTTATCTTCTCAGCTCTGCATCCCCAGAGGACATCCTTAACAGGACTCTGTATTTATGAAGGAGTAGGCCAAAGGTCACATTCGAGACAGCTTGTGCTTCTTAGTTACATGTATTTAAAGGATCTTGTCACTCATGAGCATCAATGTGCTAAAAGGGCCACTAGCCCAAATTCCCATCCAGCGATTCCCATGTGAATGGTTGTGAACCCAGGGTCAGGCAGGAGTGCCCCCTGTACACCAGGCTGGGTGTGACTATGAGGCACACAGTGGGCTCTACCCACGTCTCAGGCTGTCTGGGTCTTCCTGGTCAACGAAAGGGCCTTGCCTTCACACACCACTCTATGGGGCCTATGTTGTCAGTCACCTGGGGTTGGCACATGAGACCTCTGGAAGACAAACAAGTGGCCATCTAGCTGAGGAGCATCAAAGCCCACATGGAAAAAGCACACCAGCCTGTCTGACCATGAGGTGCAGAAGGAATCAGTTATCAGACATCAAAGAATGGAAAACCATATCAGTGTGTGCCCGCTTTACTGACACAATCACTGAAGACAAACGTGTGCATAAGCAAATGTGGTGAAGAAAGCTAATGG
>NW_022111309.1:2581502-2584662 GCF_000313985.2 Echinops telfairi | reverse complement strand
CCCCCACTATCATGATCCCAATTCTAACTTACAAATCTGGCTAGACCAGAGGATGTACATTGGTACAGATAGCAACTGGAAACAGGGAATCCAGGACAGATGACCCCTTCAGGACTAGTGGTGAGAGTGGTGATGCCTGGAGGGTGGAGGGAATGTGGGGTGGAAAGGGGGAACCTATTACAAGAATCTACGCATAGCCGCCTCCCTGGGGGATGAACAGCAAAGAAAAGGGCAGGGGGAGATGTTGGACAGTGTAACATCTGACAAAAGAATAATAATTTATGAATTATGAAGGGTTCATGAGTGAGAGGGGAGGGGGGAGGGAGGGGGAAAATGAGGAGCTGATATTAAGGTCTCAAGTAGCAGGGAAATGTTTTGAGAACGATGATGGCAACACATGTACATGTGTGCTTGACACAATGGATGGATGCATGGAATGTCATAATAACTGTACAAGCCCCCAATAAAATGATTTTAAAAAGAGGAGGCCTCTGAAACACACAGAGCGGGCGTGCTACATCTGTCCAGGCGCACGTACACAGGGGATAAAGGCTATTTAGGGAAACATTCCCATTGTCCCAGAGTAGTCTTCACGGGTTTGTAGTAAGCAATAAAGCCCCGTGGGGCTGCATGCAGGAGCTCCTGAAGTCGGTGGGACTGCCAACGGGGAGCTTTTTGCAGTAAGCAATAAAGCCCCGTGGGGCTGCACGCAGGAGCTCCTGAAGTCGGTGGGACTGCCAACGAGGAGCTTGGGAGCACAGTGACCTGAGCTCTAGCGGTGTTCTCGTACCGGAGCACACACAGAGCCTACGAGCTGTGCTCCCCTCACAGAGCACGGGGAAGGCACGCAGGGATGAGAGGCTGGCTCGGCCACAGAGGGAGGTGACAGACGGGACCCCAGGCTCAACACCGGGGAGTCCAGAGCAGGCATCTCAACATGGCTCTGGGCATTAAGATCTGTCCCTGGTGGATGGACTAAGAGCCGGGCCACACACCACACCCCAGCCCTATCTCCTCGCTAGCCCAATGTCATCAGGCACCCTTCTGGCCTTTAGTCCCAGCTCTGCTGGATAGGTGGCTCCCGGCTGGTGTCCATGGCTTTACAGGCCTGTCTCCTCTTCCTCTGCTTCTTGGTCTTGGTCACTCTTCCTGTTTTCTGCTGGTTGTCCAAGGATCGTCCCCTGAAGCGATAAAGAATCAAGAAAGTCACATTGTAGGGGGGCTGCACCCAAGGAGACGAAACACAGCGTGTATGGGTTGTTGAA
Organism: Echinops telfairi; assembly: GCF_000313985.2. Classification (NCBI taxonomy): domain Eukaryota; kingdom Metazoa; phylum Chordata; class Mammalia; order Afrosoricida; family Tenrecidae; genus Echinops; species Echinops telfairi. The sequence goes on along the minus strand of NW_022111309.1, from coordinate 2,583,397 downwards.
CGGAAACGATGTGTTCTGTACGCCTTTCCCCACCTCACAGTAAAAAGTTCAATCACCATAATCAAGAATCACCCGGGGTTGCAGGAAGCCCTTAAGCTAAGGTTCCATGTTCAGGTCCTGCAGATGCCCTGCATGTTGTGCCACAGCTTGCTGTGATGCAAAGCAAGTAAGCCAGGTTCGCACACCCCACCGGCCTGGGAAACCACCGTCTCTGTAAGATGCCCACAGCACATATGGGTTCAGGGACTTCCAGGGTAGCCAATCCAGGGGAGATCTACAAAGATCAGTGCTAGATGGCGCCACTTTGGAAGTTGGTACTGTGGCCCTGTGGTGCATCATTCCCCGAGGCAGGCTGGGCTTCATATTCCCGTGGACACCGCGGTGGAAGAAAGGGAGTTGGACGGCTCTCCGCCAGGGGCTTCCGGGTGTCTGGCGTTAGCCCATCTTCCCACTTAAAAAAATGAATGTTCTCCTCCGCTGGATGGACAAAACTAAGGTCAGACACCAATACAACCAGTTGCCAGAGTTTGAGTCTAACTCATAGCAACCCTGTGCACATCGGAGTGCAGCTGTGCCCCACAGCGGGTGACTGACCAGAAGTTCACTGCCTTTCTACGGGAGCACCTCTGGGTTGATCTGAATGTGTCTCAGGTATCAGCTGAGTGTGGTAACCACGTGCACCACCCAGGGGCTCCTCAGGCATCAAGTAGCTTTTCTGAAAGCACTCAGCATCAACTGTACATTTGTGCCTCTGGTCGGATCTCGTGTCCCAGAGTAGTCTACTCTGCAGAGCAAGCAGCGGTGTGCAAAATTGCAAGTGCTGGAGTTTGAAAGAATGATGAACCTGGGGGTCATTCTGGTCCTTCTGTGCTAGGGACGGGTGTTATCGTGGTTACCATGTGCACAGGAGCTCCTGGCTGGGCTTCAGGGGGGACCCTTGTAGTTTCACATCCCCAAATCGGATAACGTACTAAAAACAATACGCCACGAGGCACCATGCTTCCCCAGAATCTGCAGGCACTCTGTATTACAAACAACCTAAGGCCATCCTCCAGGTTCTAAACGTCCGGGCCTAAGGGGCACCGGAGGGGAAGAAACACACGCTGGTCTTGCTTTTGTTCTGATTGGAAGACTGGTCTACTACAGAATCTGAAATTCAGATTCTCCCACTTTCCCTGGAGGTGCAAGGTCCTCCTGAGGTCGGTCTCTGCTTCACCTTGGGCCAGTCTGAGCTTGTTTCCCTGAAAGAACGGGAGCGTACACTGCCTGATTGCAATGCCCTTCCCTCAACATACCAACAGGGGCCACAGATTAGGAGCCTAAATCTGGGGTCTGCCAATTGCCCACAGCCAGGGGTTTACGACCATGCAGATTTAGACCTCACTTCTCTGAGCACTGGTGGTGTAGTGGTTAGGTTCTGGGCTGCGATCCACATGGTTGGCAGTTTGAAACCACTCGCGGCTCCGTGGGAGAAAGACAGGGCTATCTACTCCTGTAAAGTTACAGTCTCAGAAACCCACAGAGGGTCCCTGTGAGTCACCCTTGACTTGTTGGCCGTGAATTTGGGGTTTTCTCTGAGCAAGGAAAGCGTTGAGATCTACGACAAAAAAACTGCTCCGGAAAAGACCATTTCACCATCACCGCACCTCGCTGACTTCTGCACCACCAGGTGGGGTGGGCCCGTGGTTCCCAGAGTCCTGCACACTACCGCGCCGGTCCTCTGAGTCACCTGGGTTGGGTACAGAATAAAAGAGCTGGTTAGCAAGGTGTGTTAGTCTGGGTACATCAGAGAAACAAATCCACAGAAACGCGTGTATAAGAGAGAGTTTTATATAGAGGGTAAGTGCACATCAAGAAAACATCCCAACCCAGTGCTGCCCAAGCCCACAAGTCCA
>NW_022111309.1:2576966-2579741 GCF_000313985.2 Echinops telfairi | reverse complement strand
TCTGATGATGCCTTATACCTGATCCCTTCGACACCTCATGATGCACATGATTTTTGTAAACAAAAGCAGTTCGAGTTGTTTGGTCTTGTTAGTAGGTGTTGTTTAAACATTTTAAGGCTGTGTTCCAAGCATTTTGCCATAATTTTCTTAGTTTTGATGGCTTTTTCGCTTAACAAACAAACAAACATGGGTCCTAAGACAGGGTTTTTTGAAAAAAATCATCATGATAAGGAACTGGTTAGCTGTGTCATCAATGTTGTTTATGATAATTTAGTAAACCCTTTTAGAAAACAGTTAAGGAAATGCCAACAGCAGACCCCATTAAACAGATTTTTTCTAAGAGAAAGCCAGCCAGGTCCTAGTGAAAAAAGTCAAAGAAGGGCTAAATCTCCTAAAAAGCAGCTACCAGTTGATTTGATGGAAGGGAATCCCCTTCCAAACACGCCTCCTCTCCCCCCCTCCTCTCCCCAGATCCAGATCCTGATCTACCTCAAGGTATGGGCCGTACTGTAGTTGTTAAAAACTTTTTTAATGCTGTGTTTCTTATTTCAATTATAAGATTTAACTCTGAACTTATTTACTTTGAAATTTCTGTGTAAGGTTTTGTATTAAAAGGCAAGGTTCAGGTAAAAACTGGGTGGTCGAGAATGGATTAATCCATTTTTAGTTGTTATGTCTTATGGGAAAAACTGATTTGGAATCTGACTGCATCGCATCTGGACGCTTCTTCTAGATCGGATTAGTGCCGAGGTCCGGTGTTCTACTGTAATTCTCTCTGACCAGCAGGGAGGCCACATCCTTTCCTCCTCCTCACAAGGAGGCAAGTCAGGGACCGAGGGCAGAGACTGGGGTCACCTTGTTCAGCAGGGCGAACACCCCACAGCAACAGAAAGCACACATGAATGAGTGAGTGCATGGCCGCAGTACATAAGCCATTATCAAGTTCCCCCGCCTTCCCTGATGTGTGTGATGGATTGAGGCATGCAAACAACTACCAAAGGCTTACTTGCATTTCATTCTTAATCAATGATGGTTCAATAAGTTGCAAAAATAAATGAACTAATTTGGAGGCACAAATATAAGGAGCTGTGCCCATCATTCGGGTCTCAAAAAATTCACTGCCGCCGGTATGTATGGATTGTGATAAGAGTTGTATGAGCCCCTAATAAAATAATTTAAAAACACCCAAAAAATTCACTGCCATCGAGTCAATTCCGACTCATAGCGACCTCCCATGAAGAGGTGCAGTCTCTGAAATCCACAAGAACAGTTCTACTCTGTCCCTAGAGGGTCGCTAGGATGAAAGGTGTCCGCATCCACAAGTTAAGCCCGGGGCTAAGTGCAGTAGATCACAATGGCCACCAGAGGGAGGCCCAGAACCTCTCAAAGAGCAGTATTAGCCCCAAAGCCCATCTGAATGCTCACCGGTATCTATTGCTTTGGCCCAAGGATAGAACTGCTATTGGCTATGCACCCGATTGTTACTTTTCTTTTTGAATGATCTCACTTCTCTTTCTAGAAATTTTCACATCTCTCTGGGTACAGCTCACATGGTCTTAGAAATTAAATGTACGGCGAGGAGAGTGTGGGAGGCCTAGTAGGGCTTGATCAAGGGCAATGTAACTGAGAGAAATTACTGAAATCCAAATGAAGCCTGAACATGATAGTGGGACAAGAGGAAAGTAAAAGGAAATAGAGGAAAGAACTAGGAGGCAAAGGGAATTTACAGAGATCTAAATATAGGCATGTACATATGTAAATATATTTATATATGATGGCGGGGCAATAGATCTATGTGCATATATTGATAGGTTTAGTGTTGAGGAAGAAGATGGACATTGGGCCTCCACTCAAGTATTCCCTCAGCACAAGAATACTTTGTTCTATTAAACTGGCATTCCATGATGCTCACCTTCCTGACATGATCGCTGAAGACAAATGGGTACATAAGCAAACGTGGTAAAGAAAGCTGATGGTGGCTGGCTATCAAAGGATATAGCATCTGGGGTCTTAAACGCTAGAAGATAAACAAGTGGCCATCTAGCTCAGAAGCAACAAAGCCCACATGGTAGCAGTACACCAGCCTGTGTGACCACAAGGTGTCGAAGGGATCAGGTATCAGACATCCAAGAACAAAAAATCACATTATTGTGAATGAGGGGGAGTGCAGAGTGGAGACCCAAAGCTCATCTGTAGGCAACTGGAAATCCCCTTACAGAAGGGTCACGGGCTATGTGGACGCCTGCCCCTCCCCCGAGAAGAATTTATTTCAGAGGACAACACTGAATCTGCAGCTCCAGGAGAGGGGCATGTGTGATCTGTGCACACGGGAGCAGATGAAGGGGGAGGAGGAGACAGTGGAGCACATCCTGGCCCACCAGGCCTTAAGGACGATGTTCCCGTTCAGAGTAGCCAGTCCACAGACAGGACCACATGGCCGGCCCCACTATGAGACACTACGTCCCTCACTGACCCAGAGGGACGTACAGAGGATAACACCCTACAGAGAATAACATTGGAGACACAGTGTGGGAATTGCACCCAATCTGATCCCACCACACTGAGGCAAAACACTAAGGGGGTACAACAGAACATCAAGGGAATGGAGTCGTGAGGCCCCCAAGGAATGCCGAAGGTGGACTTTGGGGCCAGGGTTTGGTGCCCCAACAAACTGGACTGGAAAACACTCCTAAAGGCCAACAAACAGTCCTTGAACTAACTACAAGATTTTCTTTCTTGTTGTGTTTTGTTTTTTGTCATTGGTTTGTTGTTGTT
>NW_022111309.1:2572293-2575974 GCF_000313985.2 Echinops telfairi | reverse complement strand
GAGGTGTCGAAGGGATCAGGTATCAGGCATCATCAGAACAAAAAATCACATCATTGTGAATGAGGGGGGCAGTGCGGAGTGGAGACCCAAAGCCCATTTGTAGGCCACTGAACATCCCCTTACAGAAGGGTCTCAGGGAGGAGATGAGCCAGTCAGGGTGCGATGTAGAAATGATGAGACATATAACTTTCTCTGGTTCCTAAATGCTTCCTCCCCCCCCTCCCCCACTATCATGATCCCAATTCTACCTTGCAAGTCTGGATAGATGAAAGGATGTACACTGGTACAGATAGGAACTGGAAACATGGGGAATCCAGGGCAGATGATCCCTTCAGGACCAGTGGTGTGAGTGGCGATACTGGGAGGGTGGAGGGAGGGTGGGTTGGAAAGGGGGAACCGATTACAAGGATGTACATATAACCCCCTCCCTGGGGGAAGGACAACAGAAAAGTGGGTGAGAGGAGACATTGGACAGGGCAAGATATGACAAAACAATGATTTATAAATTATCAAGGGTTCATGACGGAGGAGGGAGCGGGGAGGTAGGGGAAAAAATGAGGAAGTGATGCCAGGGGCTTAGGTGGAGAGCGAATGTGTTAAGAATGATGAGGGCAATGAATGTACAAACATGCTTTACACAACTGATGTATGTATATATTATGATAAGAGTTGTATGAGCCTCTAATAAAACGATTTAAAAACGAAAAAAAAAGAAATGAAAAAAAACGATTAAAAAAGAAAAGAAGAATCACGGAGGAGACGAGCCACCAGGGGGCAGTATAGCACCAATGAAACAGACAGCTCTCCTTTTAAATGCTTCCTCCCCCCACTATCATGAGCCCAATTCTACCTTACAAACCCAGTGAGACCAGAGCATGTTCACTGGTACAGATAAGAGCTGGAAACACAGGGAACCCAGGATGGATAAACCCCTCAGGACCAGTAATGAGAGTAGTGATACCAGGAGGGGAAGGGGAAGGTGGGGGAGAAAGGGGGAACCAATCACAACGATCTATCTATAACCACCTCCCAGGGGAACAGACAACAGAAAAGGGGGTGAAGAGAGACGTCAGTGTAAAACATGAAAAAATAATAATAATTTATAAATTATCAAGGGTTCGTGAGGGAGGGAGGGAGGGGAGGCAGGGGGAAAATGAGGAGCTCATACCAAGAGCTCAAGTAGAAAGCAAATGTTTTGAGAATGATGATGGCAACAAATGCACACATGTGCTTGACCAATGGATGTGTGTATGGATTGTGATAGAATTGTACGAGCCCCCAATGAAATGTTTTTTTAAAAGAAACACACACAAAATTAAATGTAGGTGGAAGAAATATGTTCTCCGTGGATGGCAATGAGATCTATTTCAAAACAAAAAGCAAAACCAAATCCAACTCACTGCCCGAGTCCACCCCACTCACGGAGAGCCCCTGTGGGGTCCGAGACAGGAGTAGAGCCCAGTCTTTCTCCCGTGGAGCTGCTGGGGGTTCTGAACTGCCGACCATGCGACCGCAGCCCAATGCATCACCACTCATCTACTTCCAAAGAGATCCTACCTACGTGGATGAGCAAGTCAAAATAAGGTTTTATTTGGTTTGAAGGATGGTGCCCCAGCAATGCTTTCATAAAAGAATGTGGCACTGTTGCCATATTTCATGTATTCTAGTAAAGATACAGCCATGCTAGCTGGCTGGGAAATGACGTCAGACGGAACGGCGATCCTGACGTCCAGGTTTCTAAGGCTTCACATCAAGTTGAGTGGAGGAAGAAACTTCCTCCAATCAGTTCCTTCTCTCAATGGCCTGCATAACCCTTAAGTGTTTCCAGGGTCACCACAAGCCACCGCCCGTAGCAACAGCCAGGACGGATGACTTTTAGAGCCTAGTTCACAAACTAGGTGCTGTCTTACAAACGTTTTGTTCTAACATGTGACAGGAGAGCGGCTAGCGTCCATTTGAAACGCTTGTGAATGCTCAGGCCTCGCCAGCCTGGGCCCAAGGGAGCTGCTTCCCTGGGTGGGTTCAGTTAAAGTCAGTACTCCAGGGAGCGGAGTGGTGACTCCACACGCTTCCCTCCCACCCAGGAGACCGGGGTTCAAGTCCCAGCCTCTGCTCCTCATGCAGCCAGCACCCGGGTGCCACGGGAGGCGTGCGCCTTACTCTGATGCTGAACAGGTTCCCCCAGTAGTTCCAGACTAAGAAAGACGAGGAAGAAGAAGGTCCATGTAATAAACTGTCCCAAATCAGCCAATCAAGATCCTATGGCTCCCACCAGTCTAATCCTGTTGGCCATGGAGTCGCCGTGAGCCGGGGCTGGTGGCAGGGCAGCTAACAGCGGCACCAGTGAGAATTCCACAAGAGGGAGAGGTCCAGAATCTGCACTTTGGTGACCCTTGAGAAGTGCTACCCAGCTAACACTTGCTGTCAAGTTTAAGTTCGGGTTCCAGCGTCACCCCTATCTTCTGAGGAATCGCAGAGCATTGGGGCTAAGCTGGGGTTGCCCTTGCAGCCCCAGCTCCTAAACTTGGGCACGGGGTGGGGGGTGGGGGGAAGGATCTGAGCATTAACTGACACCATCTTTATAGAGTTCAGGCTGGATGGCTGACACCCTAGCTGGTGCATTAAAGTCCTGACTGTGTGTCCTCGGCGTGGCAGCATGTGTGGGTGATGGTGGAACCAATCCTACCCGGTAAGTCAGGGATGAGACCAGAACTTAACATCTTTTTTTTAAAAAAAAGGAAAAACAGAGCATTTTAGTCATCTAATTATACAAATGCCCCTGTTCCTTCAAAGAGCTCAGCAAGCTACTGGAGTTCTCTCAGGAACATCCCCTCATTTACCATTTTATTTATTTTCTTTGTTTTGTTTTTCATGTACCATTTTAAAACGAGGCAGAAACTCTCAGAGCAAGTGAAAGCAGATCTGGCATCTGATTCCCAGCTCCGTGTCCCCAACCTGACCAAGTCCTGGCTCCTGAAATCACCCCCAGTGGGTTCTCCTGGGGGACACCATCTCCCCAATTATGTGTGACCGGTGTGCTCAGTCTCTGCTGGGCTGTGTCACACTGACAGGGGAGGCCTTTCTCTTCCTCTTTCAGCTGAGGGGGGACAGCCCAGCCCAGAGACACTGTGCAGGGGTGACTGTGAAGTGTTTTCGTGTCTGGTCAGCCCAGTGCAGAGCCACCTGGGACCACTTCTAACTCCCATTGCCTCGGGGCAAATCACTAACAGCCTCATTAGGGCCACAATTGCAGCCCCACCATGGCCTCCTTCCAAAGAGTCTGATCACTCCTTAGTATCTTTAAAACGCCATCAAACCCTTGCAGCTGCAAGGCAAAATGCATCCTGATTATCTTCCATTAGCTTTAAGACACTACCAGTCACCAAGTAATGACCCCTGTGGGGAGAAAACCTAGCACCTGACCACCACCAGCCCCTGGGGGATTCCCTGCAGGGCAGGGAGCTCTAAGCGGGAAGGACGATGACCTGGGGCAATTTGTTCATATGGTGAGACCCTTCCTGGTTTCCCCTCTAAATGTAGCTCCTACAGCCTAGGGGTGGCCCCCCAGCCTGAAAACCTGAGCCCAGCCCAGCCCCTACCCTAGTCTGTAACTCTGAGCCCCTGCCCAGCCCCTACCCTAGTCTGTAACTCTGAGCCCCTGCCCAGCCCCTACCCTAGTCT
>NW_022111309.1:2570442-2572193 GCF_000313985.2 Echinops telfairi | reverse complement strand
CTGAGCCCCTGCCCAGCCCCTACCCTAGTCTGTAACTCTGAGCCCCTGCCCAGCCCCTACCCTAGTCTGTAACTCTGAGCCCCTGCCCAGCCCCTACCCTAGTCTGTAACTCTGAGCCCCTGCCAAGCCCAGCCCTTAATCTAGTCTGTAACTCTGAGCCTAGCCCAGCCCCAAACCCAACCCCAGTCTGTAGCTCTGAGCCCCTGCTAGTCAGTCCCCCACCCTGTGGGAAACGCTGAGCTCTGAGAAAGGATGGCATCCAGCAGTCCTCCCCACGTCGAGGCAGAAAGAACATGAATGAAGGCAACCTGAACCCCCAGAGAGTGTGTCTCAGGCCTCTGGCTGTTGGAAGGACTTCCCTCCCTCAGGACATCCACTGAGGCATCTTCTTCCTCAGCAAAACTCTCCCTCCATCCATCAAGTGCCCAGGGGCAAGCTCCTTGAAGCCCTGTCTGCAACTGGGAGGGAAACCAGCCCCTCACACTATCATGGGCCGGTAGGTGTAACTGTACGGTTATGATATATAAAGCCATAGATATAAAGCCATAGAGAATAAGAGAAGGCAAAATAAAGGAGTCAGACACATTTCATGGTAGCATGCTCACCTCAGCCCTCCTTGGTGGTCCACGTGGGGATGTGGGAGGAGGAGAGGGCCGGAGAGAGGAGGGAAGGGATGGTGGGGAAGGAGGGTAGCCCGGAGGAGAGAAGTCTTTCTTGTTTGGGGGCTATTTGTAGGTAGCCATATGATATACATATTTAGTAGTTACATACGTCACAAGGTGGGTGGGAATCCAATACCTGCATTGGGGGAAGGCATGAGCGGGGATGGGTGCCGAGGCGGGAGGGGATAATCAAAGAATGTCTGCAGGGAGCCAGAATCAATCATGTGCTCTGTGGGAATACATTTAAAGCAGGATAATGTGCTTGGACTTTATCTCCAATCTCGCTTTCCAGATTCCCTCTGTTCATAGTTAGGGAAATAAAGCACTGGTCATGCTTTCCTCAGTGATAGTTTCCCACATGCAAACACCAAACACTTATGACAGTAGGATGCTAACAGTAGGGCTGCCTAATGAGCAGTGCCACCTCCACGTGGCATACATGCTGCCACGACAGAGGACAGAGTCACAGATGCAGGGGGCATCCCGTGCTGCCCTCAGCACACACGTCCTCTTCCAGGAGGAGAGGACGGAGACCTGGCATGATGTCCAACCACAGGTACCATCTACATTTTCAACCACGGACATATCTGACCTACATAGGTCATGTTTTCAACCCACCTTCAGTTTACCGAAGCACCTGCTCCTAGACATGTCAATGACCCGCTGTAGCTGTAACGGAGCCTTGTCCCCAGAGAGCCCCTAAGGCTAAGCTGGGGGCATCTTGGAGTGTCACAATTATGGTTCCTTCACGTAGGGACTGAACAGGACCCCTGCCTGGGCCACGCTCCCTCCTCTGCTGCTGTAGTAACCCAGGCAGTGGGAGTGACTCTGACGTATAGTTGCCCTGTGTGTCCCACGGTTGGACTGTGCTCCTCTGACTCATGGTACCCTGAGTGTCCCACTGTACGAGTGTGCTCCTCGGACTCGTGGTTCCCTGAGTGTCCGACTGTACGAGTGTGCTCCTCGGACTCGTGGTTCCCTGAGTGTCCGACTGTACGAGTGTACTCCTCTGACTCGTGGTTCCCTGAGTGTCCCACTGTACGACTGTGCTCCTCGGATTTGTGGTACCCTGAGTGTCCCACTGTACGA
>NW_022111309.1:2541657-2554321 GCF_000313985.2 Echinops telfairi | reverse complement strand
CCCTGTTTGTCCCACTGTACAACTGTGCTCCTCGGACTCGTGGTTCCCTGTGTGTCCCACGGTAGGAGTGCTCCCCGGACTCGTGATACCCTGAGTCTCCCACGGTGGAACTCTGCTCCACAGGGTTCTCAGTGGCCCTTTTCTCAGGAGCAGATTGCCAGGCCTTCCTTCTGAGGTGTCCAGGACAGACTCTCAGAGAGCAGCCACATGTGAACTGTCCACGCCACTGTCTGGGTGTGAGTCAAGGGGCAGACCTGAGTCTGCACTCCAGCCACTAACAAGATCCAGACCGAGCGTGCTTCCCCCTACTCACATGCTGGACGTCGGCACTGCTGAAGCTGAATGTTGAGCCAGATGTTAACGCGCTGGCCCCAGGCTCCGGGGGCCTCCACCTCCCACAGGCGCCCCTGTTCCTCCGGATAGGCCAGCAAGAACCTCCTACAGACTGACAGCAAGATGCATCTGTGAATCCCAATGACCCACGCCTGCTGGAGCTTTTCCTGGCTAAACCCCACACTGTCCACTTCCAAGCTCCCCCTCACACCCTGTACCCAGCCCATGTGGGCACGCCGTCCGCCCTCCCACCATCCATCACCTCCCACCTTGTCCATTGTCCCTCCCCTCCTAAGCCTCATCCAGCCCCCTTTCCTGGGACGCTTGCCTGCTCTGCCATGTCCCGATTTCACAGGGGAGCCCCTCCACGTGACAGTGCCCCCAATCCTGCTACATGGCCTTGCTCTGGTCCCTGGCCCCTTCCTAACCCTTTCAGGACCCAGAGCTCTGCTGGAAGCTCACCAAGCACAACTGAAGCACTGGAAAGTGTGGCCCAGGCTGTCGGAAGGTGACTCACCTTGTCTGCTGCTCAGCTAGGCTGACAACCGCAACTTCATAGAGAAGCACACCTTTCGAGTTCAGCATGCTTCGACTCTTGGGGGTTTGTACCAGAAAGTGGCAGCAGAAAGAGAATTGCGCCCCATCCCCACCATCCCTACCTCCTCCCCTCACCTCAAAGGCTCATGCCATACACACTCCCCCACAAACACCAACAGCTGGGCCTGGACCGGGGCATGCACAGACGTCCGCCTCAGGAGAACAGCTGTGGGCAGAACCCTGGGTCCCAGCATCCAGAGCCTGGCTTAGCAGGGTGGCTGTGCCCAGCATGAGTGTGTGCTCTTGGGCCAAAGGTTTCCTAGCCTGTGGCGAGGTGAGTGGTTGTAGGGCCCAGCCGGAGCCCCACAATCAGGAAGGGGTTCGCTCAAGAAATGACAACTGGCCAATGAAGCGTGGGGTGGGGCAAGTCTGGACAACCCTGCGTTCTCCCGACATGCTGCCTGTTCATCCTCTAGGACCAGGCTCCACCAGAGCTCCAGAAGCAAAAGCTCAGCGCTCCAGCACCCTCCGCTGGCCAGCCGAAGCCCAAGACAGGGTCAGCAAGATTCAACGCTGGGTCCTGGGACCCGTGAAGGATGCCTGCCTGCAGGGTAGTTTCCATCGCCCGCCTCGCCCCCACACACACACACACCAGGAAGCTCCCTGGTCAAGGGCAGCCAAAGCCTGAAGCAGCCACACTAAGGCCCACCCACTCACACTGCCCAGGGCTCTCAGAAGAGAGGGGAGGGGGCACCGAGGTCACTGGACGTGGCTGTGAACAGAGGACAACCCATCTGGGCCCAGAAACCTTAGGACCTTAGGAGAGCTGACCAGCGCAGGGAGCCCAGGCCTTCGCAAGCACTCCAACTTTACTGATGCCATTTGCAAAGAGACAGACATGACTGTGAAGATCAAAATATTTTCACCCACTTTTCCTCATGACACCCACGGGCGGGACGGTGGGGGTGTTACATGGGAGCATAGGGTTCCTTCCTGTGCGTGCCCTGCGGGGTGGGCAAGTGTGAGTCTCATGGTACAACCGGTCTCATCAAGTTGGCGACCCTCCATCATGCTGGGGTGGGGGGCCTCCCCCACTTCGCCAAAGCCCTTAAGGGCGAACACTGAGGTTCCCCGAGGGAGAGTTCTGCCTCAAGACTCCATCAAATCCAAATGAGGTAGGGATTATTATAAGAGCTGTAAGAGCCCCCAAGAAAATGATCTTTGAATTAGAAACCAAACCAAAAAACAAACCCAAAGGCTGTATCAAATACATCCAACCTGACTTTCCAGCCTACTGCCTAGCCTACCAATTCCAGATCCGAGACTCTCAGTTTCTAACCTGCCACGTGACCTAAGGATTTGTGCTTGCCAGCCCTGTGACCACGTGAGCTGATCCTTAAAATCAGCATCTCTCTCTCTCCCTTTAAATACACAGGTATGGGTTAGTAATGTCCATGCAGTAACATGCAACTGCATCTGTACCCTTAGCCCCGTAAGATTTCTTGTTTGTTTTGAAATGAAAGTAGCTCTCCCTGGCAGCACTTGTGGAGAAGCATTGAACTGCTCACCACGAGGTTCAGAGTTCAAGCCCAGCAGCCTATCTGCTCTCTAAAAGACCTACAAGGCCTGAGAAACATCATGTGGAGTCAACATGAGTCAACATCCACTTGACGGCAGTGGGTTTAGGTTTAATGGTTTGAAGGAGTTTCCAAACCCCAAACCCAGACTCTTGTAGCACTGGGCCTCAGGAAGATGAGGCAGAGGCCATGGCTCTGCGTAAAGGGTCAGGCTTGGTGGCGGCAGGTGGCGGCAGCAGGGGGGCTAGGTGCGCTCCACTCCTGCCCTGCTCACTTCCTATGATGCGCCCCCACTCCCTGGCCCATCCCTCCCACCTCTGCCACCACCAGCAATAGCAGCAGCAGCCACAAGGACAAACAGAAGTGGGTTCCCATAGGAGGTCCCCCCAACATCTCAGTCATCACAATTCTACTTCACAAAATGGATCATGGATATTCAGCAATGCAAGCGTGTGTGTACACACACACACACACACACACACACACCCCACACACACACACCCTCCTTGCTTCTGTTCCTCAGGAGGCATCAAAGACAAAGGGTTAGGAGTCCTGGACGCATTTTGATCTTGCTTTCGGAAATGCCTGCACAGACTTCCCCTCCCAGGCTTTGAAATGCCTGGCCCCCTCTTTGCCCCCGCCCGCAGGGAAAGCCAGGAGGAGGCAGGAGCTACCAGCGGCGCAGTGTGCATTGTCAGCTTGCAGCAGAGGATCCTGGCACCGGGGGCCCAGTAGCCAGCAGCCTGCTTCCCCAGTTCAGAGCAGGTCTCTGGGGTCTGCTTCTCTGGCCGGGTTTGTTGGCTTATTAGTTCCAAACCCAGTTCTTCCCACGGTGAGAAAAGTTTTCCTCTTGTGATCCAAGGCTTGCTTTGGGGCTCAAGAAGGGAAGGTTTCTTGGGCGGGAGAAAACTCAGCTCCACGCGGGGATGCTGAGGGCTGCATGGTCTGCAGGCTCCGCGACCCCACCCAGAACCCCCGGAGCGTGTGTCCCACCCACCTCCATTGCCCATCTGTGCCAACACCATGGTCTTACCTTGGAGCATGGCTTGGGAAATGGGGCAGCTGACCCCCAGGGCTTCGTCCTCTCGAAAGGTCTCACAGAAGTCCTGCAGCAGAGCCACCCCCAGGCCTTGGCGGCGGTGCTGCCGCCGGATAAACACGGTATCGAAGACAGGAAGCACGTAGCACGCGCCGCTGCCATCGCCACACAAGCTGCCTGCAGGAAGAAGAAGTGGGCAATGTCCACACCCCCAGCCCTGCGGAGCCCCGCCACCAGGACTCCTGGGGGTCAGCTGGCTTCAGTCAGGCCGTTTTTTTGGGTTTTTTTATTTATTTATTTTTTTTTGGGTTTTTTTATTTATTTATTTTTTTTTAATTTTTTAAACATTTTATTAGGGGCTCATACAACTGTTATCCCAATCCATACACACATCAATTGTGTAAAGCGCATTTGTACACATTTCTCAAAACATTTTCTCTCCATTTAAACCCCCGACATTAGGTCCTCATTTTTCCCCTCCCTCCCCGCTCCCCTCTCCCACATGAGCCCTTGATAGTTTATAAATGGGTATTTTGTCATATCTTGCCCTGTCCGACTTCTCCCTTCACCCACTTTTCGGTTGTCTGTCCCCCAGGGAGGAGGTCACACACAGTTCCATGTAATCGGTTCCCTCTTTCCTACCCATTCTCCCTTTACCCTCCCTGTTTTGCCACTCACACCACTGGTCCTATAGGGCTCATCCATCCTGGATTCCCTGTATTTTCAGTTCCTATCTGTACCAGTGTACCTCCTCTGGTCTAGCCAGTCTTGCAAGATAGAATTCGAGTCATGGTAGTGGGAGCGGGGAGGAAACCTTTAGGAACTAGAGGAAGGTTGTATTTCTCATCATTGTTACATCGCACCCCAGTCAGGCCGTTTAAACACACACACACACACACTATGATTGGCCACTAGATTGCTGCACATACTGGAAAAGGAACCCCGGGTGACTGCCCCTCTTCCCATAAGGCTTCTCACTCACTCAGACCCTCATCTCCCCCTCTTCTCTGCTAATTCACAGAAACCTGGAGCCAGCAGGGGAGGTCCGGGCAATCTCAAAGTCCTGCCAGCAAAGGTGTGGGCGAACGGGCCTGGGAAGCAAGCCAGCATCTTCAAGGGGACTTGTTCTGGTCACTCTAACAAAGTGCCCTTTACAGAAGTCGGATCCCCAGAGAGAAGCCGTTCCCGGTCGTACCGTGGCCCTGCTGCAGCAGAGAGAGCAGGAGCCAAGACAGGGGAAAGCCCTGAACGCTCCACCATGAGCGTAGCTTCCCGACAGCCAGGGTCCCCACAGCGCCGTGGCCACACCTCCACAGAGACTTGACATGCGCCTTCGTCCTCGCCTTCACCGGAATACCAGCTCCCCAAAGAGCCTGCTGCCTCATCTGGCTACTTCCGAAGTACACATCGGGCCGTGTCTCAGATGCCATGGAAGCCGCGAAAGCATCATGGAGCAACACGACAGGAACAGCTGCAAGGAGCCTGTCCCTGCTGGAAGGCCTGGGCCCACTTCGAGGGAATATGGTGCCCACGGGGCAGCAGAGGGTCAGAGAAAGACATCTTCACGGCACAGCACTGGGAACCCTGTGTCTCTCCGCACTACTCTCCGTTCTGATGCCCGGTTGTGGGCGCCGGGAGACTGAGTGCCCTGTGGGACGCTGCCTCGTACAGGGACCAGAATGATAGGAGGAAGGGAGCACCCCACGCACTGTTCGTCCCCCTCATCCAAGGGGACCAGGGTGCTGGTGTTGCTGTCCTCAAGGGAGCCCCATTCCGGCCCTTCTGGAGGGAAGGGTAGCTGCGGCTCCTGGAGACAGCTCAGCCTGCAGTCCGGGTACGGCAGGGGCAGCTGCTTCCTCGGGGCCTAAGAAGGACTGAAGGATTGGAGCTAAGGACCATGCTGGCAGGGTGCTCCTGGCTCCCCTGGGACCTCCTCCCCAGAGCTCTAGGGCTAGTCCTAGTCACTGCTGGTGGCTTCTTGCCCTTGCCCTTGCTCGACAGGCATTTTTCATTATACTAGCTGACTCCAGTTAACTTCTGGTCCTAGATGGGAGTTTTTCTGATGAGCAGGGACTTCTTACCTTGAAGCAAAGGTAGACTCTTGCTCAAAACTGAAAATAGCAAAAGAGTCTCCCTCCCCGCCCCCAAAGTATTTTCTTCCAACGTAAATCTCCTGTTAACAGCATTGGACTCATGCAGAAATCTCAGCCCAAAGGCACCCAGATCAGCACCGGGGGTCAGCAAGCCTAGCCCCCAATACAGTGCCAACGGACACGCCACTCCACAAGCGAGCCTCCTACCCCCAAGCACTCAGCCGGACTCCATCAGGGGGCCGGGAAGCCCACAGGTCTGTTTCATGCCATGGCTCTCAGGTCTGCCACGGCTGCTCCTCTGGCAGGCCTCTGCTGTCACAGCTTGCTGTCTCTGGGCCCCGAGGCTCACTGCGCAGGGATCCAAAGTCCAAAGAGACGATGAGTTCACCCCTGGCTCTCCTTCCTTTGCTTCTGCTCATTTGTGTCATGAACATGTTTTGCCTTTTTTTTTTGTAAAAAAAGTGAGTGTGTACTGAGTAGATCATCACGTTTACATTCCACGATGCCATCCCATCAATCATCGGCCCTACTTCCTTCCTATATTTCCGGTTTCCATCCCTCCTTATTTCCTAACCCTGTACTTTGTCCTTGTGTTGATGCGCCTGCTGATGTGAAAGGGCCAATCACTGGAATGCAGGGGTGAGTTCCGTCCCAGACCTAAAGAGCGACAAAGGGCCAGCGTCTTGAGTCCACCAGTATCTATCCGACCAGCAAGCCTGGCCTCTTTTGATAATTCTGAGTTCAGTTGGACATCTTTCTTCCACGACCTTCTCATGTGCTCCTTTTCAGAGCACCATCCAGTCCGGCACCTTCTGGATCTTCTGGTTTCCAGGTTGAGAGGGTGATGCTTGGTTGGTCCATTGGTCCCTGGACTAACTTTTCCATACTCTTTAGATGTTCATTATTTTTTCCTCCAGATGAGGAAATGGTTTCACCTTCCCCGGTTGCTCAAAAGCTTTTAGGAACCCAATTACTACTCATCCAAGTAAAATGTAGAGTACTGTGTTTATGAACTAGTTTGACAGTTAAGTTTTTGTGTCAGCTTGGCTGGGCTGGCATCCTCAGTAGTTTGGTAGTAAGGCCTCACCTCTAAGGTGCAGGCCACACACAGCCTCACAATGTTCATGTTCACATAGCCTATTTTATATCTATGAACAGATGCAATGGCTCTGTTCTCCTCCTCCTCCTGCTCCTCCTCCTCCTTCTTCCTGTTGACTTGGATCCTCTCTGGTTTCTTGGGGCTTGGGACCTGTGGCCTGCAATGTGGTCTGCCAACCCGGGATGCTGTCAGCAGCCTTCCACATCACCTGCCTTGGATCCACTCAACCCTGCCTCCACCCGCCTGCAGCCTTTCTACCTCCTGCTTCATCCTCCGGCCTCCTGGCTCTCCCCACTTGCAACTGCACACGTTGGGACGCTCTCCAGTCCTGCATCTGACCCACAGATTGGACCTGCCAATCACTCTGCAGCTGTGGGGGCCAGTTTCTCAACATGGATTTCTTGAAGAAGAATTTCTTTGTTATACATATAAGAGTTTCACCGGTGTAGTTTCTCTAGAAAACACAGCCTAACACACTGTGTTGTGCTAATTGGCCTCAATGTCCCCTGAAATTCTGATTCCCCCAGGCTCAGCAACTCCCTTCCTCAAGGTATCTGGCCATGATGCCCAAGTCTTCATGACTTTGTCCCCTGTGTGCTCACCACATTCGGGGGTACATCTGCAACAAAGTTGAAGGCACATCTACAAATAGCCTCCACCAAATCTACATAAGGGTATGGGTCTACGCCTGCTCACCTCCCGCACCTGCTCAGACAGCCTGTCTACCCGAGCTTCTGTTTGTAAACAGCTCCTATTGTAGGATGGTGTGCATACCAGTATCTGCCTCTGTTGTCTTCATTTGTTTGTCTTTATCTCTAAATGTGTGAGGATGAGCCACACTGCTTTCCACAGTGGTTGTACCGTCTTACAGTCTCACCAACAGTGTAGGAGCCATCCAGTATCTCCACATCTCACCAGCAATTGTTAGCTGTTTTTTTGAAATGTGCTATTAATTCTGGGCTGCTATCTTATTGGGGTTTTGATTTAGTTATGTCTCTCAAACAGCCAGTGACCACAACTATTTATCTTCCGGTCACTTGGTTTTGTGGGGTTTTTTCTTGCGGAGCTGTTCATGTTTTCTATACATTATGCAGGCTCCCCTTTCTTGGTGGAAGTGAGCTCCCCTACCCTGGTTCTGAGATAGCTCATTCTATGCCCAGCCAAAGGACAAGCTTGACCAAAGCCCATGCTAGATTTTCCAGGCTTTTAGAATCACAATTCTAGAACAATACACACAACTGAATCCACAGTATCTGCCCCATATTCCCTTACCCAAACCCATCAGGAAAAGAGTCATTTGGTGGGACTTACAAAGACTATGGTTAGAAGAGGCATACTAAGGAATTCACAACACTGTAAGGAAATGAATAAATAGGCACTACGCTAGGTAAAAGAAGCCAGATGTAAAAGGCAGCATATTACCATATATGGTTCCACTCATATGGAATTTCCATATTAGTCGACTTGGATTAGTCAAGCCGGTGGAGACAGAGACCCTTAGATCAGGGACTGCCTAGGGCTAGAGTTGAACAGACTTTTGGACCTTCCAGTCAGAAGCTCCACTGATAACCTCTTCCGCATCAAAGCAACACGCACACCTCCACTGACAAATGCATGATGAATGTACAAAAATGAACCAAAGAAAGTTTTGAAGGTTTGAAAAATGTGCCATGGTTATATAAGAGGTTAACATTGTGAGCTGATGAGTGGCAGGTGGTGTAGCGCGTATGCGCTGGGCTGCAATCCACAGGGCTAGCAGTTCGAAACCACCAGCAGCTCTTCGGGCAAAAGACTGGGCTCTCTACTCCCATCAGCAGTTACAGTCTCGGGGGTCATTATGCGTCAGCACGGACTCATTGGCACTGAGATTGGTTTGGTGTACTATTTTTACAATTTGTCTGTAAAGATAGCACTAGTTTAAAATGGAAAAAAGAATAAATGCTTTACCAACTTGTTCTTAGGACCAATCACACCTTCAGGCTGGTCAAATAAAGCCCATTTGCAACATGAATTCCCAAAACTAAATCTCATTACAATCCAGCCACGAACAAGGGCTGAGGCACAGGGCACCTGAAGATGCTGGCTCACACTGACTCTCTTCTACTCTTAACAGAGACACAAAGCACAGGGAAGCACGCGACATATCACAGGGCAGTGTTGGGAGCCCCAGACAATCCTATCCTATGTAGCCATTGTATAGACATGGCAACCCTTTTGGTCAGTAACAATTGTCCAAAGCTGGGCTCTCATCAGCGTATGAGATGTCAGCTGACCCCAGAGCAAGCCTAGATCCACTCATGCCACAAGAGTCGATGCTGTCAAACCTGGGCAAAGAGGACCATGCCCTCGGGGTCTCTTCTTGTGGCCATTCCATGTCCAGAAGCACTGTCACCATGGAAAAAGTGAGACAGCTGCCAAGTGTTGGCGAAGATGGAGAGCAATAACACTCTTACTTCTCCCTGGTGAGGGTCTACAGTATGACAATCGTGCTGAGTACAGGTAAGCATTACCTAGAGAGGTGGAGCTTGTGACTCTACAGCTAACAAGTCCATTTCTAGGATATCGCCGAGGCCGGTATTTCTCAAACGTTTCGTTCTCATCAAGCCTAAGATCTTCAAAGACCTTTCTCCTCCCTAAGGATCCTCCACAATTAAACATAAAAGAAGAGTAGAACTGAGCTTCGGAAAGCCATACACCATTGTGATAGCTAAAATTTATTTGCTCCCTAAGAACACGCTCTCCTCCCCACTGCCCTTGGGAATGCATGTCATAGAGCAATGGTTCTCACACTTCAAATTCCATGGAGGAATTTCGTGCCGAAAACCCTCAGAGTAATAGGCCCACACACCAACCCTCAAAGGTCCTGGGAGAGCCCCATAATTCCTGTCATCCAAAATACATGAGGCTCTCAACAGGGAACCTGCTGGAACATTCTAGCAAACTTACGTAGCAATCAAGGAGCTGCATGTTGCTCCTGACCAAAATTATTCCAGCCCAAGCAGAGACTTTACAAACTAAATTTCTCTATGTATTATTATGAGATGAAATAGCTTTTAACATCCATTAATAGTCATAATGTGGGATATGGAAAGTATGAATACAGGAAATTTGGAAGTTATCAAAAAGGAAATGGAACACATCACGACTATTATCCATCTTAGTGAGATGAAATGAACTTTCATTGACCAATCTGAACCAAGCAATCGTGTTATTTACTAAGCAGGGAATGACAGATTCAAGAATGTTGTTGCATTCATTATCAACAAGAGCATTTCATGATCTACCTTGAAGAGTGCGTGAATCCAAATTTTAGTTGATGAAAGGCTACAAACTATTGGGGTCTAGGAGGGTTATAGTTCAGAGTGCATGGGGACAGGGGGAGTGGGGGGGGGTAAGAAGTAGGGGCTTAGTTCAGTTGCACTTGACCTACCATCCTGTTGCCAAACTTTGCTCAAGTTCACACAGCACTGCAGTTCTGTGTCCCTGGGTATGTCTAGAAAGAACATGCGCTCCCCCACAAGCAGAGCATTAATTATGTTAGTACAATTAAGTAGTTAGAGGTAGTCATGGAGACAGAGAAAATTACTGAGGTCTCAGAGCAGGGAGGACGTTTCCTCTGATGAGCACAGGGACTGAGAGAGAAACAGAGAGACCCAGTTCCCAGCCCACTTTCAGACACGCAGAGTTTCAGTTCAGCAGCCTGGTACGACAAAGGCAGACTCCTCTTCACCGCAGTCCATCTCCTGAAGCCCCTTTAGATGGATCTGTACTGTGTACCTTTTGGTGAGCAGCTGAGTCCACTAATCATATGAACTCAACACACTACAAAAAACCCATGGCCTTTTATTTCTTTTTCTCCATGGATTTTTAAAAAATTATTTTATTGGGGCCTCATACAACTCTTACCACAATCCACACATACATCAATTGTACAAAGGACATTTGTACATTCATTGCCCTCATCATTCTCCAAACATCTGCTCTCCACTTAAGCCCTTGGCATCAGCTCCTTATTTTTCTCCCTCCCTCCCCGCTCTCTGTGCCCCCAGATCCTGAAATATCTGTTACCTTTCGTTTTGGTGGTGTAAAACCCAACAGCCGCTCCATTTCTCCACAAAATTTTAGCTTGCTCCATCACAGAATGAGGTAAAAAAAACATGCCATCGGCATCCAGATTCCTCTCCAATCTTCCAAAAATAATGACATTTAGAATGAAAAGCACAATCCTCTCCCCGAATGACTGAACCTTGGAAGAAAAAAAGAATGAGGAATTAAGTGAAACCAGAGAGGAAAATCAGACACAGTAGATTGTGAACTTGGACTTGACCATGAGGCCAGGTGCATGCTCCACTAGCATAAGAATCGGTTGAGTCTCCAGAGCCAAAAGTTGTGTCAGCTTTCATCCGCTGACCTTTCACATCAACCATGCCTCCGGGAGAGGGGCTGTGCCAGAGCAGACTCCTGAGTCCCACGGGCCACAGTCATGAAAGGAGGTCTGCAGGGGAAAACAAAGCCACACTAATGAAGCAAGCAGTTTTCACCAAGGTGACCAGGGCACCTACCCCAGCAGATCACCAGCTGTGTTGAATGGCAGGGGGGTCCTGGCACCCAAAAGGAAGGTAAATACATGGAGAGAGTAAATGCTGCACCCAAACAACAAATCGACTGGCTTGTGACCGATGTGAGAGAGCACTGTCGGTTACGCTCAGAGAATGCCTGGGATTCCCTGCCCGCTGTGTTCTGACGCTGTAAAATAGAACCCTCTCTCTTCCATGTCAAAAGGTTCCATTGATCTTGCCATCGTCAACATAAGTCCACTGCCTGCTAAGCGTCCCATGCAATCTTTCACAGCTGCTGTTCTCAATTTGACCTCACATAGACAACGGGAAAAGAGCACAATGTTCAAAACAGACAGTTTACCATTAAGATGATTACTATTATTATTATTTTGCTTCAAAGAAGACTTCAAGAGAGAGTTTGAGTTTAGAGTTCAAGGTTTACGGCATCCCCAGGTTATAGAATTGATGATCATTGGACTTCGGTTCAGATCTCGTGCCTTGAGGGAGCCCAGTGAACGGTGGCTCAGGACTGTCATAGACTTAGTATTGTAATGCTCCCCTGGCTTTAGTGTGACATGTATGACCTGATATGCACGGCTCTGCTGCTGCGAATGGATGTTACCCATAGCTTTCTCTGGCATCAGCCCCATCATTTGTGCAGCGTCCTGTCACTTTGGAGTTTATTCGGTACAAGTCAACAGTTCACGCATCGTGGTTCTAGGCAGCCTACACTTGTATAATGCCCTTTTCTCAACAGTGCTTTAAATTCTACACCATTGGCTAATAAAATGATTTTTTTTTAAAGAAAAAAAAATTAAAGCTAAAAGAAGAAAAATGCAAAAAAGGGAAATAAATAAATAAATTGCCCGATGGCCATGATGATGACTGATAATGTTCTCTAACATAAAATGACAATGACGTCTCTCCAGTGAGTCAAAGATACATATTAAGTATAAATATACATGGCAGTTACTTAATTTCATGTCAACTTGATACACAGTGAAGGGATGGAGTCTAGCTTGTCAATCAGGTTACAGCCTGAAGACCCCTCCTTGTGGGCGTGGTCTACTCATGAGGATTCAGGGAGCAGCAAGGGAACCGAGCAGCGAGGTCCCCAGGGAATGCTGAAGGTGGACTTTGGGGCCAGGGCATGGTGCCCCAACAGACTGGATTGGAAAACACTCCTAAAGGCCAACAAATGATCTTTGAACTAACTACAAGCTTTTCTTTCTTGTTGTGTTTTGTTTTATTTTTTCTCAGTGGTTCGTTGTTGTTGTTGTGTTGTATATTGTTGCTTGGTTTTGTTCTGTCTTGTTTTAGTGCATGTTATTATCTCTGCAGGTCTGTCTAAATAAGATAAGCTGGATGAACAATCTGGAGAAAAAAACAACGGGACCGACAGTTCCGGGGGACATGGGAGAGGGGGA
>NW_022111309.1:2480957-2540773 GCF_000313985.2 Echinops telfairi | reverse complement strand
GTACACTGGTACAGATAGGAACTGGAAACACAGGGAATCCAGGGCGGATGATTCCTTCAGGACCAGTGGTGAGAGTGGCGATACCGGGAACGTAGAGGGAGGGTGGGGTGGAAAGGGGGAACCGATTACAAGGATCTACATGTGACCTCCTCCCTGGGAGATGGACAACAGAAAATCATATCATTGTGAATGAGGGGGAGGAGTACAGAGTGGGAACCCAAAGCCCACCGGTAGGCAACTGGACATCCCCTTACAGAAGGGTCGCAGGGAGGAGAGGAGCCAGTTAGAGTGCAGTGTTGCAACGATGAGCCATAGAACTTGGCACCCCATCTGAACTGGTTGGGCACTACTCACAAGGGGGCCATAACTGAGGGGGAGGTGGGGTGGGAGGGGGCACCACACTGCTCCATCCCTGGCTGCAGGAATTGCAATGGGGATGTTTAGGGTGCTCGCCTGTCAACACGAGCACTGAAGACTAAAAGGGTGCATGAGCTGTTAGGTAAGCAGGACTCAGGAAATGCAGCTCTGGAGGAAAGGGGGGCTGGACTTAGCATGTCCTTCCCTCTATTTAATAGAGAGATAGTCATCTGCTCTATGTCAGGATCTCTGTTAGTCTTGTGACTATCTGTGTTTCTCTTCCTTTTTTGTTTTTTGGTGTTTATCCATACAAGATAGGCAGGATAAGCCATCTTATGGAGACAGCGACTGGTCCAATGGTTCCTGGGGGCCATGGGAGAAGAGGTGGGGGGAGGTGAGCAGGGAGTCAATAGTAACAAGTACAAAGGAACAGTACATGCTCTAAAATTGATGGAGAGGAGGGTGTAGCTTTTTTGGTCAAGTTTAATCGATTGAATTGTATCTGAGAATTACTAAGAGGTGAGTGATGGGTAAACATATTCGTGGGGTAGGAGGAAAGAGAAATGAAAGGAGGAAAGAAAAAATATGTGTATATTGGTTTATATATATATATACATATGCAAATGCAACAAGGAAGCAGATAGACTTTGGGTCTCTACTTAAATCTTACTTCAGTTCAAGAACAGTTTGTTCTAATAATGTGGCATTGTAAGATACATACACTGTCACAATCACTGTCACGATCACTACAGAAAAAATGTGCACACGTCAATGTGGTGGAGAAAGCTGATGGTGCCCAGCTATTAAAAGACATAGGGTCTGGGGTCTTAAAGGCTTGTAGTTAAACAAGTGGTCATCTAGCAAGGAAGCAACAAAGCCCACCTGGAAGAAGCACACCAGCCTGTGTGATCATGAGGTGTCGACGGGAAGAGGTATCAGAAGTTCAAAAACAAGCAATAATTCTATGTGAAGGGGCATGTATGTAGTGAGACTCAAAACAATCCCTCTCAGAAGGGCCACACGGAAGGGATAAAAATCCCATGGTGCAGTAGAGCACTGATGAACCACATCACTATCCTCTAATTTTTTAATATTTCCTCCCCTTACTATTATTTTTTTCACCTCATTAATCATGTTAGATTTGTCTATATTCATTTGTATATTTAAGATCATTCAGAACATGAAAACCAAGATAGATAACGCTTCAGAAACAGTAACAGAAGTAATAGTTCCCCGGGAGTACAGGCAAAGAAGTAGAGGAAAGTATCAATAGGCAGCTGATAACATTAATGACTGTATAACCCTACTCAATGAAATAGAACTGCAAAATTGTATGTGAATGGATATATTGGATCATGTAGGATATGGCAAAAACAAAAGGCAAAGGAGGCCATTGTTCACTGAAGCACCAGACACCCAAAGGCCTCCTAGTTTAGCAGTAAGACATTTTTATTTCTTGATGTGTTAGCCCGGGTAGACTAGAGAAACAAATCCATAGAAACTCACATGTGTATAAGAGAGTTTTACATTACGAAAGCATCCCAAGCCCTTAAGTCCAATAGGAGCCCATATGTCCAATACCAATCTATAAAGTCCTCTTCACACTCAGAAATCTCATGCAAGGACGCACAACGCAGGACGATCCCAGGCCACTGGGTAGAAAGTCTTTGGATCCAGTGGCCCGTTGTCAACATCTCAGCGCTGGCAGGGGTTTCCACGTGTCTCCTCCAGTTCCCAGGGCTGCCTCAGGGAAGGTCCATGTGGCTTCTCCTCGGGGATGTCTTGCAGGAAGTGAGCAGAGAGAGAGAAGTCTCTCCTGACTCCAAGGAGGAAATACCAGAATTCCCAAAATCCTCAGGAGAAGGCCATGCCCACACAGAGGCCTCATTGGCTGTGACCCAATGGACAGATGAGACTCCACCCCTTCACTCTTAATCCTCTCAAGTCCCAAATTGACAGCAGATGATGTAACTGCCACACTTGAGGATAGCTGCCCTGAAACGGCAGCCTCTGTGTGGGACTGCCTGGCCACCATACACCGCCCTGGTCCTCTGGGAGATAAGGTCTTGCTTTATGAATGTGGTTGGCTTTCTTGTGTTCTGCAGACTGCATTCTGTGGCCTATGGGACCCCAGAGTGTGCTTGGTCATGACCCCTCACTCCTAGAGGCCACACTGGTGTGTTAGTCCGGGTACTTTAGGGAAACAAATCCACAGAAACTCATACATAAGAGAGAGTTTTATGTAAAGGTTAGGTGCGCATCAAGAAAACATCCCAACCCAGTGCTGCCCAAGCCCTCAAGTCCAACATTAACCCATATGTCCAACACCAATCCACAAAGTCCTCCTCCATCTCACAAAACACACACTATGATGCCGACTGCAGGAGGAAAGCCGAGTCAGTGAATGCGTAAGCATCTCAGCGCTGGCAGGGGTCTCCACACGGCTGCTCCAGCACCCAGGGCTGCATCAGGGTAGGTCCATGTGGCTTCTCCTTGGGGATGTCTTGCAGGAAGTGAGCCTTGCAAGCTGAAGCAGGCAACCGCTAAGGCAGCTGCACCCTGGTGCGACCATCACAAAGCAAGAGATCAGAGAACTAAAAAAGTGAGGCTCACCGAGCCATTTATCCTCTGCCCTTCAATTAACCCCACATGTATTTATCGGCCAGGTCGGCACAATGAAAGTGGTGTGGAAGGTAAGTGGGAAAAGAAGAGTGGCCCGACTTAAGAATAGCCCATGTCCCTGAGGGAGAACACAGACATTCTTGTGGTGGGGTCGATCTTGTATATATTTTCACCTACATAAAAACAATGCTTTTAACCCCTCTCTTTGAATAGCCAGGGATGTCAAATCTGAGGGTACATGAAAGTGTTGCTACCAGGGCTCCAGCCCACGCATGCACAGGTTTATCCAAGACCAGAAGTCGTGGAACAGGTCTGTGTGGTCCGGGGATGACTGCAGAGCAATTCGCTCAGAACTATACTTCTCTTCGCCTTGTTAGGGTGCCTTCAAAAAATGTAAACGTCTAATGAGAAGTACTTTTTTTGAGGGGATCTACAGGGCTGGGCCTATTAAATTCAAGGCAGAAAAGTCAGCTCAGTAATGAAAAGGTTAGTCTATCAGTGGTTCTCAACCTTCCTAATGCCGCGACCCTTTAATACAGTTCCTCATGCTGTGGTGACACACCCCCCGACCGTAAAATTATTTTCGTTGCTACTTCATAAACTGTAATTTTGCTACTGTTATGATCCGGCAACCCTGTGAAAGGAGCGTTCGATCCCCAAAGGGGTCGCAACCCACAGGTTGAGAACCGCTGGTCTAGATGGATTTTCTGAAAGGGCCAAGGACGATCATATGGGCTTGTTAGGAAGTTACGTTTTCAGAATTTTAAAACTGCATTGGTGAAAAAGAAGGCAAGAACGTGGCTCCAAATGGTTTTGTTTTTCTATCATGACAATGCGCTTGCTCATTCTTTGAGGGTAGCAAGGACCATCCTACCGGAAGTTCACAGGAAAACTTCCCCCACCTCCCTTCAAGCGTCT
This sequence comes from Echinops telfairi, assembly GCF_000313985.2. Taxonomy (NCBI): domain Eukaryota; kingdom Metazoa; phylum Chordata; class Mammalia; order Afrosoricida; family Tenrecidae; genus Echinops; species Echinops telfairi. The sequence continues at coordinate 2,536,876 of NW_022111309.1, read as the reverse complement.
TTCTGTTGTCCAAAACTCAAAGAACTTTTCAAATGTTAATCCATGGAGGATGCCAGAAGTGCTGTTTTGACTTGGTGTAAATTGAAGAGCCCAGAATTCCTTGGGACTGGGTCAGAGAGATGGAAACACAGCCTTCAGAGGAGTATAAATGGATGAAGTGCCGAGAAACAATAGCTTCCCATTTTCATATTTACTCGTAGAGTGGTGATTTCTATGCTTTGATAGCAATAATTGTTCCGTTACATGGCATACAGAAGGCCTCTCACTGCTTTGTCCACGGCAGACATAGCTAATCGAGCTGCACTCTGGAGGAGTGTGGGTTTCATGGTAGAATTCTTCCTTTCCGTGCAGGAGATCCAGATTCACGTCATGTGTCGACACCGCCCACCTGTCCATCAGCGGAGGGAAGCTCGCATGTTGCTATGATGCTAAACAGATTTCAGTGACGTTTCCCAGGTACTATGGACTGAGAAGAAAATCCTGGTGAACTATTTCTGAAAATCAACCACCGAGCATCCTGTGAGTCATAGCAGTTTGATCCCATTATGCTTGGGGTGAGTCAGGGCCAACTTGGTGGCAGCGAACAGCAGCAGCGTGCACATAGAATCATTGCACATTTGCCCACCCTAACACCACTCTGCCAAAAGAAGAAACCGGTCTGACTCGGAAGAAGTACAGCCAGAATAGTCCTTAGAAAGAGAGATGGTGAGACCTCATCTCGTGTACTTTGGACGTGTCATCCGGAGAGGCTCCAAACTCCCGCTCTCGAGTCACTGTTGACTCGTTGTGACCTCCCTGTGGGTTTCCGAGACGGTAACCGGTTACAGGAGTAGAACGCGCAGTCTTCCTCCCTGAGAGCTGCTGGCGCGTTCCATGATTACGCCAAGGGGGCTCCTCGTTTCCAGGCCCTGGGAAAGCACACGGTGCTTTTGGTAAAGCAGAGGGGCAGCATGGAAGAGGAAGACCGTGACAAGATGGAGTGACACGGTGGCTGGCACAATGGGCTCAAACATTACAATCATGAGGAGGCTCCGGACCGGGCACTGCTTCGTTCTCTTGTACAGAGGGTCCCTGTGAGTTGGAACTGACTGGGCGGCACCTAATGAAAACAACAATCCCACTGGACAGGGTTTCGGAATCTGCCTACGGCTGGGTGTCCAGTCAGCCACAAGGAGCCACTACCACTAGCATTATGAGGCGACTCCCATCAGCCACTTACAGTGTGGTGGGATTGCTCTACCGGGCGTAACTCCCACCATGCTGGTACAGGAAGGTCACCAGGTCCACCCTACCCTGAGCTAGGGCGGTGACACCTGCCCATTGTCACTCTCTGACGCTCACCACCCACGGGGGAGGTCTGCAGGGCAGGAGCTAGTCTTTACAGATGAAGAAACTACAGCTCAAAGAGGGCGAGTGCTGACATTTCTTCATCCCCCTGCCTCGTTCTAAAGAGGCCTGGAGACAGCTGGGCAAGAGCTGTGTTGGAGACGGGGTAGAAACGACGGGGGCGGGGACGGGGGTGTTGGAGATGGGGTAGAAGCTGGCAAGGGCCACCGTGTCCAGGGCGTGTGCGCCCAGCCTGCCCCCTTCTGCATCTTCAGCCATCCGTCCTGAGACTGTACAAATGACTTGTTCAATACATGCTCGAAAATATAGATAACGCTAGACCTTAAGCCATAATAATAATGATGATTCAGTAACATCTTCATGATTAGTTAACGTTGTAAGTTCTTGGTCTGGATGTGCTCGGAGCTCCTCAGCAACACGTAAACCTGGAGCCTCAGTTCCGCCCCTGGACACGGACGGAGCTGACCCACGTGTCCGCTAGAAGCACTGAGCACTTCCAAAGCCTCTGCTAATAAAAACCAAGCAGCTGCAGCGTCCAAGCCAATGGCGCATAGTACCCAATGCCAACAAACGTATCCGTGAGCCAGAATGTAAACTACTTCAGCTTCATCCGGAGCCAGACCTCCAATGAGAAGAGCCACGACAGCCGAACCGCAGGCAGCCGCCCACCCCCGTGTCTCCCACAGCAGCCGCCAAACCGAGGTCGGAGGGGAAGAACAACGAGCCAGGCACCAGCATGACCTATGACGTGAGGGAGGTTATGGTTTTCAACTCCTAGACCCAAAAAGTTCCGGGGAAAACAAGCCAGAAGAGAAAGGCGGATTTCATCTGGCAGAAGGGAAAGACCCAATCCAACCCTGGCAGGAGAGAAAGATGTTCTTCCTGTGCCCGATGTCATTGTGGGGGAAACGTGTACCTGTGCTTTTGACTCAGAAATGTTTCCGAAGACGCAAACCATGATCCAGGGACCAGGATCGCTAATTACGCAAACAAAAAGACCATGAAGAAAGCTTGCGCGGTACTGCGTGAAGAACTGGCTAAGAAACAAAATGTAATTGAAAGGAGGGAAAACATCCAGACCCGCGTTCTACAAATGGAAGGGAAATAAGGATCTCGCTCAGAGCCATGGGAGGCTGGGCCTTCCAAACACGTTCACCAGGAGGAAATACATGCACATTTCTTTCTGTTGAACAACATGGACCACATTTCCCAAAGGGGTGGATTGTGCTTCCACATCCAAACTCGGCAGTCCTACACACGAAAGGAGCCGCCCTCCTCATTCTAAAGAGCATGACGCTGATTCTTCAGAATGAGAAGACCACCCGAAGGGGAACATCAGGGGCACCGTGCTCACTGAGAGACTCACCCTTCTTTGCCAACGAATTCCTCTTGAGACACGGAAAACCAGACCTGTACGAGACAGCCAGGAGAAGCGAGGGGGAGGTGTTCACCAAGAGCCGATCAGAGACTTGCCTCTGGAATACGGATGGGGGCCTGGTTGGTGCCAGCAGCTCACCTGCTCAGCTCTAGCCAAAACGCAGGAGGTTCAAGCTCATCCTGAGGTGCCTCAGAAGAAAAGTCTGTCCATCTTCTTCCACAAACTCGGCCGGGGAAACCCTGTGGAGCCCAGTTCTCCTCTACCACACAAGAGGGCTCCTGAACTGACAATGGCTCAATGGCAGCGGGAGCCCAGGCCACACACACAACTCTGCAGGCGGCAATAAACACAAGTAATCCCTTTGGGTGAGAAGGTAGAGGGTTTGAATAAGCACTTGTGCAAAGAAGATATACCAAGGCCAAGAAGCACACAAAAATGACCCTCAGCATCATTAGCCAGCAGAACGAAGCAGATCAAAGCCACCATGCGACACCACTCTGCACCCACCGAGATGGCTTGCGTCCAAAAGACAGACGAGAACAACGGCTGCCTAAGTTGGGCAAGGACGGGAACCGTAACACAGCGCTGTTGGGGGTGTCCAATGGAGCAGCCGCTTGGGAAAGCCATTCTGGCAGCTCCTCAAAAAGCTACAGACAGAATTGGGCAATGACCCGACAAGTCCACTCCAGGGTAGATGCCCCAAAGACTGGAAGGTAGCAACCCCAACAGACGCTTGAGCCCCATTGCTCACTGCAGTGTGACTCACAGGAGCCCAAGGGTAGACACGACAGACGAAAGGATGCACAAAACATGGTTCATACAGACAATGGACTATTGCTCTGCCATGAAGAAATGAACTCCTGGCACATGCCACCACGTTCGGGAGCCTTGAACATGTGTGCTGAGTGACGACGTCAGATAAAGAAGGGTGAATATTATCTGGCCACCACCCCCCCCCACCACCCCCTGATAGGAATGTCTAGAATAGGCATACAGGCAAAAGACTATCTTTGGTCCCAACAGCTGGGAGTAGGAGCTTACTGCTTAAAGACCGCTGAGTTTCTGTTTGGAATGAGAAACCTTTTAAATAGTGGAGATGGAAGCAGAATAGTGGTGACACGTCCCCAACCTGGTGAACACACCAACAAGTGGCATACAGCCGAAACTGGTGGAAAAGAAAGTGATGTCCTCAGTTGTTGATCTCTTGGCTCACCTTCTTCAGACCGTCTCTTGCAGGGTCAGCCGTCCTCAGCACATCTTCAAGAGGCCACCAGGCTCCCTCCAAGTAGACAGCCGCAACTGCGGGCAAAGGAAGAGAAAATAAAGGATGAGGTGCACGCAGCAAGTCCCTAGAGGGCGGTCTGTACAGCAGAAAGCACGCATGGGGAAGCCAGTGACGGTTATTTCCCAACTGATGTTTCCAGGAACAGGAACGAGGAACAAGAGTAACCACTGTCCCCTGAGCAAGCCCTCCGCTTGTCTGTGTAAATGCTTCCTGGTGACTGGAAAACCAGCTACGCGCCGATTTTCTTGGGCAAAAGGGTCACACGCCAACAATGACAGAATTATATTTTGGAAACCAGTGTTACTGTGGCTGTTTTCTGGAATCACCCACAATATACATCTACACAGACATATGCACACGCATCTATATCCCTGTGTGTTTCTCAAGCACTGAGATTCCAGGGATTCCAGAAGCCACAGAAGAAAAAGGGTTCCTCCCAGGTCAAACCGTTTTACCTGAAGATGTGGAGGGAAATATGATCATGGAGGGGAAGCAAAGGACTCCTGGGGATTTCAGGGAAGGGTTGAGACTTGCACACACATTCTGTAGGCCACTCAGGTTCATCTGCCATCTCGTCTTCATTCTCTGCCTTCCGAGGAGCTTCGGTGGGAACCTTTATGCCGTCCAGGCTGCAACGCCATTACCCTGCAGACTCAGCCCGTCTGCCAAAGACCAACTGCGTCAGCTCCATCAGACCGGTGGCTCATGCCATCGCCTCAGACTACAGTTCCCAAACTACGAGAGTCCACTGGAAGAGGAGCACCCACTCAGGTCTTGACACCCGACTTCATTCGTTCAACTTACTCGTTTCCAAAAGGGCGTGTACTAGGACTTAGAAGAGGTTGATACAGCCATCGAGGACAGTTTCCTGCTTAACGTGAATCACTAAGAGATGTTCCTAACGAGGCGCACTCCTTGAAACAGGAAGCACACTATGATGTGGTGTTTATGAGGTGCCTTACAGTTCCACCGCACCCTAAAGAGAATTAATTAGTCACACCAGCTGTCACAAAATAGGTCGAACTGTTTTTGTTTTGTCTTTCGAAATGAATCTTGAGCTGCTAAAGGAAGTCAAAGGTAACCAGTCCATACTGCGCGGTCCTCAAGCCCACCTCTTGGAACACGGCAGCAGCTCCTGATCAGTTAAGCTCACGGCCCCGTGAAAGCAATGACAGCACAGTCCTTAGAGAGTCTGCGCCCAGCGCATCCAGGACTGATGGCGGGTCCTGGGGGACCAGCAGGGGCCGGGAGCCTCGGGCTTCACTTCTGACTCCTTACTGTCAGCGACACTGCCCCCAGGGCTGGAAAATGGAAAGGACAATGCCCGAGCTTTTAAAACGAAGCGAGTCCATGCCCACCGGGCCTCTACCAGCCAGGGCCTGAGAAGAGGCTGGGCATGGGCAGAGGGCTGGCCAGGGGCAGTAACATTGGGAAGATTCAGCCTCTCCACACCAACTTCATTTCCCGGGTGACAGGTGATGTGGATCCCAGGAAGATGGCATGAATGGTTCTGGCTCTGGGACACAACAAGGTTCCCCAAACGCAGAGACAGTAAGGTTTTCTAGGACTAACTTTCAGAGGCCTGGATTCAATCAAGGCTCAGCATCATCAACGAATTCAGCTCCCCTTGGCCAAGTCTCCCAGTGACCTGCATAGCCCTGCCCTGGACTCACAGAGGCTGACGCACACTCCCCCTCCCTGTCCCCTGGGTTTCTGCAGCTTGCAGAAGGAGAAAGAGCTGAACCATCTGCTGCAGTGAACGGCAGGATGTACAAGGAGCTGTGGTCAAACATAAGATTAGCTGAGGGCTATTGGGAAAGTCCCCAGAAACCTCCAGTGGCCAGCAGACAAGACCAGATCACTGCAGACAGAGTGGCCTGTGAACAGGGGCCAGAGTCCTACCAGCCCAGGGCTGTCCCCAGGGCATACCAGACAGCAGGGCGGGAACTGCGAACTTCACCTCCATAAGACATCAGTTCCTTTCCCACACTCAGCACACTGCAGAGCCACTGAAGGAACGTGGAGTACAGTGCCCTAGACACAACCCTCTATCCAGGGTGCAGGGTTCAAATCCTGGCTCCTACACTTCCTAGCCAGATGACCTTCCCCCGCCCCTCCTCACCTTGACTTCCTGTCTGTGCAGTGGAGAACACTCCACCCTCGAACTTGCTCAAATTCTCTCTAAGCCAGTCTCCACTCTTGGTCAGCATGGTTTGGTCTAACTGCTTTTCCGAAGGCCGTGGGAGTTTCCCCGTAGTTTCTAGAAACTTCTTCCACCTGCTTCAAGTACTGCTCTGGAATTTCAAAGAAATATGCAAAGCACTTAACTTACTGGCCTTTATCAAGAAGACAGTGAGCTACTTACACACACACACACACACACAAACCAAAAACCCTCTTATTATGCTTTCCTAACCTTTCCAAACTTCATTCTTGGGTAAAGGTGGCCTTTTTGACCTGAAGTGGTTGATTATTCTAAGGTGTACTAGCCTCACTAACGTGTTGTTCTCCTTAGAGACCTGTCTCTCAGTTGGTTGCAAAGGGGTGAGCAACACGTTCAAAATATGAAGGGTGACTTAAGACTGTAGTCTCAGCTGTCCAACTAGGAAGCCTGGTCTCTAATTTTCAGTTTGCTCAAACCTTTTCTTCTTCCCTATCCAGGCCTCCAGATGTGATCCCTTTCAGAGCATCTGGAGATAGTGGGTGGATGCCTGCTAGGCCTTCTGGTCTCAGGGTTATGGAAACGACTGTTGGTGTGATCCCTTTGCACTTCCACGCTCTTGCCAATCGTTATACCTGACTTACACGCTGCTCCCGAACTTGTGCGACCCCTGTCACCCCTCAGTCAAGTAGGACGTAGAACATTTTCTGGGTAAACTGTCATGTCTATTGTGCTTGATGTCACCCTGCGGCTAGGGTTCTCAAAGTCTAGCAGTTCATTCTTTCAAAGTGGTTGATTATGTCTTCCTAGCGGTGGCCGGACACGCTCTATCACATTCAGAGAAAGGTGTGCAGCCAATGTAATCACACGTACGCCAATATCCTGAGCCAAAGCTGGCTCTCTCTCACACTGGCTTTACGTGCTTCTTGTTCTTGCAGGATGGAGGCTCGAACGCTCACTCTCCTCTTAGCGTAGCCCCTTTGATTGGACACTGCCTGTCCTATCACCCCACTGAACACATCAGTTCTCTAGCCAGTAATGTACCCTCTTTTGCCCTCCCCATCCTAGAACTATCAAAGGATGTTTCCTTCGTGCGACTTTGTACACTAGTGGTCTCATGCATCTGTCCTGCCATGGCTGGCTAAGTTCGCTCAGCCCAATGCCCCCGAGAAGCCCTGGGGGGCAGCCACTACTCATGAGCCCCATGGTCAGCAGTTGGAAACCACCAGCAGCCCCGCAGGGGGAAACCGGAGCCTTCCATTCAGGGCGCAGTTTAGCTCTGACAAAGCACACAACACTCCTCTGGTTCTTTAATCCTTTCTCCCCCCAACTATCATAATCTCAGTCCTACTTCGAAAATCACTAGACCACTGTGCATACAGTGGCACAGATGAGAGCTTTCAATATACGGAATTCAGAAAAGACAACCCCCCACAGAATCAGTAATAGGAGTAATGATTCCAGGAGGGGAAGGGTAGGAAAGGGGATGGATAGCAATGACAGAGTAAACCCCTCAAGGGGGCCGAACACCAGAATAATAGGTGAAGGGATAGAATGGGAGGTGTAAGATACATAGAAATAATAATGATACATGATATATTAAGGGTTCATGGGGTGGCACAGTGGGGAAGGCGGGGGTGGGGAGAGGAACTGATATCAAAGGGCTCAAGAAGAAGGATAATGTTTAGAAATCGTTGAAGCCAACAATTGTACATGTACACTTGATATAATGGATGTATGGACCGTTATATCTAAGAGCCTCCAATAAAAAGATTTATTTTTTTTAAAAATGGAGCTTTCTCCTCCCACAAAGAGTCCCAGAAATCCACAGGGGGCCACTGTGAGTCAGCACCCTCAATGGTAGTGAGTAAATGATGTCCTCCAGGTGCATCGATGTTATGCGATTGTTCCCAAGGTGCACTGTCACTTTGGAACATTGTCTAGTACTCCACTGTGTGCATGAGCCGCAGTGTACCCATTTCTCCATTGAGATCCATTGAGATTGCTTCCTCTTCTTGCTGCTGTGAATGGTGTGTGCTCCTTGTCCAAATGGTTAGTCAGCTCTGTTTTACAGAGAAATGTCTGTCTTTCCTTTACAGTCTGATTGTTTTCATCAGGACTGCTCCTTAATGTGGACCTACGTTCTTACCCACCCCATTTCCCATGACCACTCAGTTTCCTATCAGGAAGCATTAATCTAGCCACTGCATTCAGCCGCCTCTGCCCAAAGGCCCAGCCCAGCCCAATTGGGAATAGAAATAATATGTGACCCATAAATCCCTCTTCTCAGTCTACAACCTCAAGAAACCAGCAATGAAGCCCTCAGGATACATGCTCACCCATGTTGACTGCAACATTATTCACAATAGGAAAGAGGCCAATGGGGTGGGGAAGAGGTGAGACAAGAGGGGAGGAGGGACTGGCCAAAGAACCGTGGCAAGAAAGGAGCGGCCAGCCAGGGAAGAGCTAACAGCTCAGGACGTTGTCTCCACGCTGTGAGGGAAGGGAGGCCTGCCACTCACTGGGCAAACACTGTCTTGGCACCAGGACCCTGGGGCAGAAGGCACAGTTCATCAGAGTAGGGGCCCCACCCCGACACTGGTGAGCCGTGGTCAGGGACCCACTGAGGGGCTAGGGGCAGACTTCTGCTCTTGGGACTGGGCCAGAGCCTGGTGGCCAGTGGGGCAGGGGCAGCCCTGGGGGTGGACAAGGACACCTGGGCTTCCTGATGCATCAAGAGGGTCAACGCACATCAGGATCAAAGCTGGGCTTCAGCCATAGGGCAGCTGGTTATCTCTAGGTGGGAGTACTTTGCATTTCTGAAATTAAAAAAAAAAGTTATTTAAAAAGAAAGCTCCAGTGGTGGCAGCACAACATCGCCACTGTCCTTGTCCCACGGAGCTGTTCACCGGGACACTGGTAGACTCCTGGGGTTGTGTTACATGTATTTAACAGCAGATAAAAACCCATCCGACGGTATAGCACAATGTGAACCCTGACGGAAACCTCCACGGGCTTTGAACCACAGCATCTGTGCCACTTCATCAGTTGCAGCACAAGCAGACAGAAGCTAACACTCAGGAGCCACTATGTGGGCCGAGGCGGCACACGCGTACAGGGATGCGGCATCTGACCACTTCTAACCCCACAGCGGGGAATCAGCATCAACTCAAGGCTGAGTCCTGCCAGGTGGAGGTCAGATAAGCCCCCACCTCCAACACCACTGACCAAGTCCGATAGCAACTGTCCCTCCCACAATACTCTCCAGTTCCCTGCTGAGTCCAGTAATCCACTGTAATGGTCACAAGGAGCTCACAGACCATACTAGCAGCAATGGGGTTTATTAGAGAAGTGGCTACGACCGGGGTTCAGGAACACTCAGGATACAGTTCTTTGATCAAGACAGCCTCTCCTCAGCCATGCCCAGAGACACAGCCCTCTCTGGCCCTAATTCCCTCAGCCTGGATGTACCCTGCTTGAAGAAGGGTTTAAAAAGCTTTTAACAACAAATGTACAAATGTGCTTGACACAATGGATGGATGGATGGATTGTGATAAGAGATGTAGAAGCCCCCAATAAAATGGTTTTTTAAAAAAAGCCTTTAAAACATCGCCAGTAAGTGCAATGTTTTGACAGCAAGCCTCATGCCAGAAAGCATCCATCTGCTTCTCCCCGTGGGCCAGGAAGCCCACTGCTCTGTCTCCTGCTGGCCTCTGGGGTCTCTGCCACTGCGTCTCTGCCTCTGTTTCTGCTGTGTCCCCTCACCGTGTCTGGTGTCACAGCGGTCTCCCGCAGAGAGGCGGGTCAGGGAGGGTGAGCGTGCGTAGCTCAAGCCCAAATGACACACTCCACCCACTCCACTCTTGGCCCTTCTCTCTGGATGGTGATGACATTGCCCTCTCCCACCCCAGGGAGCACAGCAAAACTTCCAGTGGCCCCCACTCTGCCCCACTCCTCCGCCTTCCTGAGGGTTCCATATTGCATGGTCCCACCCAAACAAGCATGTCATGTGCCGTATTCATGGTATTAGCAAGCTATCCAACCCCTATGCCGGGCCACAAGCGCCTCGCATTTGCATAGTCCTCCCCAGTCATTGAACATACCACGGACTGTCAAAAGAACAACAGATCTGCCTGTGAAGAAGTGCAGCCAGCATGTTCCACGTACCCTGGACGTGCTGTCGGGAGAGGCCAGTCCCTAGAGAAGGACAGTGAACAAGAGGAAGACCACTGACAACATGGTCGCCACCGTGGCGGCAGCACTGGGCTCCAACGAGAACAACTGAGCAGGACACTGGAGCAGGTGGTGTTTCATTCTGCTCTTCACCGGGCCAGACTCAACAGCACCTGACCACAGCCACCGCACCACCCAGCAGCTGGTGGACGACAGCTACAGTTCAAAGACAAGCGCTAAACAGACAAGCCCTCTGCCGACTGACAGCCGGTTTCTATAGCCGACTTCCAAGAGTGTCCATCGTTATGGGAGCAGAGAGCTTCGTCTCTCTCATATGGAACGGCTGGAGGTTTGAACCACCTGCCTTGCGGTTAGCTGACCTAACAACAGTGCCCGCAGCCGTGTAGAAGCTGTGCCGTAGGGAGGATGATCTGTGCCTTGGGGACAATTTTTCTCTAACCCTAAAACTGCTGTGAGTGAAAAGTCTATTATAAAAACATAACAATAAAAGGAGGATGCCCTGGCTCCCGTGTAAAGAACAGGTCAGGGTGGGGAGGCCAGAGGAGGGGGACAATGAGAGGCTGTGGCAGTCCAGCTGAGATGCAGGAAGAGCAGGCTGACATGCAGAAGCACTCGATGGAGAGGGTGGAGCAGAGGCGGCAAAAATGGCCACCGGGAGTCCCATCCCTGGGCGACGCAAAGGGTTCAGGCATTTGAATGCTGACTCACAGGTGGGGGCTCCGTTTCACCTGGAGCTGCCTCAGAAGGAAGCCCTGGTGATCTCCCTGGGGAAAACCAGCCATCGAAACCCCTAAGGAGACGGTGTGACTGACACGGGGTTGCTGGGAGCGGGGCTGACTCAAGTGGAACAGGAGGAAGGAGGCGGAAGGGAAAAGGAGGTGTGGACCACAGGCAACCCCTGGGCCTGCATGGACGGATGATGCTGCCTTTACAGTAGCAAGCAGGGAAGAGGAGGGCTGGGGTCTAGTTTTGAAATGCCAGCTGGAGACAGCAAGGTGACACACAGCCTATAGCGGGAGAGCGGGCCCCTGCCTGGTGCCACCGGGGGGATGAAGGAAGGAGCAGACAGCAGCCCGCTGTGTTCTGACGAACCCCGGAGGCCACGTGCTGGCCCACGGTCCGTTCTTCCATCAGAGCGGCCTTGCTCCCCGCTCGACGGCCCCTCCCCGGAGTCCAGGCCCAAGACTGCCCATTACAAACCGAACAAATATGCAACTCCACAGAAAGTTAAAAAAACACACAGCCAGTGAAAGCAAGTGACAGGCTGCCTTCCCAAACATAGAATACACCCAGGGAAGGAGTGCTGGAAAGTTCTGGCACAGGACAACACAGGAACACGGTCCAAGGACTAGCATGACTTGTAGGCAACATCGACTGTGCTGGTCCATCATTTTCAGGGCCGAGAAAACACTGCAGCTCACATGGAGATGGTCACACTGTACTCCTGGGGCTTCCAGCCCCCTGAAGAAGTCTTCCTGACAAAGCGATGCTTCCTTCCCCCGAAGCCCGGTGAGCCCAGGCCCCTCTTACCACAGAGAAGGAAACATCTGGTTTGCATGATCTTTGCATCAGCCACCCTGTGTTTCTCAGGCTGTTGTTTTGTTTTGTTTGGTCCTGAGAGACTTTGTGCTCAAGGTTTTAACTCCAGGAAGAGGGTGTGGTTTTCCAGCGGTCTGGATGCTACTAGGCACAGCTGGGCTGCAAGGTATTGGGAAGAGTCCACAAGGAAATGAGTCCATCTGAGAACCCCGAACAACCGGCCCTCAAGTGGACCCCGGTTCACGCAACCGCAGCTCCGTCCGAGCAGAGGAGCTCCTTTGCCTTTCCTGTCCATCTTTTGGAAAGAGATCACCAGGCCCTTCTTCTGAGGCATTATGGGTAGACACAACCCTCCAACCTTTTGGGAAGCAGCTGAACGTGTTCCCTGTCTGCACCACCCAGGCACCATCTCAGAAACTCCCCAAACCAGCCCCCCGTGCTCCACTGGGGGACCAAGGGATGAGATCGCTAACGCAGACCACCAGCCCTTTCTTTGAGGTGTCTCTGGGCGGACTCAAACCTCCAGACTTTCCATTCCTAGCTGAGCACCACCCTTTGAACCCCCAGGGACATTGCCTACTTAGGAAGGGAACCTAAGTGTGGGTTGGCCCAAGGCAGGCTCTGCCCATTTCTAGGGTTTGGGAGAAGCAGAGAGACCCATAGGGTCCACACAGCAGGGGTGCGGCCTTCGTTGACACCTTCCCCCCAGAATAATGGCTTCTTCCTCGACGCTTGAAATCGTCCACTCAGAGAGCCTCGTTCTCCGGACACCACCACTCCCCCGGGAAGAGTCAATGGTCTTTCTTTGTGGCATGCTGCTTCCCCGTGTTGAAATCCAGCTCGTCGTGAGTGCCACAAATTGACAAGGAATAAAGGAAATCTCAAACATCTGATGGCCGGCACACGTTCCAAACACATTCCTGTCCCTTCCAAGAGCTCGTCCACCTGCACCTCTGGTGGCCCAAGGAAAACAAACCCCTGTCTCCAGCACACAGCTCCTCTGGGCTGGGCGTATGGAAAATCAGGAGGCCTGTGTAAGCGTCTGCGCCACCCACGACCCCTCAGCTGCCCAGAAAAGCACATATTTAAATGGAGGCTGAGGTTCCGACCAGGGCCATTTCCCCCCAAACTGTCAAACCAATTTATGTGGCTCCCCCACTGCCGAGCGTGGGACGGCCAAGGCTGCCTGGGCCTGATACTTCCCTTGGCGCTATCCCGAAAGCAAGGCCAGCCTTAACCGTAGAGAGGAGGATGTCAGCAGGCTCACGAGAGGCATGCTCAATGCCAACCGAGTGCCTGCTAGTCAGTGCTGGGGCGGGGGGAATGGGTGGCCCGGGGAACTTCTACTTGGGCTTGGTGTGTCTCTGCGGTGTTCACCTCAAAGCTAGAAAACCCCGAGGGCTGCACACCGTACACCTGCTCTGCTGGCCTGGCTAGAATCTCCTGCCTGCCAACCACACTCAGCTCCCTTAACCTTGCTGTGAGTTGCCTTCAGCTCCACACCATAACCTTATGGACAGCCCTGCACTACCCTCAAGCCCCCCAGGGTGTCGGGGGGCACTGGGCAGCAGCAGCTTGAGAGCCCCCTTACTTCTACAGGCCCTCCATTTCGCCCGACGCAGCGCCCTGCTCCCTGGACACAGCCAAAGTAGGCAGACAAGAGCCCAGAAACGTGTCTGTGACCCTTAGGGATTTCGTGGAATAATTTTTGGATAGAGATGACCAGGACTTTCTTCCTAGACTCTCTTTATCTCAAAGGTCTGCTGAAAGCTGTCCACCCTGGGTGACCCTACTGATGTTGGAAACAGCGGCGGCTTAGTTCCTGCCATCCCAGCAACACAGGGCTCTTGAACACACAAACTACCACAGGGTGACAAGGTGGTGGGGGCGTTCTTACTGGACAGACCTAAATTGTCTCGGTGTGTGCCCCAGTCCGTGAGTCAGGCTGGCAGGCTCCCCTGCTGAGGAGAGGTGGGGCTCACCACCCACCCGGGTGGTCATCACCCTGGGGAGCTCAGAGAACGCCTGTGGGGAGTCCCTTCTGCAAGCCGGTTGTCACGGCTCTGCCCCCCACCTTCAGCCCTAGGAAGCCTGCACAGGGGTGAGGTGAACCCCCAGAAAGGGCCTCCCTCATTCTCAGGAAACACGTTAGGTCCTTCAGAGGCACCCCTCACCCTCCACCCACTCCCCTGCCCATCCACCTGCCCCAAACCAGCTGAGATGGGGTCTGACCAGGGCCTACCACAGGGCAACCCCCACCCAGCCCAGGGCAGCCCGTGAGAAGGCTGGGCCTGGGTTCATCTGAATGCTTGCCTTGGCCCTCGCTGTCACCTCAGGCCCACAATGGGCATGCTTTTCCAGGAAAAAACATCACCCTTTTTCAATCCCCAGCTTGGTTTCCACAGGATGCACATGACGTGTACCCACCAAAGTCTGTAAATAAATTAACAGCAATTTGAAGGGTAAGTGTTTTGCTTGGTCACAAAACGTCCTCAGAGCAGGCTCAGGGGATGGATGTTCCAGTCAGCGAAGTCCGCATGTGGCAACAAGGGCAGCCTCGGCTCTCTGCAGCGCTTCTCGGCCTCAGGACTCCCCACCCTGGGTCCCATCTCCCCTGTGAGAGAGCAACGAGAACTCCCAGCACCCATGGGGGCACTGGGCCTCTGTGGGCATCACCTGACAGGGTTCCTCCTGCCGGCAAGTTCGGACTCTGCCCACGAAAGCCAGTCACAGCCTGAGACTAGTGTCCAGTGAACAGCGGAAAGTGGTGGGGCCCCACTGCAGACACACCAGGTCCTCAGCTGGGCTGATGACCCCAATCCAGACCCCTCCTCTGCCGGTAAACCTTATTCCCTGCCACAGATGTCCCTTAGGCATGAGCTCTCACCCCCTACTGCTCCCCGTAAATGACCCAGCATTGTGGGCAGCACACGGGAGCCAAGTGGACACCAGAGAGACTCCGTAACCCTCTGCTGGTAGGAGTGGACACGGTGCAGTCCCTTTGGAAAGCGTACACCAGTGAGACACAGACTCGGTGACCAGCCATGCCTCTCCTAGCTATCTGCTCCAGAGGACTGAAGTCAGGTCCGCAGCAAATGTGTCTGCCCGTGTGGGTAGCAGCATTAGTCATAATCGCAAAGAAGTAAGAACAGCCAAAATATCCACCAACAATGGACAAATGGCATGTGTATTTCCAGGCAAAGGAGCGCGACTTGGCCCTAAAATGGAATGATGTCCCTGAGACACCGAGGCCAATCACCAAAGGCATGCCACAGAGCAGCAGGAGGAGCCGAGCAGGGAGCTCCCAAGGGAGTGCAAAGGATACACTCTGGGGCCAGAGCGTGGTACCCCATCGGACCTGACTGGAGGGCACATCTAGAGGTCAAAAATCAGACCTTGATCGATTTACAGGTTTTTCTTTCTTTTTAAAAAATGAATTTATTCTTCTCTGGGTCACTGGTTTTCTTTTTGCTGTCATCATTCTGTTCTCTTTTGTCGCTGTCTTGCTATGCCTTGTTTTTTGGTGCATATTATTATCTCTGCAGGTCTATCTAGAAAAGACAGGCTCGATGAACAGTCTGGAGGAGAAAACAACGGAACTGGTGGTTCTTGGGGGACATGGGAGAGGGGGAGGCGGGGGTAAGGAGGTGGTGTTGACCAACCCAATTGACAAGGGAGCAACAAGTGATCCAAAATTAGTGGCAAGGAGGGTGTGAGAGGCCTGGTAGGAATTCAACAAGGGCGATGTAACCGAGAGAAATTACTGAAACTCAAATGAAGGCCGAGCATGATAGTAGGACAAGAGGAGAGTAAAAGGAAATAGAGGAAAGAACTAGGAGGCAAAGGGCATTTATAGAGGTCTAAATACAGGCATGTACATATATAACTATATTTATATAGGAGTGTGGGGAAATAGATCTACATGCCTATATTTATAGGTTTAGTATTAAGGCAGCAGATGGACATTGGACCTCCACTCAAGTACTTACTCAATGCAAGAATACTTTGTTTTATTAAACTGGCATTCCATGATGCACACCTTCCTTACACGATCGCTGAAGACAAATGTGTGCATAAGCAAATGTGGTGAAGAAAGCTGATGGTGCCCGACTATCAAAAGATATAGCGTCCAGGGTCTTAAAGGCTTGCAGGTAAACAAGCAGCCATCTAGCTAAGAAGCAACAAAGCCCACATGGAAGAAGCACACCAGCCTGTGTGACCAGGAGGTGTAGAAGGGACCGGGTATCAGGCATCAAAGAACAAAAAAATCATATCAGTGGGTGCCTACCTTCCCGACACGATCACTGAAGACATATATGTGCATAAGTAAATGTGGTGAAGAAAGCTGATGGTGCCCGGCTATCAAAAGATATAACATCTGGGGTCTTAAAGGCTTGAAGATAAACAAGTGGCCATCTAGTTCAGAAGCAACAAGGCCCACATGGAAGAACCACACCAGCTTGTGTGACCACGAGGTGTCAAAGGGATCATTTATCAGGCATCAAAGAACAAAAGATCATATCATTGTGAATGAGGGGGAGTGCGGAGTGGGGACCCAAAGCCCATCTGTGGGCAACTGGACATCCCCTTATGGAAGGGTCACGGGGAGGGGACCAGCCAGTCAGGGTGTAGTGTAGCAAGATGAAACATACAACTTTCCTCTAGTTCTTAAATGCTTCTTCCACCCCCCACCCTCCACCCCCAACTATCATGATCCCAATTCTACCTTAAAAACTTAGCTAGACCAGAGGATATACACTGGTACAGATAAGAACAGGAAACACAGGGAATCCAGGACAGATGATCCCTTCAGGACCAGTGGTGAGAGTGGCGATACCGGGAAGGTGGAGGGAAGGTGGGGGTAGAAAGGGGTAACTGATTATAAGGATATACATATAACCTCCTCCCTGGGGGATGGACAACAGAAAAGTGGGTGAAGGGAGACGTCAGACAGTGTAAGATATGGCAAAATAATAATACTTTATAAATTATCAAGGTTCATGGGGATGGGGAGTGGGAAGGCGGGGAAAATGAGGAGCTGATATCAAGGGCTCAAGTAGAAAGCAAATGCTTTGAGAAGGATGATGGCAACAAATACAAATGTGCTTGACACAATGGATGTATGTATGGATTGTGATAAGAGTTGTGCCAGCCCCCAATAAAATGATTTTTTTAATTAAATTTAAAAATGGAATGATGTTCTAATACATGTGCTACTATGAATCTACTGAAAAACATTGAATTGACCACTGTAAATGGTGGATCGCAAGGCGTATGACCTGTAGCTCAATAAAGCAGAGGGAGGGAGGCGAGAAGGGCAGGCAGGAGGAGGATGGAGTGGATCTTCAGGTTCAACACATCAACTTGACAAATCTAAAAAAGCCAAAGCCCTTTCTCACTAACAAGTTTGTGGGACAAGCCTGGGCCAGGCACGTCGAGGATTAGCTACCTGGCCCCTGGAGATACCGAGTGGCCTGTCTTGGTTCTACGGAAGCGCCGCGGTCCCCGGAGGCAAACCCCGGGGGAGGCTGAACGGCCCACCCAAAGGGGAAGGGCGTCACTGAAGGTACAGTTGGAGACTGAGAAATATGCGATCTAGAAACAGTACTCAGAAGCTATAGTGGCCGCCCCCAGACCTGCGAGGAGCTGTCCTATGGACGCAAAGGCCAGCTGCCTAGAGGGCCCGCTGGAGCGGAAAGCAGTGTCCAGAATCATAGGCACCGCGTTTGAGGTCCTTGGGATGCTCAGCAGCCGGAGCTGTCCCGGGAAAGGGCAGGCTTGCCCGGATGCAGAGGGCATCTTCGCGACCCAGCCTTCCTTCCTGAACCTCACGTCTCTGACGGCCACCCAGTGTGGCCAGCCCTGGCGTAAAGGAAGCCGCGGTGGCTGTCATTCTGCACGCGTACAAAGACAGAGCATGGCGTCCTAGTTAAAGCCCCTCAGCGGGGAGGCCGAGGCTCTGCTGCAGAGGGGACATTGCGGGTGTGAAGCATCGAGAGGCACACAAGAAGAGGACTCTGGAACCTCCCTGTCACAGAGTTGGCGCTGGCTCTCAGCAGCTCTGTCCACCAGGCCACTAGGCCGCCAGAGCTCCCGAAGACTTACACGCGGGCTTCAGAGAGCTCGGGGGAAACGGAGTGAAAAGCTCATGGATTTTTTTACCCCATGAGCTTCTTGAAGCCTTGGTGGTATGAGCAAACCTTGGTGGTTCGGTGGTGAAGAGCTCGCCTTCCAAGTGAGAGGCCCGTGCTGGATTCCCGGCCAACGCACCATAGATACAGCCATCCCTCGGTGGAGGTTTGCACAGCTGCTCTCTGCTCAGGGGCTTCAGTAGACCTTCCAGACAAGGGCAACGCCTAGTGACTTCCTTCTGAAATTCCACCAATAAAAACTCTGTGGCTCTAAAAGAAGCACCATCTGGATCCAAGTGGCTCAATCCACAACTGACCACAGGGATGCAACGGCACCAGACAGCATCTCGCTCATTTTGGGGGGGCCGAGAGGGGGGAGCCATGAGTTTGAGGCCAACTTGACACAGGAGCAACAACCCGAATGGAACAACAAAGACATGTTCCCCTTCAGATACTTAGGGCTTCCTTCCGAAACGCAGACACCCCACTTGCGATCTTCTTGTAAAACGCTGAACCGACTGATCCAAACAACACTTTCTGGCCACAAGCCCTGAATCCCTGAAGCTGAAGAGCTTCACTCAAATGGTTGCAAGTACTCTCATCAACCCAGTTACGTTCCATGAATAAACTCCAGTTTGCAACAGACGTGGCTCGAGCAGCACCAAAGGACACAGAGTGGTCACTGAGGTGGGTCCTCATGTGTCCATTTAGGCAGCCCCAAGTCACCTCTGTCCTCTGGCAGCCAAGCACTGTGTCTTCTCACCCAGGGCTGTAAAGCCTTAACATGGCAGCCCAGTCTTGATCAGCCAGTGCTTCTGAACAATTGGCTGCCATCTGTCCAGTGAGGCTTTGGGACCAAAATAAAGAGCAACTTTCTAACAATTAGGATGGTTTTAAAACAAGCTAGTGCCCTGGTCAGTGGCATGGGCTCCTCCCTGATAGACTCCAGCAGTCTCTATCAGGCCTCCAGCAGCCAGAGCTCAGCCACAAGTTAACGAGAAGTCCCAGCTCTGACATCCAGACCCACCCAAACGCCCAGAGGACAGAGAAGCAAAGGCAGGCGCTCCTTCCATGGGAGAAGAAGAGGCGCTTGCCTCCTCCCGGTCCTGGTGTTCCGGGGCACCCAACACCCTCAAGTCCGTGCTGACTCCGGGCTGCCCTGCAGGACAGAGAGAGCTGCTCCATGCGTGTGCAAGGAGTAGGCTGCCACAGATGTCTCCACAGGAGCCGTTGGTGGGTTCAAACTACCAGCCTTTTGGTTAACAGCTGAGTATCTTTAAACACCGCCCCACCAGGTTCAGGGAGGGAAAGGACTTCGTATCTGGGCTACCCAGTAAGTTGGCAGGGCCAGGGTCCATGTCTGTTCTGTCCGAAGCTGACGTCCAGGCTTAGGCCCCAAAACAACAGAAGAAGAAAGGCGAAGATAAGAGGAAAGGCCCTAATTGCTTGGACTCTTCAGAACTGGGAGAAGTGATCATGAGTTAACGTGGGAGACCCAATGTACACAGCTATTTTGATGAGAGGACTTATGATGATGGGTTTCTTTTCATCATGAGGCACTTCAAAAGAAAGGTCTAGTGGCCTACTTTCGAAACTACAGGCATCAAAGCCTTGAGGAGCGCAGGCCTATCCTGGTACCCTGGGTAACTGTGGTCATAGTATAACCAGGAGCAACTGGTGGTGGCAGGGGCATAAAGATGTGAGGTTATTGACAATCAACGGATACAAGGAGCAACAAGACACAGGGGATTGTGCAGAATACAAGGCCTACGGGAGGCAGACGGGCAATATCAAAGCAGGGAAGGTCCTGGGAGCCTCCAGCCATGTTTCCCCAGGGGACTCACACCAGCCTGGGCCCGGAAGCCGTCTAGAAGAATCCCACCAGGAGGAATGGGCCCGAGGATGCAGGGTTCTCAAACCACCTTGATGAAATGTGTCTAGAGTTTCACAAAAAGAGAAGTCAAAATGCTTCATTGCCTGTATATGGTTATGGATTCAAGTGTGACCCCCCCACCCCCCACCAAAAAAAGAGATTGCTCTTCTCAGCCTTCTACCTGTGAATGAGCCCTTTCTAAGCAAGATGGTCTTCCTTTGAAACGGTCACACTAGAGTAAGATGGGTCCTGAAACTAATCTCTTCCAACCCATGACCCACTAATTTCTTCTGGCCCCCAAAACAGACAAACAAGCAAACTCCATCAAGTCGAAGCTGACTGGTGGTGACCCTAAAGGACATGGTAGAACTGCCCCTGTGAGTCTCCAAGACCCTAACTCTTCAGAGGAGTAGAGAGCCCCATCTTTTTCCCAAGGAGGAAAAACTGCTGAGCGTGCAGGCAGCGTGCCGACTCCTATCCACAACCTCCCCAAAGCACCTCTCTGACAGCCCACCACCCCTAGAAGACAGAGGACTGCCCCAGAGAATCCCCAAGGTTGTAATCTTTGTGGAAACAGACTGCTACAGAGCTCTCCCGCACAGCGGCTGGTGGGTTTCTACCATCCGCCTTTCAGATAGTAGCTGACTGCTTCACCGCTTCACTACCAAGGCTCCTGGCCCGCTTCTTCACAGGGGGAAGAAGAGATGGGAGACAGTCTCACATGGAAGATACCAAGGGAAGGTACATCTACGAACAGTCAAGGCATGCCCAGGGTTGCCAGCAGCCACCAGCAGCTGGGAGAGAGGTGGGGAAGAGTTTGCAGCTCAGAGGCCTTAGAAGGAATTCGTAAAGTTCAGGCTCCACAACTGTGAGTCAATCCACCCCCTTCCGTTCCTGAAAGCCATTTGTGATGGTTTTTTAGTGCCAACGTGGCACCTGTGAGAAGATACGGGTGGAGTTTAGCCTGTCAATCGGGTACCAGCTTGATGGCCTCATTTGGTGGTACCACCGAGATAAATGGCTCTCTGGAGGTGGGCCCCTCTCTCTCCTGCGCTCGCCTGCCTGTGGCAGATTTGTAAGAGTCAGTCACGTGTTCATGATGAGAACCACAGCAGCGAAAACCCTCTCACCAGCATTTTGTTGAATGCCTGCTATTTGACCCAGTTTCTTAAAATCAACACCTGATCTTTTCAAGTTTTTGACAGTTTTCCCACTGAGGAACCATGGCAGGCACCCCTCACCCCTTCACTAATGCAGTCACAACTCGGAAACAGTCAAAGGCCTCGCACCAGCCAGCCCCTGCGTTGGTGACCGTCCAGGCTCAGGTAGGCAGAGATGGGAGGCAGCTCACCCAAACCCAGCCTTGGAGCAAAGAGTAGGCTTGGCCAACAGGCTGCAAACTCCGCTAGCTAGCTAAGTAGGATCGTGTTTCATACTGAGCAACAAGAAGGAGACTCTCAAACCTTACATGAGAACACCCTCCTCAAAGCCCTTGCCCTTGCCACCAGCTGAGTAGGCGTCTTCTGGGAGGAGGGGAGCTGAAGGAGTATCCCCTTTGCAAATTGTCTTAACAGCCTATAAACATAAAAATGTCACCGAGCACCACGTAGTTTAAGGAAAGCTGATTCATTAGTGATTTTTTTTTTCCAGGAAATCAACACACAGTCATTGTAGGAAATCTAGAAGACACAGAGGAGTATAATAATGGAGAATTTCTAATAGGGCAGAATTTAAAATTGTCAGTCCCCTGAGATTAGAGATGGGGTTAACTAGTGGCTTCCACTGCAGGCATATTGCCCAGCATGCAACTGAGCATGGGCCTAACCTCTCCTGGGCCCCTGGCTCCCAGGAGTGAAGCCAATTACAGGACAGAAGAACAAATATGCGTAATTGTGCCCAACAGGGGGCAACATCTCCAGCTCCAGAATCAAAACCCCTACCTCGGTTGTCACCAAGCAGAATCTCTACTGTCCCTTAGCTGCGTGGCGATGAGCACGTTCCTTGACCAGTCTGGACCTCATTTCCTATCTGTAAATTGGGGATGAGGCTGGTCTCTGCTTCCTAGGGGCACCTGTGAATAAGAACAAGTGCTGCCCTCACAATACCTCGGACACTGGATGAGAGTGTGTCTAGTGTCTTTAAAAGGAAAATCAATATGTGTGTCAATATGCAGAAATAATAATGCACTATTGGATCCCTAAAAGCTGGGGCGGGGCCAAGGGGGGAGGGGGAGATCAGTGCTGCCTTGGTGTTCTAAGTTAAGTCTAAGAATGAACTTAAACCCAAACCCACGCCATCAAGTTGAGTCTGACTCACCGTGTGGCGTCCAGTAGAACTACTTCATTGGGTTCCCAAGGCTCTAAATATGTTTGGAAGCAGGACCTCACCTTTGTCCTGAGGGCAGCTGGGAGGTTTGAGCAGCTGGTCTTCAGGTTAGTAGTCTAACACTTAATCCACTACACCACCAGGGTTTGTTAGCATCAGTCTACAACTACCATGTTCCTCAGTACTGGCTTTCACACATTGTATATCACGGAATTTGGATCCCTCTTTTGAGAAGTACTAACCTGTCTTTCTGTCCTGGGGATTAAACAGAACCAGTATTTTATGTTGAGGTTCATCACGGTGCACAGTGCAAAAACAAACAGATGAAGCATCAACTTTAACCTTAAAAAAAAAAAAAAAGAAAGTCATAAAATAAGCATCTTGTTCTTTCATCATAATAAGGGCACAGGAAACTACTTAGAGTTAATTAGCACATTAAACAAACACAGAGCTTGATTTTATAGGACAAAAAACGTTTCCCCCCCTACGGAAATCTCAGTATGACTACCCTGAGCAGGCTTCACCCAAGGGCCATCCCCATCTCACAAACAGGACGCCTTGCAGCTCCCTCAGGGACCTGCCCCCCTCCCCAGACACATACTGAGGACCACCTATTTTGTGGACCAAACACCCTTGGGCGTTCACCCTTCTGTACACTCCCTACCCAGAAGACCTCTCCCTCTGACTCCTCCTTGGCCTCACAGCCCACAGTCCCCCTCAGACTGAGCACCCTCCATGCTGGCCTCCACTGGCCTCCTAGGGACTTCAGACCCACTCCCTGGAAACAACCCTGGCTGGGCCTACCTGTCCTCAGGAGGCCACTGTGCTCAGGCTACCCTGGCTCGGTCCCTGTGATCAGTCTGGAGAAACCATCCCCGCTACGTGCCCTGTCTGCTTGGCCCTGGCTCCATCAGCCCCAGGGACCCTTTCTCCTAACTGTTGCCTCCACGGGAACACAGAGGAGTGGGTTCAGGGTCTCTAACCCTGGAATCACCCCAGATCCTTCCCTCGGGAACCCACCTCCATAGCCCTCTCTGTGGCCATGTAGCCCCCCACTAACACATTACATCATAAGCTCTGTGTTGAAAACTGAGGCGAGTGTGTGAAAATGGGGGTGGGGGCACACATCTGCTAAGCAGGCTGCTGGCGAACATTGACAGCGGACCTCCACAGCTTCGGGACATTGTCTCCTCACACAGCCCGGGTTCAAGACTGGCACGGGGCCTCCGTCAGGAGATGCCCTCGTGCTGGCTTTCCACAGCATGGATGCAAGGTACTGTCCGTTACAAGGTGGCATCACCAGGTCATGGAGAGAAGGTTGACAAAGGATAGTGCCAACACAGGGAAAAAGTGTTTATTATAAATAGCACTCTAGCTTTTCCGGCGCTGACGACCGCCCGGCGATCATGCCTCTCGCAAAGGACCTCCTTCATCCCTCTCCCGAAGAGGAGAAGAGGAAACACAAGAAGAAGCGCCTGGTGCAGAGCCCCAATTCCTACTTCATGGATGTCAAATGCCCAGGCTGCTATAAAATCACCACGGTCTTCAGCCATGCACAAACAGTCGTTTTGTGTGTTGGCTGCTCTACTGTCCTCTGTCAGCCTACAGGAGGAAAAGCAAGGCTCACAGAAGGATGCTCCTTCAGATGGAAGCAGCACTAAAAGACCCTGAGTGGAGATGAGTGGAAAGCCATTCTAATAAACCCATTTTGGATACAAAAAAATAAAAAAATAAATAGCACTCTAGCGATGAATGTACATATGTGCTTTGCACAGTTGATGTGTGTATGGATTGTGATCAGAGTTGCATGAGCCCCTAATAAAACGATTAAAAATAAATAAATAAATAGCGAACCTGTGATTTTTCCACATTTCTTAGATTACCTGGAATCCCCATGCCCCTGCAACCAGGCAGCCCACCACCACAAGAGCTTTGTCGTTTCTGACTTATCGGCCACTAGGGAGCAGCAGAACCACGTAGGCACTGCACCTTCAAGGAGAGTCACCCAGGGAACTGGATTCTAGGACAGGGTAGAGCAGTCTCTGTCCCGGAGTAGAAAGCCTCATCTTTCTCCCATGGAGCACCTAGTGGTTTCGAACTGCTGATCCCAATGTATAAACCACTCACCACTTCAGCCAACGTTCCCCACTGGTGGGAGAGCAATGATTTCTGGTACTAGTGAAATCTTATATACGTAAAACAAGAAAGTCTTGTCTTGTTCAATAGATTGGCCTCAAGTCAAGATTTAGGCACAGCCTCAAATTCACAGATTCTTTTTCCTTACTTCAAAGAAAAGAGGAGGTAGTTTTAAGTGTATATGAATCATTGAATGAAAAGTCTGTCTGCTCTGTAATGTTTGCCCGTAACACAAAAAAAAGCCTTTAAAAAGGTAAAGTAACGCAATTTTATAGTATCATCCACTCTCCTACTTCCTAACAAATAAATGTTTTCATTTCCCTCTTGACCCTTCCAATCCCCACTCCAAAGGCATCTCCTTTTATCCATGCTAAATACAGCTAATGATAGAACTTCATTCCAAACCACAAACTTTTAGAACAGAATCAAATTAGGGTACAAAGACCAATTCCCCCACTTTACACATGGGGAACTAAGGCCTGGCCAGGCATGATTTGCACACCGTGTCTCACTGAGCGTACACAATACCCCCATGAGCTAAGTGCTGCTGTCCTGGTTTTACTGGTAGAACACCCAGACCTAGGGAGGTAAGAAACTTGCTCAGAGCCACCCATCTAGTACATCATCTTCCTACCCAGGCGATCTGGCCTTGGTAGGCTGGTGGCTGTCTCATAGGCAGGACTCCAGAAATTCCCATCCAGGATTCCTCGCGTCTTACACACCCATCCCTGCCGTCAGATTAACCCTGACTCTCAGCAATCCTACAGAGGGTCTCCTCAGTTATAAATCTCTACAGGAGCAGACAGCCTCGTCGCTCTCCCTCTGAGCAGCTAGTGGGTTTGAACCACCAATCTGTCGGTTAGCAATCCAACGCTTACCTGACAGCTCCACCAAGACTCCTTTTCCACGCCCTAAGGTTAGTCTAGTACTCACACCAGCAAGCTTTTTGTGGGGTTTTTTTCCTTCTAAAATCTAGAATGCTTTCTCACTACAATTCAGCTTTCTAGAAAGGAAATGAGACTTAACAGGGCTTTCCGCCAGCCAGGCAGATGGCACCTACCTGCTCCCCGGTGGAAAGAGAGAAAAGTTCTGGTGAGGGAGCAGCCCTGTCCTGGAGAAGCGTCTCGTGGTAAGCCAGGGCTGCTTCCCGCAGCCTGTCCGGGTCATCTTCCAGAGTGTCTACTGGGTAGGCATGAACTGTAGGGACAAAAGGCACAAAGTGACATCTCTTTTACTCTTTCTTTAGATGCAGAGAAAGATATTTATTTCATAAAGCTTTTTTAAGACACACACACACACACACACACACACACACACACACACACACACGAAACACCAAAAATGTATGTTAGCATTAAATTGAACACTTGCCTCCCATAGCCCAGTCTGTCTCTCAGAACTAAGAGAAAACTGCTCCCTCCCACACTGCAGTGGTACCCACCTCACCACCACCACCCCTGGCTGTCCCTGTAGGCCATTCTGAGAGGGGACCCTGCCTGAAAGTTTACTCCTTCCTCAGAGACCCCTTCAGAACCGTCTTGAAGCTTAAACTCCAACTGCATCACCTCTCTCCATGGATTCAGGACCTCAGCATTTCCTTACCAAGCCTTGGCCCCTCCCGCTCACAGCCACCCTCCACTCCGGCGGCAGCTACCAATTAACATAACCATCTTAGGAAGGAACCGTGGGCTGGGAGCCAGCGGGATGCTAAGTGCTCCACACCCCTTGCCTCACTTGCCTTTACTGCCTTCCACTGAGGCCTGTTAATGGAGTCTCCCCAGGACTGCAGCTCCGTAGGTGGAAAGCCTGACGTTCTACTCCCCAAACCAAATCAAACTCGTCCCAAACCAGGCCAACTCAGCCACAGAACCGGTTGGACTGCCCTGTGGGCTTCTACGCTTTGTGAGGGTGGGAAGCGGAGTCTTTCTCCCCTGGTGGTTTTGAACTGCGGACCTTCTGATTAGCAGCCCAACACGAACCCACGTGGGGCAGTTGTACTCTGTCACATGGAGTTTGAGTGGATTGTACAAGTCTCAACGGTGGTCTTTCCCTCTGGGCTTCAGCCAACCCTTCTCTCAGCCTTACCACCCTCTACTGCCCTTCCAGAAGGCCAGAGACTCACAAGGCAAGGGCACGGCGGAGATGTCGACTAGGAAGTAACAAACACACTGTGCCCCACTTCCCCCACCCGAAGGCATAGTAGCTATGAGTTGGGCTGTAATCCCCTGGGTCACAGCTCAAAACCACCAGCAGCTCCTGGGGAGAAAGACTGGGCTCTCTACTCCAGTTAAACAGTTACAGTCTGGAAAACCCACAGGGGGTCGCTTTGAGTCAGCATGGACTCAAGCAATGCAGGGAGGCTGGGGTTTGGCTTATAGAGCAGATCGTTCACAACCTGAACTCTGGGCGTGTAGGAAACAGCCGGGGCGCCCTCCCCTCTCCACCTCATCAGCACGCAAGGAAAGTTCCTGGGGTATGTTCAGTACACAGCCTCTCTACTTGCCAGCCGCCCACACAGACATGCCTCCCTGCGCTGCCTCCAGCCTACACACTTTGTGAATGTGGGTAGTAATCCAGCAACGCTCTCCTTGATACTATTCTGTGCTTCTGGTTGTCCAAGTGGCTTCCCACAGTCGGAACGAAAATGCCTGTGGGCTGCAGTGTCACTGGCTGTCCATGTAGGAATTGTTTAATTGGTACATGTTCTGCCGTTCAACAAATAAAATGACATTAAAAGGCCCTGTGTTGGCTCTTGTTCGATGCCATCGAGTCCGCTCCGACCCATAGCGGCCCTGTGCACAACAGAAGTAAACGCTGCACGGCCCTGCACCGTCCTCACAACCGTTCCTCTCCCTGAGCCCATCGAGGCAGCCTCTGTGTCAACCCAGCTCACGGGAGGCTTTCCTCTTTTGTGCCACCCCTCCAATTTCACAGACACGGTGTCCTCCAGGAACTGGTCTCTCCTGACAGCATGGCCAAGTACGTAAGGTGAAGTCTTGCCATGCTTGCCTCTAAGGAGCACTCTGGCCCTACTTCCTCCAAGGCAGATCGGTTGGCTTGTCCCTTGGCAGTGACGCTACTTTCAATCCTCTTCTCCAGCACCACAAGTCAAAGGCCTCCATTCTTCGAAGGTCTTCCGTATTCCATGTCCAATGTTCACGTGCAACGGGGAGTGCTGTCGCTTGAGTCAGGCGCACCTTAGTCTTCAAAGAAACCTCTTTGCCCTTCAACACTCTAATGAGGTCTTAGGCAGCAGATGTACCCAATGCAATATGTCTTTGGATCTTCTTGATGGCTGCTCCCAGGAGCATCAATTGTGGTTCCAAGTAAGACAAAAGCCTTAACAACTTCAACCTTTCCTCCATTTACCATGATGTCACCTCTTGGTCCAGTGGTGAGGATTTTGGTCTTCCTTACATCGAGTCGTAATCCCTCCTGAAGACTGCTAGCCTTGATCTTCAGCTGCAAGGGCTCCAAGGCCTGCTCCCTTTCAGCAAGCACGGTTGTGTCATCTGCACACAGCAGGTTGTTAGTAAGCCTTCTTCCAATCCTGATGCCGCCCTCTTCCTCACGTAATCCAGCGTCTCTGTGCATTTGCTCACCATAACGATCCAACAAGTCTGGTGTGAGGTGAGCCCTCGTGCACACCTGTCCTGATTTTTAAAACATGCAGCATGCCCTTATTCTGACGGACTGCACAGCTGCCACGTACTCTGAGTACAGGTTCCTTACAAGCACAGTGAATGTTCTGGAATTCCCCTTCTTCTCAAGGTTATCCACAGTGTATTACGGTCCACACCACGCAATGCCTTTGCATCGTCAATGAAACACGAGTAAGCATCGTTGGGGATCCTCTACTTTCAATCAAGATCCAACTGACAGTAGGCATGATACTCCTTGTTCCACGTCCTCTTCTGGAAGTTCCCTGTCAATGTACTGCTGCAATGGATGATCTCAAGTAAAATCTTACTTGTGTGCAATATCAATGATATCGTTCTCGAGTTTGAGCATTAAAAAGCCCTACGCGTGCTCACGTCAGGTAAGGAAAAGGAGAGGCGTCGCGTGCACGCACACTGCACGCAGCCTTGTCCAGAAACCGGCCGCAGCAGCCGCCCTCGGCAGGCACTCCCAGGAACAGCATCCTAAGGAGCAAGTGGAGATGCGTGGGATGTTGGCTCTGCTGCAGGCCCTGTCTTTGGGGAGGACATCTGCTAGGTCTGGGCTTCCAATCCTCCCTGAGCACTTCTCAATGTTGACAGAAAAGTATGATTCACAAGTCAGAGAAGTTAAACTTGGCCCTTCCAATTTCCTTTTGGAAGGATTCGGAGCTGAGAGATAGGTGGGGACCAGGGGTGGGGAGCCTCACCCCAGGCCACCAGGGCAAGAGGCTTGGAGCTCCACCGGCAGCCCAGCGCGGCTCCTGCCTTGTTCCCTGCGTGTTGCTGAGCCCTGCCTGGCAAGGGGTTCTGATCACAGGGTCAGGAGAAATGCAATGAATATGTTTTGCTCCCCCATACTGTGAAATCATTTCCCCAACAGGTTAAAGACCTCCGACGACAAGGAAAGAATCCCTACACCCTAGGTCTACCAGCAGGTGGTGCAACAACAACCCCAGGTGGTCCGGTGTGCCAGAGCCTGGTGGTGGGAGGGCCAGGGTGGTACAGATTCATTCTGCCAGGGCCACGATGGAGGGACAGGATGGGAGGTTTGACCGTGGGCACGGTTCCAACAGAACATCACATTCCTGCTCTGGGAGCCGGAGGCAGGCCCCAGGAGTAGCCAACTCCCAGGGTCCCAGGCCCTTGGGATGGAGGGTCCCTGCAGCGCGGGCAGGACGAGGGGTCCCCTCCCAGGCTGGAGGACAGAGGCTGTGCCAGTCTGCAGTCCTTTCTGTTTTATTTGTTGCTCTGGGGGAATTCCCCAACGCGGGTGCGCCCACAAGCGCCAAGGGGAGCCTGGAGGGAAACCAGGTGGAAGGTGAAGTGTAGCTGCCAAGGGCAGGAGACGTGGGGGGGGGGGGGGGGGAACATCCGGCCCACCCGCCTGACCGGGGAAAGAAGACCCCCTGCGCTGCCCCCTAAAAGGAAGAGCCCCTCCATAAGCCCACTTTGCAAGCAAGGAGAAGGTGGACTATCTGTCCCATCCGAAAGGCAGACCTCCTGGGTTCCCAGTCCAACCCTGGGGACAAGGACCAGTCTGGGGCTCCGTGGGCGCGTGCTGGAGGTGCAAGACAGCCACGCTTGCTTAGCTGGTGATGGGAGGCGGCAGTGGTTTCCAGATGTGGAATGCTAACTGGCTTTCATGGCCTGAACTGAACAGGAAAACATTTCCCGAAGCCCAAGGAATGTAATCTTTTCGGTACAAAGTAAAACGCTTTTATGGCACGGATATGCGCTGCAATGGCGATTCGCTGCGGCCTTAAGCCCCAACCAACAATGAATGTAAGAATTCCCTTAGAGCAGCTATTTATACTGTCACTCTAAAAACAAAAGCAGGGGTACGTTTTAAAACTGCTCTTCAAGGGAAAACTCTTAAATCATTCAAGGCCTTTGTACTGAAATTCAACTTCTTAGGGCTGCATGTAGCTCTATGCCTAGAGGCTGGAATTCAAGGGCGGTTCTCATGAAAACAGCACTGCCAAATAATGAAGCCCTTACTGGAGTCAGGGCTCTGCACTTGACCATGGGTTCAGTATAACTTGCAGCATACCATCTCCAAACGCATCCCCGTAAACACCAGTACATGCTTTCACTGGGACAGAATTGGATTTTATCTCATATGAGAGTATCAGAAATCTGAATGAATAGATTTACATTTTTACTGGCCTTGCTCTTAAGAATGGACTTGGGAGGTGGGTGGGGGCTGGGGCTGGGGAAGCTTTTACCTGGCTGTAATTACACCAACTTAAGTTACTGGAGAGGTTGACTGCAATCCCTTGATTGTTCGGTAAGGCTGTGGTCAACATTGAATTATATGCAGCACGATGCCTTCCAGGCCTCTGCTATCCTGTGTGGGGCTGCCTACCACCTTCTCAGAAGACTTTCAGGAACAAGAGATTCCTGACCAAGACACAAGAGCAGAATCGTCCATTCCCCGATGGATTCGCAGGAAAACTGGTAATAAGATCAGGTGCCCCCCACGCCCACCCCAAGATCATTGCCTAAAGTTCCACATGCCTATGTACAATTCAGGGCATTTAGAACTTCCACACAGTGGACTTTGCTTAAGTATAAGGGTTTCTTTCCCAAACGTATTCAATTAGGGTTGCCAATGGGTTACTTAACAGCTAGGTCAGCAGTTTGAACCCCCCAACTGCTCCGTAGAAGAAAGATGACGCTGTCTGCTCCTATAAAGATGTCCAGTCTCAGAAACCCACAGGGGCAGCTCGACTCTCTCCTATGACAGACCTGACTCAATAGCAGTGTGTTTGTTTGTCTTTCTTTGTGTTTGTTTTGCCCCAGAGCACTAGTTGAGAGCTGAGGAAACACTCGGGGACAGTGCATTGAAATACTGTAGGGACAGAAAACAGGCAATGCCTGGGACGCGAGGTCAGTCCGAGCTAAGGGCACGCCCATGACGTGAGGTGCACAGCCTCCCTCGACTGGGAGGAGTAACAAACAGAAGGAGAAGCCAACAAACACTGGGATATTTTCGTTGTTTTCTGAAGAGAAGCTTATTGCCAAAATAGTCTTAGCAAAGAAGTCAAAGAGGGCGGCGGGTAGTTGGAAGGCAGAATGGAGACTATGTTAGAATTTTTTGAGCAAACTGTCAGGGTACGGCCGGGATGTTTCGAAAGGGCTGCAGGTGGCTGCGATGAAGTTTGACTGTCCAGTAATTGACAAGGAGCACGTTGCTCTGTCATCACATATTAGTTTTGGACAGCTCAAACCGCTTCACTGTGAGGAAACGGTTTGTCTCAGATCTAAGACGGTAGGACAGGCAGATGATGTCCTATGCCACCCACACAAAGGTTTATGCAATCCTAATTGTTTTTAATATGAAGGGCTCCTAGTCCGAGCCAATTAATGCTTCTAACTTTTAGGCAAATAATACAAGGACAAATTTATCATCCCCCCCCCCCATTGAAAAGGCTATGAAGTGAGACTAAAACATACTACTTCAGTTTGCTCTCAGAGGTGCGGAGAGCCCTGGTGGTGTATCGATAGTGTGAAACCATGCACAGCTCTGCAGGGGCTTTCTACTCCCTGCACAGTTACAGTCTCAGAAACCCACTAACGTGATGGGAGACAATTTGGTTTTCATATCTATGGTGTGTGAGTGAGTTAGCTTATTGTGCCAGCCTGGCCAATAAACACATGTAGTATTAAATAAAATTGCTAGGACGGAGGGTGAGGGAACCAGCCCCCACCCGCTGCTTGAACTCACTGGTTCAGTAATACTACTTCTGGGTTCAATAATGCACAATTGTACGGTTGAGATATATAAGTATTATATTACAGTCATCGAGAGCATGAGAGATAATACAATAATACAGTCAGGCATGATACACAGCAACATTGCTCACCTCAGCCCAGCTTGGTGGTCCATGTGGAGAGAGGGGGAAGGGAAGGAGGGGAAGGGAACAAGGGAGAGGGGAGTGACCAGGGAGTGAGCAGCAAGGAGCTCAGAGTCAGAGTCAGAGAGTCAGAGAGAGAGCTATAGTGCTGGCTCACACCTATATACCTTCTGGGGGCAAGCCAGCCCACTAATTACAGGTAAAGACATACGTCACAGGAAGGGGCTGCACTATAGGTTACACAGCAATGAGAGGGTGGTCTCTGGGTCTCCATAGGAACATTATCAGTAGGGTGTAAACCCCACCTAGAGGAACCAAGCTAATGGTCCCAAAGCTTCAGAGAGAAGTAGGCCATTGTCCCCAGCAGCAGGGAGCAGGCCCAGCCCTGCTGTGGGATGAGACAGCAGTCTGGCAGCAAGTGTCTGACTTCCCCCCACAAAGACATGTGGGGTTAACTGAAGGGCAGAGGGATAAATGGCTCAGTGAGCCTCCTCTTTCTAGGTCTCCGGTCTCTTGCTTTCTGATGGTCGCACCAGGGTGCAGCTGCCTTAGCAGTTCCCTGCTTCAGCTTGCAAGGCTGACTTCCTGCAAGACATCCCCAAGGAGAAGCCACATGGATGCGCAGGAAAACAAGGAGATCCATGAACTTAATTAGCAAAAAAATACCGTGTCAGGAACACCAAAACAGGGCGGGCGCCCAAGCTGGCAGGAAAACGCGGTGGTAGGAAACATTCCAGGTTGGAATTCAGTGCTCTGAACCATACAGAATGCCAGGGGGAGAAGGGACAGAATCCTGTTGCAGGGATGCTTGTACCATCGCGGTATAATTACATCCCTCGACAACTACCCAAACCTTCGTGCTGCCGAAGGACTTTACAACCTGTCATCCAAAAATCACTTTCTGTATGCTCATCTGCTACGCAGTAAAAAGACTTGGAAGGGGACAGGGCTTTCCATCTGGGAATCCCAATTCTGGGAGAATGAGAAAAGCTGAACCAACGCTGGATCTCTGGCCCATAACCCGTTTCTGAAGAAGGCGGTGGGGGTGGTTTACACACTTAGACCCAAGCACCTGGAGAACTTCTAGAACACATGCATCAAGAAAACTACGTTTTAAGAAGGCATCATTCTGTCTGCATCAGGCTAGGAAGTATATGAAGGGGTCCAGGGGCCACTGGGGTTGAGTTGATTCCCACTCCTGGCTCCACTGTGGGACAGGCCAGAACTGCTGGGTGGGGTTTCGAAGACCTGATTTTCACAGGAAGCAGATGGTCACATCCTTTGTCTGCATCTGAAGAACGTACAAACCACTCCACGTTAGCGCCAGTTCAGTTTCTCACTTTAAAAATACAGAAGACACTTAATACTCTGCTTCTACAGAAAAATAAACTTCATACATAGGGAGAAAAATACACATCAACTGTGTAAAGCGCATTTGTACATTCATTGCCCGAATGCGCTTTACACAATTGATGTGTGCATGGATTGTGATAACAGTTGTATGAGCCCCTAATAAAATGATTTTTTTTAAAAACAGCAACATGTTCTTATATAAAAATGTGTTTGATGGCACCAGAGCCTAAACTCTAACCACCAGTTTGCAGAGTGTTATAGATAACAGTAAATCCCAAAATCCACGTAGTCTGCATCCCCACCGACCATCATCCAGGCATGAAAATCGCCTTCATATCAGACAGAGCGCATCGGGAAGTGGGTTTTTGCAGCTGTAGATAGTTTGGAATGCCACCCTTTTGTCATTAGATCTCCCGTTTGACGCATTGTGAATGTAGCCTGGCTTTTAAAGGCTTTCCGACTTCTTTGTGATTGAGGTTTTACTCTGTTTTTGTTTAGTTCTTTGGGTCCTTGTTGCTTTGATGTTTTTGCCTTTGCTTTGTATGTTTTCCTGTCTAGGGCAGTCAGGCGGGCAGGTCTATGAAGACCGTAACTGGGGGCATGAGGAGGAGCTGGGGGGAATGGGGAGCAAATAGCAGAGAGCCCACGAAGGAAGAAAATGCCCCCAAGGTGGTTGTGGCCATGATTGCACCACCTTTCCCAGTATGATTATGTAAGGGTTTTGGGGGCACGAAACGGAATTAAAGATCCAATTGGTAAAGTTTTAGTAGCAGGCTTTATTGAGAAGCTTGCGGGCAGGTTCAGCAACTCAGGTATTGAGCCGGTGAAACCGCGCGAGGGGAATTTCTGGCTGCATTTTTATATCCCCTGGTGGCAGGCACAGCTGCACACAGGGGTTTCAAAGGGAAGTGCTCATTAATCTTATCTATAGGTCCGGGACGGGTGGAATAAACACATCTTCAGAGGATGCAGGGAAGTGGATCTATAGGTCCTGGATGGGTGGAATAAAAATATCTTCAAAGAATGCAGGGAAGTGGTCGTTAATCTTATCTATAGGTATGGGGCGGATGAAATAAACATATCTTCAAAGAACATTCTTTCTCGGGGATGTCTGGTTCTCAGAACTGGCGAGGGGAGGGGAAGCCGATGTGAGGGAGGCCCATGAGAGGTGAGTTCTGAGAACCAAGAAGGTGCCGGATTCAAAATGGAGTCCCTTGTGCCAAGACCAGGCAGATTACACTGTGGACGTGTATGAAAAGTCCATCATATTTCAATAAAACGATTTTAAAATGTGTTTTAAATTAGTCACAAAAGGGCAAATGTGGTATGATTTCACTTATATGAACTATATAGAATAAGTAAGTGCATAGAGACACCTACTTACTAATTTCGAGTTAACACTAACACAAGGAACTTATGTGGCATAATGGTTAAAACATTCAACCCCAATCCCCCTAAAAACAAGAAAACAAACATTCAAACCCACCAGCCACTCAGCAGGAGAAAGGTATGCAGGTAGGGTCATCAGGGAACACCGCCCCCCATCGAGCCCTCCCTGCCTGAAGGTCAGTAGGCTGTCGTTCTAAAGGGGGGTGACCAATGCCTGTGGCTGCTCGGGGTTGGGCTGCCTGCTTACTTCCCCTGGGAGGCAGATTTGTTGCCTTTAGGGATGAACTTCAGGGACTGCTGAATATTCAGAAGCGGGACTGTCCCCGCTTGGGGCCATCATTGAGGAACTCGTGGCCAAGCCGGTGGCCGCATTTTCCGCAGGACACCTTGAAGGCACCCGGCTGATTGCGCTCGGGCCGCTGGGCCACACTGTCAGCGGTCATCATGGACGGGCTCCGAGAAGGCTGCCCACAGCGACAAGTGAGTGTTCGTACTTGGAGCGGCCGGAGAACAGCTCGTGGCCGCACTGGGCACACACATAGACAGCGGGTTCAAAGTGATTCTGGAAAACCTCACCCCCGAGAAGCTGCAGAAAGACATGGTGCCACGGGGTTCCCGGCCCACTCCACACTCCGACAGCTCCCAGTGCACCGACCCCACCGCACATCTTATTTTGAAGTAAAAAAACAAAATGGGCAAAAACACCCAGCGGCTGCATGTGGCCCATGGGCTAGTTTGAGGACCCCTGGGTTACACAATGGGCTGCTGACCAAAAGATCAGCAGTTCTAGACCACCAGCCACCCCAGGAGAGAAAGATGAGGCTTTCTACTCCCATAAAGATGTACTGTCTTGGAAACCCAAAGGGGTGGCTCTCTTTTGTCCGGTAGGGTCACCATGAGTCAAATCAACTCAGTGGCAGTGAGTTTGGGTTTAATTGTTTGTTTGTAAACTATTTACAAACAACGTTCACAAGGAACCTATCATCAGGTCTACCTCCTACAGTGCCACTATGGGTCGAACCACCAATCTTTTAATTAGCAGCCACGCACTTCACCCCTGTGCCAACGGGACTCTTTCTTGGATTAATAACTCCATTACCATGTAGACAATTCCAGCTCATCGCAATTCTACAGGGCAAAATATAACTGCCCTATGAGGTTTACAAGGCTGTCACCTTTGAGGAAGCAGACTACCCCATCGTTCTCCTGTGGAGCAGCTCGTGGGTCTGAACCGTCAACCTTTTGGTTGGCAGCTGAGCACTTAACCATTGTGTCACTAAGTCTCCTTCCAAGAGTGAAGACAAGCTACCCACTAGAAATACACTGGCTTCAAAATCCCCCAGATCAAGCTCCAAGGAACACGGGGGCATAAGTGGGGGGGAAACAACAAACTGAACACACAAACTAGCTGCGATGACAGCGTTACAAACTGCACAATGACCCCCAAAGAACGCATCTTTGTAAAGCATCCAATATGGGCAATAACAATATCAAATATTCTAGTGAAGGGAGGAATTTAAGCCAATCAATTGTACATCTGTAAAAAGCGAATTGCTGAAAGATGTGTCGGACACTATTCGCAATAAAGAGAGGGAGGGTAACTGCAAAAGCAGCTGATGTGCAGCCAACCACCTCGGGGCTTCCCCCAGGCTGAGGGCGATGCTTTCAGGAGCTACCCCAGTTCGTGGGCCTAATATGCCTCGGGTCTTACAAGCTGCAAGCAGAAAGCCAGAAACATTCTCTCTATGACCTGGAGCAACAGAGACTAAAAGACAAATCAGGAACAGAAGGATAAACGACATGTTTAGCTGATTGCCTTCATGGACAATTGCACTCTACCGTGAGACCAGAACCCAGTTACCTTTTTAAAAAAAATCATTTTATTGGGGGCTCGTACAACTCTTATCACAATCCATACACACATCCATTGTGTCAAGCACATGTGTTCATTTGTTGCCATCATCGTTCTCAAAACATTTGCCTTCAACTTGAGCCCTTGGTATCAGCTCCTCATATTTCCCCTCCCTCCCTGCCCACCTCCCTCACGAACCCTTGATAATTCATAAATTATTATTATTACTTTGTCATGTCTTACACTGTCTGACATCTCCTTTCACCCACTTTTCTGTTGTCTGTCCCCCATGGAAGGGGTTATATGTCTTTGTAATCGGTTCCCCCTTTCTACCCCACCTTCCCTCCACCCTCCCACCACTGGTCCTGAAGGGTTCATCTGTCCTGGATTCCCCAGGTTTCCAGTTCCTATCTGTACCAGTAGGATCATGATAGTGGGGGCAGGAAGCATTTAGGAACTAGAGGAAAGTCGTATGTTTCATCGTTGCTACACTGCACCCTGACTGGCTCGTCTCCTCCCTATGACCCTTCTGTAAGGGGATGTCCAGTTGCCTAGAGATGGGCTTTGGGTTCCCACGCAGCACTCCCCCTCATTTACAGTGATATGATTTTTTTGTTCTTTGATGTCTTATACCTAGTCCCTTCTACACCTCGTGATCACACAGGCTGCTGTGCTTCTTCCATGTGGGCTTTGATGCTTCTGACTTGGATGGCCACTTGTTTACCTGCAAGCCTTTAAGACCCCAGATGCCATATCTTTTGGTAGCCGGGCACCATCAGCTTTCTTCACATTTGCTTATGCACACATTTGTTGTCAACGGTCGAGTAGGGAAGGTGAGCATCATGGAATGCCAGTTTAATAGAACAAAGTGTTCTTGCATTGAGGAAGTACTTGAGTGGAGGCACAAGGTCTATCTGCTACCTTAAGGTGACCAGATTTAAAACAGAACACCATTGACCGGGGTGTGTGTGTGTGTGTGTGGGGGGGGGGTGTTCTTGTTTAAAAATTTGGTCTATATGGACCAAATAAGACTGTTCCTTAGTTTGTCATGCATTCTTTCCAAAAATCGGGACTTTTTTAAAAGGCCAAAAATCAGGACTGCCCCACCAAAAGCGGGACGTCTGGTCACCTTAACCGTAATGCTAACCCTATAAATGTATGTACATAGATCTACTACCCCATCATCATATATAAATATATTTACATATGTACATGCCTGTATTTAGACCTCTATAACTTCTCTTTGCTTCCTAGTTCTTTCTTCTATTTCTTTTACTTTCCTCTTGTCCCACTATCATGCTCAGCTTTCATTTGGGGTTCAGTAATTCCTCTCTGTTACATTGCCTTGATCACGCCCGACCAGGTCTCCTACACCCTCCTCAGCACCGATTTTGCATCACTTGTTGTTCCCTTGCCCCTGGGTTTGTTAACATCACTTCCTTTCTCCCACCTTCCCCTCTCCCATGTCCCCCCCAGAACTGCTGGTCTCGTTGTTTTCTCCTCTAGATGGTTTATCCCGCCTGTCTTATCTAGATCGACCTGCAGAGATAATAACATGCATAAAAACAAGACAGAGCAAAACAAAGCAACAAAAGAAAGCAAAACTACCACCAAAGGGGAAAAAAGCCAATGACAAAAGAAAAGAAATGCTAGTAAATAGTTCAACAGTTACATTTTGAACAAAGATTCTGTAGAAAACTCCTGATCATAAGGGGGAAACATATAACAGAATTGCAAATTCTCATGAAATCCGGTTTTCTGAACACATGGAGGCTGGGTAAGCCCCCCAAACTGTACTGAGATAAATCTTCAAGACTTAAAAGTATCCTGTGACATTTTCTTAAAACCAAACAATAGTTTAGTGTAACTGGTGTGGTAGTTGTAAGTTAGTCGAGAGGCACCAGAAACCAAATCAGTCGAATTTGAACAAACAGGCTTTATTAGGGAGAAAACACTCCAGCCTGGGCGAAGTCCCACAGTCCACAATGTCTGGGCTGGGGGTGTCGCACTGCAGGCTACAGGGCTGCTGTTTATATGGACAGGTATGTCCGGGTTTCAGTATTGTAAGGTGTCTTCCTGGTTCCAGGTGTATTCGTGCTGGGTACAGAGTAGTGGGCAAGAACAAAGCAGGCACTGAGCCAAACGGGCCGTGCTGGTGCTGGGTGCAGAGCAGCGGGTCAAGAACAAAGCGGGCCATTAGCCAGCTCTGGTCAGCTCTGCAGGTGTGTGTGGGAGCTTCAAGGCCACTTGCTGCTAGTTGTTTCAGCTAGCTCTGGTCAGCTCCGCATGGGTGGAGGAGTCTCAAGGTCACTTGTTGCTAGAAGCCAGCCTGGTATTGATCCAGCCATACAGTAAGTAGTTACATACTATTTGATCACCTTGAAGATGTACAAGTGTACGGGTGGAGTCTAGCCTGTCAATCAGGTCACACCCTGATGGTGACCCCTTGTGGACATGAGCTTTTCATAAAGAGGGTCCCGGGAACCACCCCTGGTCTTTCTACCTTCACCTTCAAGCTACCGAGATCTGCACAAGCCCGGTGACGCGGCCATTGCCATTGGATCCATGCAATCCCGTACCCACGGGCCTGGGATCGTCCTGCATTCGCCATCATTGCTTGTGGCTGCATGAGTCTGAAGAGGCATTTATGGACTGCTATCGGACTTATGGCAGAGTAGCAGACCTAGGAACTTGATCTGGCCTGGGCTGGGATGTTTTCTTCATAAATAATTACTTCTTGATATAAAGTTCTCTTTGACACATAAACGGATGCTTCTGGATTTGTTTCTCTAGTCAACCCAGTCCAACACAACTAGTAAAGCATGTCTACCTTTGGCATTATGCTCTTTTAAGATCTGTCCATGTGGGGTCAAATTGACAACAACCTAAAAGACTAGATCGGAAGTGTAGGGGCAGTAAGGTTTTATTAGTGAGGGAGGAACAACTCTAAAAAGAGGAATAACAATCGTTACACAACACTAAGAATGTAATCAAATGTTGGATGATTGTATGCTTTCCTGTCTATAATCTCAATAACAAAAAATGAAGCACTTTCTTTTAAAGGGAGATTTCAAGAGACATGGTATTTTTTTCTTTCTTAATGATCAATATAATTCTAAAAACAACAAAAAAGTAGAGCTTCTTTTTTTAATAACTATTTTAATATACCCAGAATGAAGCACAGAATGGCGCTGAATGTGAAATATGGAAGGTGGGTTGAAACCATGGGGAAAAGAGTGACAAGGTCCAACAGAAAGCTCATTAAAGTGCCAGAGGAAGACATCAAATGAAGAGTCACGATGGGGAGAGACGATTTGCTCAGAATTAACAAAGGATAGCTATCCTCAAAGGAGAGATAATAAATAAAATCCACAACTGGTAACACTATCAAACAATTATTTTTTAAATGATCATACAAGCAGCCAGAAAGAAAAGACAGCCCTTCTAAGGAAGCGATGCTTACATCGAGAACTGTTTTCTCATTAGCAACTGTGGAAGCAATGCAATTGGATAACATTTTTAAGGAAAAAGAAAAAGTAAGGAGCCCCAGGGCATAGTGGGAGCAACCACAAAGTCAGCATTGGACCCCACCAGTCTCTCTGAGGGAGAAAGATGAGACTGGGAACTCGGAACACCAAGGAGATCGCTGTATTCTGGGCGGCGGACACAGACTCTGTGTCAACGAATTGGGGTTTGGAACTTGGAGAAGGGAAAATACTATCACTTGTCGGTCAGTTTATTGTACTGCTGTGGCTTCCTTTTTGCTGGAATGCTGAAAAGCTATGACACGAGTCTTTCAAATACCAGTAGCACCACCCACAGTGAACAGGTTTCAGCAGAGCTTCCAGGTAAGACTGGGGAAAAGGTACAGGCAGACCACTTTTGAGAAATTAGCCAGCTGATGAAGAACAATGAAACAATGGGGAGCTGACAATGAGTCCAAGCAGAAAGAAAATGTTCTAGAACTGATCCCAGTGATGATCGTACAACTCTTTTATTGCGACTGAACTATGGGAGCAAACTATGTGCCAATAAAACTATGTTTTAAAAATAGTATTGGAACGCTGATACAAGGCAGAAGATGAGCCCCTCGCGCTTCTGGCCGAGAGGCACTAAACATGGCCGAGGACCAGCTGCCTCCTCAAAGTAGAGAAGCCACAATGATGGCACGCAGCTCACGTGGCATGACTCAAAATGAGAAGAAACAACTGGAACCACCCACCATTAATCAGAAGATGGGATGCAGGAAATTGGAAGTCATTAAAAACAAAATGGCACCTAGAGTGATCGATACCACATCCTACGCATTAGCGAGCCAAAATGAACTTGTATTGGTCACTTGGCTTACCATGCCAGGAATGACAAATTGAAAAGAAATCATCACACTCATCATTAAAATGAGCATTTTAAAAATCGATCCTAAATGCTGTGTTAATAGGATAATATCCATGCTCCTACAAGGAAAGCAGTTAATAGAGCCATCATTTACAAAGCTGCCTGTGACAGGATAGCACCTATATTGCTTCCATGTAAAGAAAGCAAAAATCCGAGCGAGTGAGACGGCTCAATGACACCTAACAGCAACAAACAGAACGCCAGTTCCCGTGTGCCCACCAAGCACCAAAGTCAGTACTGAGGACGTTAGACAATTCCCTCAGTGTCTGTGGTCAAACGTGATCAAATATCTCGTCCACGTGATTTGATAATCACTGGGGACAGAAATCAGAAGGTGAGAACAAAGAGGGAGGCTTGGCCGGTAGACAGCATGGCATTGGTGATCTAATCAACACTGGAGGTTGCTTGGCAGAACTTCGCAAGACCAACAATGTATCCATTGCACACACTCATTTCCTCCAAACTAAACCATGACTATACAATTCAATGTAGAGTTTGAATTTGAGTGGAGGGATGTATATATATGCCTTGCTAGATAGCATACACAGGAATAAAACGGACTATTATTTGTGAGATTAGATGTTGGAGAACTTCAATATCATCAGTCAAAAGAAGGTCAGGGGCCAACTATGGCAGAGACGATGATTGCTCATAGGTAAATTCAGGTCACATATTCTACAAGGAAACTACTTCATTCTTCCAGGTAAGTTCAGTGGAATCTAATCACTCAAAATTACTAGAAAGAAGAAAGCAAGGGGGCACACTGGCCAACTCATTTAATGAGTTTTGACACCAAGACTTAACCAAGATTAAAAAAAAAATACTCCAGTACAGCTCCTAAATATAGATGAAAAACTTTTAAAGAAATGTACTTTAAATGGGTGCCATATTCAAACTACCCCCCAAATGCTCACTTTTTCACCATCCATCGCTGGGCACCAGTAGGTCATTTGGACTGACAGCACTCCTAGGTCCAGCAGCACAAAGCATGCCTACCCCTGTGCCCCCTCACCACTGTTACCACGACTGAGCCCACTGTGGGAGTCAATGTGCCAATCCATCTCATCGGGGGTCTTCCTCTTTTTCACTGACCCTCTACCTTATCACACCTGATATCCTTTTCCAACACCCAAGAAAGTACCACTACCACCACCACCCACAAAAAACCCAGGATTTTTCCCCAAAGCTATGTATTTAAATTTTATTACAAAACAACGTTATCGCCTTCAAAGTGCTCTCCATCACACTAAACGCATTTGTGAAACCTGCGGTGCCATTCTTAGAAACATTTGTTAGATGGACGACAGTACCTCACTCCTTATTTTCCCACCTCTTCTCGTAGTCAAATCACTGTCCTTTCATGTCCCTCTTCACTCATGGAAACAAAAAGAGGTTACACAGAGCGAGGTCAGGTGAGTAAGGTACATGGGACAAGAGAGGCATGATGTTTTTTACCGAAAGAGACATGCTATATTTTGTCAAAAACTGGTGCACTGAGATGGCTGCGTGAACATCTGCCTCACATCAGGCCTTTTTGTTATACACTGTTAAGCAATTTTTTCAGAAACTCTAAATAGGAAGCTTGATTAACAGTCTGACATGGAGTAACGAACTCCAAATACACCATCCCCCTCACATCAAAAAAAAAGGAGACGCTGTGGATCTTTTATTTCACTTGATGAGGTTTTTTTGAGGGGGGCCAAGATGAGGACGGTATCTCCCACTGGCTTCACTGACGTTGGCTTTTGAGGTTGTAATAACAGCACCACGTCTCGTCACAGTAATGGCCTTGAGAAACAATAGCCTGAGTTGGATTGGAGCTGTTCTTTGAAAGCACAGCATGTTTCTACTGGATGCGCTTCCTGCTGGTCAGTCAGAGCCTGAGGCACAAACTTTGGCAACCCTTTTCATGCCGAGTCTTCCGTTAAAATGCACTGAACCAGGCTCCAAGATATTCCAGATCCTGTCTCCATCTCCAATGGTCCGTCGCTGGTCTTCAATCACAAGTGCATGACTTTTATCGACATTTCCGTCTGTTCAGGAAGTTGATGGACTTGCAGAAGGAGGTTTGACATCAATCGACATTTCACCCTTTTTGAAACGAGAAAACCACTTGTATACTTCAGTTTTTCCCATAGCACTGTGCTTGTGAGCTGTGTTTAACATCACAACAGTTTCAGCAGCATTTTTCCAGAGCAGAGAACAAAATTTGACAGCCTCACGCTGTTCTCGTAAATCGACCATCACCAAGAACAAAGTGCAAGCAAAACTGGTTTCACAAAAAAATTCCCTGAGACTAGAGAGAACCTTCCCAGGTGACGCTACTGGGTGCACTAACTCAGAGCGAATTGTTCAGCGATCACCTAGTGGGGGGGAAAACACACTATGAAAGTTCTCCCCAGCGGAGCTTATTCCGGTTTGTTTGGGGCACCCCTCGTAGATTGGAAACATGCTCAACATATGTAAAATCTTCGCCATCCTTCCTTCTGATT
Source organism: Echinops telfairi (assembly GCF_000313985.2). NCBI lineage: Eukaryota > Metazoa > Chordata > Mammalia > Afrosoricida > Tenrecidae > Echinops > Echinops telfairi. The sequence continues at coordinate 2,493,510 of NW_022111309.1, read as the reverse complement.
TACTGTCTTTGAAGTCAGGATGCAGTTCACAATCTAGTCAGACGGGCTGCTGCTTACACAAACATGAATGCAGCCCTTAAAATTCTAGTCAGCAAAACAGCTAAGGACCACCTGAGGAAGGAGTAGGAATCTCCGATGCTGTCGGAATGCCTTCTGCTCGTAGCTTCTGGGCGATCTGGAAAGTGCCAGCATCAATATGCAGCTGAGAGGAAAAGCCAGAGAAGACAGACTCTCTGAAAAGCTGTTGAGACCACGGACAACAAAGTGGGGAACCACCAACCTCGGCACACGGAACACCAACAGCGCTGTATTGCTTAAGAGTAACCCCCCGAACGTGCAGCATAAGGTTTGTTAATGCTTTAACAATGTATTGCTTATATTTCCCCTTGAATATACGCAAAAGGATATATGCTTTTTTTTTTGATATATGCTTTTAAAAGCCCATGGCTTAATCACTTTAGGTGAGGTCCTCATTTTTCCCCTCCCTCCCCGCTTCCCCTTCCCTCATGAGCCCTTGATAATTTATAAATTGGTATTTTGTCATATCTTGCCCTGTCCGACGTCTCCCTTCACCCATTTTTCTGTTGTCCGTCCCCCAGGGAGGAGGTCACATATAGTTCCTTGTAATCGGTTCCCTCTTTCCTACCCACTCTCCCTCTACCCTCCCTGTTTCGCCACTCACACCACTGGTTCTGTAGGGATCATCCACCCTGGATTCCCTGTATTTTCATTTCCTATCTGTACCAGTGTACATCCTCTGGTCTAGCCAGACTTGCAAGGTCGAATTTGAGTCATGGTAGTGGGAGCGGGGAGGAAACATTTAGGAACTAGAGGAAAGTTGTATTTCTCATCATTGTTACATCGCACCCTGACTGGCTCATCTCCTCCCCGAAACCCCGCTGCAAGGGGATCTCCAGTGGCCTCCTAATGGGCTTTAGATCTCCACTCCGCACTCCCCCCATCATTCACTATGGTAAGATAGGTGGGGTCTTGTAAGGGTAATTTGAGGAATCGGGCATTGTATCTGTCTACCAGGCGTGTGTTTTTTCTCTGTGGTACCCGGAATAATGCTGCAGCATACAGTTAAATGACGTGTTGGAAGACCCCAAATCGAAATTACCAGGAATTCAGAGCTCATTTAGCATTTGAAAAATTACAAAATTCCACCACATTACTAGCTTAAAGATGAAAAAACACACAAATTGAATATGTACAAAAAGAGTATCTTGAACGGTTAAAACCTTGTCACTTGATCTCCCCTTGTCACCTGATCTGATACACTTTGAGCTTAATCTGGTTTTTACTATTTTCTGTGTTTTCTTCATATTGGGATTGATCTCTGTTATATTTTGCCTTTGTTGGTAATCTTCTCGACTCTCTGCTGCGTGCTTTTCTATGTTTTCAGGATATGAAATCCAGGATGTGAATCTACAGCGACAGCTAGAATTGGGGTTGCTGGGGGGTATGGCAGGGGAGGTGGGGGTGGGGTGTAAGGAGGAGCTAATATCAAGGAGTTCAAGAAGGGAGAAAATGTTTTTAAACTGATTGTGGTAGGAATTACACAACATTGCGTCTTAGGATTAAAGTATGGAATGGTATGAAGTCTGGATTAGCTCCTAATAAAATGGTTTTGGGGAAAAAATAATGCTTAACATTTACAGAGCCTGCAAAAAATGTGTGGAAAAATGATACTATCTTTTCATTCCAGGTTTCCAACTTTTTGAAATTCCCACATATATTCACACTAACACGTCTTAGCAGAGTAGGAATAGAACCCTTCAAAAAATCTACCAAGAAATGTAGGGCAGACATTTAACTGAATGATTGTACATAAAAAGTTCTCCTTCTAAAGTCCAGAGTAGGATAAGTAGGCCTACTTCACCTGAACACTTCAGGTTCAGACAGAAAGAGAGAGCAAAGAAATGCAAACATGATGACTAGTAAGCAAGCAAAAGAACTACAGGTATTCAAAGATGATGACCTACCCCAGCAGTTCTCAACCCGTGGGTCGCGACCCCTTTGGGAGTCAAACGACCCTTTCACAGGGGTCGCCCGATTCATAACAGTACCAAAATTACAGTGATGAAGTAGCAATGACAATAATGTTATGGCTGGGGAAGGGGTCACCACCACATGAGGAACTGTATGAAAGGGTCACAGCATGAGGAAGGTTGAGAACCACTGATCCACCCAAAAGAATCTACAACTGAATGGAATTCTAGCACAGCTGCTAGAAATAAGAGTAATACATCATTGGCACGTCTATATTCCAGCCACAAGCCATTAAAAACACAATTAAAAACAAATTTTAAATAAACATAATAACAATAAAAGTCTATTACTTAATTAAAAATATATCTAACAAGTTATTGATTGAAAAGTATTACAGAAAAACTAAGTAAAAACCTATTGTTTCATGATTAGAAGCACTTAGTAAAGTTGTCAATAGACTTGTACCGACATGTCGTATAATTCTAAGCAAACCCCCTACAGAATTATGTATTACACTTGACAAAATTATTCTAAGAACTTAGATGAAAAACAAAAGAAACAAGAACAGCCATATACTGCCAAAGGCGAGGGAAAAAGGAGTATCTGAGACTCACCTTCTCCGCTATTGAGATTGAATGCAGAGACAGAGCAACTAGAATAGCCTGGTATCAGCACGAACAGACAGTGGGAACTGGCTGCTGTGCAAAGGCAAGCCCCTATTGATTGCAGCCGAGACTCCCGCAGGGCCGCTGGAACAAGATCCGACTGCAGTTACAGGATGCAGAGACAACTACCTGTTCATTTGCAGGGGGAAATTAAAATAAAGCTCTATTTCACATTCTATAAAAATATTCCCATATGGATTAAATATTTTTAGATAAGATATTACTTAAAAACTGTAGAAGATTATGAGGAGGCTTCATAAATGTTGTGGGAAATGAAACTGAAAGATACTGGGATTTTTCTGAGAATTTTGAAGACTCCTTATACACAGAGTATCTTTAAGATAAGTTCTATTCCTAGTTTATTAAGAGTTTTTTGGTGTGAATATATTGGCATTAAAATCTTTCCCAAGGGGAACCAATCACAATGATCTACATATAATGCCCAGGGGGATGGACGACAGAAAAGTGGGTGAAGGGACAGTGGTCAGTGTAAGACATGAAAATATATATATATAAATTATCAAGGGTTCATGAGTGTGTTAGACAGGGTTCTCTAGATAGATGTATAACATAAGAAATAAACAATTAATTAAATTATAAATCAGTACAAATGGCTCAGTGCAACTCACTCCAATGAGAGTTGTGAGACATTGGCAGTCCAAATCTTGAGGACCGCCAGGTTGTCCTCTGTAGAGCAATTCAGACTTTCCGGGCACAGGCAGCAAACAGCAAGGCAGGTCACCAACAGTCAGCCAGATGACAGGGTCCGACAGTCCCCAGCTCAAGAGATGTAAATTCCAATGATGTGGCGAAGCAGGTCTTGAAGGAATGTCAAATTACAGCGACACAATCCATGGGTGAGGTGTCCCACAGGTAGTGTAGCTTGCAAATGGAGGCACAGAACAAGAAAGGCAGCCGCACACTGCTCCGATGATCAAAGCGCGAGAGACAAGAAAGGCAAGGTTCGCCGGGCCATTTATCTCTCCGCCCTTCAATTAATCCCACATGTGTTTATCGGCCAGGTTGGCACAATAAACTAACTACCTCAATGAGGGAGAGAGGGTTGGGGGGAAATGAGCTGATACCAGGGGCTCAAGTAGAAAGAAAATGTTTTGAAAATGATGATGGCAACCTATGCACAAAAGAGGAGTTGAAAGCCTCCTCTTTCTACCTGGAAGCAGCTGGTGGTTTTGGGTTGCTGACCTTGTATTTAGCAGTTCAAGAGGTACCCAGTACACTACCAGGGCTCCTTACAAAGAGTGATGTGACCAACCTGATATAGATATAGATATTTGCAATATCTATAACTAAAGAATTAGCATCCAAAACATAAAAATTATCACAAATCAAGAAGAAAACAGAGAAATGGGCACACACACACACACCACACACACACAAAATCTCTAACAAGAATCCCTCTGGGAGCCAATCGCAAAAGTACAACTATTATATGAGACCACAGTTATAAACAGGGGTGGTGGTGGTAGTTAGATAAACTGGTGTCAGTTTGGGGCTTGAGAGGATTAAGAGTGAAGGGGTGGAGTTTAGTCTGTCAATCGGGTCATTGTCAATGATGCCTCTGGGTGGGCCTGGCCTTCTCTAGAGGATTCTGGAAACTGCTGTATTTTCCTCCTTGGAGGCGGGAGATTTTCTCTCTCTGCTCACTCCTTGAGAGACACTGTACTGACAGGACACATGGTGCTATGCTAATATAGCCCATGACCTCTGGAGCTGGAGAAGCCACGTGGAGAGCCCTGCCTGCACTGAGATGCTTCCAGCACCACTGGATCCACAAGGCTGCCCACCCACTGGCCTGTGATCTTCCTACATTCAGTGTCATTGCATGTATTTTGTGAGTCTGAAGAGGACTTTAAAGCTTGGTGTTGGACCGATGAGCTAATATCAAACTTATGGACTTGATCTGCACTGGGCTGGGATGTTTTCTCAATACTCAACTGTTCTTGTATATAAACCTTTCTTATTCACATATGAGTCTCCATGAATTTGTTTCTCTGGTCTACCAAGACTAACACAGGGGGAAAAGAGGAAGGCTTTCGTACCAAGGGAACAGATGTTGAAGATTGCCAAGGGGGAAAGAACAATTAGCTTTCTTCATTTCTTTAAATAAAGCAGCTGTGATCTGGATGAGAATTGCATTATATTTATAGTTTGCTTTGGGTAGTGTTAGCATTTTCACAATGTTAAGTATTCCTACACATGACCATGGGATAATTTTCCATTTATATGTCTCTTTTGGCTCCTTGAAATAGTGTTGTGCGGGTTCCTTTGGACAAGTCTTTTGTTTCTCTGCTTTGGTTTATTCCTACGTGTCACATCTTTTGTGTGGCTATTGTAAATAATATTATTTTCTTGACCTCTTGTTCAGACCTTTCGCCATTAGTGCATAGGAATACGATTGATATTTGTGTGTCAATGTTGTACCCTGTCACATAGCCTAATCTTTCTATATTTATAATTTTTTGAGTCTTTGGGTTTTCTGCATATAAAATCATATCACCTGCGAATAATGACAGATTTGCTTTTTTTGTTTTTTGTAATGTGAATCCTTTTGATTTCTTTTTGTTGTCGAATGGTTTTTGCATGGGTACACTGGTGAACGATGCAGGAAGCATCAAAAGAAAATGGATAGAGGGGGGAAAATGAGGAGCTGATGCCAAGGGCTCAAGTAGAAAGCAAACGTTTTGAGAATGATGATGGCAACAAAGGTACAAATGTGCTTGACACAATGGACATATGTATGGATTGTAATAAGAGTTGTAAAAGCCCCCAATACAATGGTTTAAAAAATAAATAAATAAAAGGGAAAGAACACACAGAGTCACTATACCAAAAAGAACTAATCAACATTCAGTTGTTTCAAAAAATAGCATACAAGCAAGAACCATTGGTACTGAAGGAAGGAGTTCAAGTTGCACTGAAAGTTTTACCCAAAACCAAGGTACCAGGAATTGGTGGATTATCAAGTGAAATATTTCAACAAGGTGACAAAACACTGGAAACACTTACTCATCTATTCCAAGAAGTTTGGAAGACAATGCTTGACCAACTAATTGGAAGAGCTCCATATTTGTACTCAATCCAAAGAAAGGTGACCCAACAGAATGCTCAAATTATAAAACAATATTTCTAATCTCAAATGCAAGTACACTTTTCTTGAAAAGCACCCAACAACACTTGCAGCAGTACATTGACAAGAAGGTGCCAGAGGTTCAGGCGGCATTCAGAAGAGGACCTGGAACAAGGGATATTATTGCTGATGTAGATGGATCTTAACTCAGAGCAGAGAATTCCAAAGGGATGTTTACTTGTGTTTTATTGACTATGCAAAGGCACTGAACTGTGTGGATCATAACAAACTATGGGTAGCCTTGAGAAGAAAGAATTCTAGAGCACCTCATTGTGTTCATGTGGAACCTGTATGTGGTAGTTATAGAATCATTTGTCAATTAGAGAGGATTAAGAGTGAAGGGGTGGAGTCTACCCTGCCCGTCAGGTCATAGGCATGAGACCACACATAGCCACACATGGGGCCTCTGTGTGGGCATGGCCTTCTCCTGAGGATTCTGGGAACTCCTGTATTCCTCTTTGGAGACGGGAAACTCTCCCCTCCACCGCCCTTTTCTCCTCACTCCCTGCAAGACATCCCTGTGGAGAAGACACATGGAGAGAGGCTGATGGAGCCAGAGCTCTGGAGCTGGAGCAGTCATGTGGAGACCCCTGCTAAAGCTGAGATGCTTACACCACCACTGGATCCACAAAACCTTCCACCCTCTGGCCTGTGATCTTCCTGCATTCAGCATCACTGAATGAGTTTTAGGAGTCTGAAGAGGACTTTTTAGATTGATATCGGACATATGGACTCATATCGGACTTATGGACTTGATCTGGACTGGGCTCGGATGTTTTCTCAATGTTCAACTGCTCTTGTATATAAAGCTCTTTCTTGTACACATATGCGTCTCTGTGGATTTGTTTCTGTAGTCTCTACCAGGACTGACGTAGATAAAGAGGCAGTCGTGTCAACAGAACACGGGAATACTGCCAGAAAGCTGTGCGTCAGGGTTGTATCCTCTCATCACACGTAAGCAATCTGTGTGCTGAGCACATCATCAGAGGAGCTGGATTATGTACAGAAGAACGTGGCATCGGGACTGGAGGAAAGGCTTTTAACCACCTGTGGTAATGCAGATGACAAGATACAGCAGTCCGTATGGATTACAACTTAGTGTAAAGAAAACCAAAATCCTCACACCTGGGCCAATAGGTAACATCATAAGTGGAGACAAATATTGAAGTTGTCAGCCCACATGGAAGAAGTACACCAGCCTATGCGATTACGAGGTGTCGAAGGGATCAGGTATCAGGCATCATCAGAACAAAAAAATCTTACCATAGTGAATGAGGGGGGGAGTGCGGAGTGGAGACCCAAAGCCCATTAATAGGCCACTGGAGATCCCCTTGCAGAGGGGTCTCGGGAAGGAGATGAGCCAGTCAGGGTGCGATGTAGCAACGATGAAAAATACAACTTTCCTCTAGTTCCTAAATGTTTCCTCCCTGCTGCCACTACCATGACTCGAATTCGACCTTGCAAGTCTGGCTAGACCAGAGGATGTACACTGGTACAGATAGGAACAGAAAATACAGGTAATCCAGGGCAGATGAGCCCTATAGGACTAGTGGTGTGAGTGATGATACTGGGAGTGTAGAGGGAGAGTGGGTAGGAAAGAGGGAACCGATTACAAGGAACTATATGTGACCTCCTCCCTGGGGGACGGACAACAGAAAAGTGGGTGAAGGGAGACGCCGGACAGGGCAAGATATGACAAAATAACAATTTATAAACTATCAAGGGCTTATGAGGGAGAGGGGAGCCCCTGGGAAGGGAGGGGAAAAATGAGGACCTAATGCCGGGGGGTTAAGTGGAGAGAAGATGTTTTGAGAATGATGTACAAATGCGCTTTACACAATTGATGTGTGTATGGATTGTGATAAGAGTTGTATGAGCCCCTAATAAAAAGTTTTGAAAAAAAATACAAATATTGAAGTTGTCAAGGATGTTTCCTTGAGGAGTAAATGTGCCTGACTCAAGAAGTCATGATGTTTCAATCACCTCATATGCACATGAAAGTTAGACACTGAATAAGACAGACTGAAGAAGAATCAATGTGTTGGAACCATGGGGGTTGGTGCAGAATATGGAGAATACAATGAACTGTCGAAAAAGAACAAACACATCTGTGTTAGAATGTTCCTTAGAAGCAAGGATGGTAAGGTTTCTTCTCACGTATCTGAGCATGTTCTCAAGAGAGACAGGTCCCTACAAAAGAACACCATGTTTGGTGGAGTAGAGAGGCAGCGGAAAAGAGGAAGATTCTGGACAAGATGGGTTGACACAGTGGCAACACCGATGTGCTCAAACATAAGCACATTTGCGAGGCTGGAGCAGGACCAGGTGGTGTTCTGTGCTGTTGTATGAGTCGGAACCACCTTGGTGGCACCCAACAACAACATCAGTGTTTCAGATTAAGACTTTCTACACAATGTCGAATAAGAGTAGTGTCTGGTTCCCACTCACGGTGGTAATGCGTTCAGTTTGTCTCTGTTGAGCGAGGTATTGGCCATAGTCTTTCAAACAGGTTCTTTATTTTATTGAGAATTTTTCTTTCTTTTTTTTTTAACAAACCCAAAATGTTAAGATTTTATTTACAAAGCGTCTTTGTTGTACGGAAAGTAAAACTGTGGTTACAATCCCAGTGTAACTGGCAGCCACGAATGGTTCAGACTCCCTGGGCACAGCCACTCGGGCTACAGCGGAGGCTCACACGGACACCGAGAACGTGTGCAATTGTGGTGGGGCGAAGTCCCCAGGCTTGGTGGGGGATTTCCAAGAGGGCCTCCACAGAGGAAGGTGGAATATCGCAGGAACTATTCTTTGGCTCTTTGGTGGGCAGGTGACTGGGGTTCTGAATCACAGTTACTTTTTAAAAAACTTAAACAGCTACCAAATCCTTATGAGCAGTTCTTTTTCTGCACGTTATTGGGGGCCTTACGCATCTTCTCCTTCATCATCTGTTTCTCTCTTCCGTTTTTCACCTTTACCGCTTTCCTCCTCCTCTCCATCTTCCTCCTCCTCTTCTCCATCTTGGCCAAACTCTTCTCCACATTCATCTTCATCGTCTTCCCCTTCTATATCTCGGTCTTCATCTTTGCCCCCTTCTTCATCAAAATACTCCTCGCCATCCTCATCTTCTCCTTCCGCCTCCTCATTCTCCTCCTCATCTACGCGGTCCACCTCAGCATCTGATCAGGGGCTTCCTGGGCCTCAAGGTCAGAGCCATCCAGGTAGGTCAGCTGGGGAAGGAGCTTAGAGACTCTCTCGGGAACGCTTCAAGTCGGTGACATCACAGTGAAACAGATCGACTTTTCAGACATTCCAATTTTTCCCAAGGTTCCAAGGTGCTGATGTCTTTCAGCTTAGTCGCACTTAAGTTGAGATGTGGGCGGTTTGGATGTTTCACCGGTAGCATGTGCAGACCACCGAATATTCTATGGCCACTGAGTGCAAGCTTGTTCAATTTCAGTAGTTTGGGGAAATCAAGCCTACAGTTAAGCCGAGGCACTCTGCGTTCACAAAGTCCGCTGTTACACCCTCGGGCTTCCCACCATTGATTGGCAGTTGTCCAGGGCGAGTTCTTGAACAGGTGCCGGGTTGGTTCCTCGGCTCCAGGTGGATCCTTCTCTCCACGGTTCCCACTTCCCCCCTCTTCAAATTTATCTTTCCGCGGCGGGGGCGGAGGGGGAGGCGTCCTGGCCTCCGAAGAGGTCTGCTCGCACAGCCGAGGCCGGGGCTCGGTCCTGTGGCGGGCAGCGGACAGCGGGCAGCGAGCAGAGCCCCGGGAGCCCAGTCGCTCAGGGGAGCGAAGAGGAGCCATGGCGGGAAAGGGGCTGCAGCGCAGCGCTGGGCTCGCGACTGCCGCCCCCGGCCGGCCGCAGGACTGCACTGGGGAATTTTTCTTTCTGTAACTACTTTTCTGCGTGTTTTTATCAGGGATGGGTGTCGCATATTGTCAAATGCTTTTTTGCATTTATTGATATGATCAAGTGGTTCTTACTCTTTGTTTTGTTTACATAATTGATTACATTCATTGATTTTCTAATGTTGAACCCTCCTTGTATACCTGGTATGAATCTCACTGGATCATGGCATATATATAAACTCTGTGTGTGTGTGTGTGTGTGTATGTGTGTGTGAATCTCACTGGATCATGGCATATATATAAACTGTGTGTGTGTGTGTGTGTGTGTGTGTGAATCTCACTGGATCATGGCATATATAAAAACTGTGTGTGTGAGTATGAATCTCACTGGTTCATGGCATATATATAAACTCTGTGTGTGTGTGTATGAATCATACGGGATCATGGCATATATATAAACTCTCTGTGTGTGTGTATATATATATAACTTATATAGCTGGATTTACCGACCAGGAATTTGTGGAGCACTGCTGCACCTGCATGCATGCACTCATCAGGGCATTGGTCTGTGGCGGCCGTGCCTGCTCTGGGCATCGTGCGATGCTGTGTGTTTGGAAAGTTGCTGTCCTTGTCTCGGTTCTGTAGCAGTCGGTGCAGAATTGGCATCATGGCTTCTCTGACTACTTCGTAGCATTTCTGGGGAAGCCATTGGTTCTGGGTGGTTTTTTGTTGTTGTTGTTGTTGTCATTGTTTGTTTTAGAAGTTTTTAAATACCCTGATCTATTTAAGACTAATTTTATTAGTAATTAAGAGAATTGAAATGAAGACTTCCAGGAGGCACAACTGGGTACTCACCAGACTAAGGGAATGTCAGAGTCTTACTATAAGAAGGGTGGGTAGGGCTGTGGATCAAACGAAGTCCTCACCAGACTAAGGGAATGTCAGAGTCTTACTATAAGAAGGGTGGGTAGGGCTGTGGATCAAACGAAGTCCACTGCCTTAGTTACCAAATGCTTTTAAAAAGAAGAAGAAGAAAGAAAAAAAGAAACTTCCCTGTCATCAGGTTAATTCTGACTCACAGCAACCCTATGCGCTGCTTGGTTCGTCAGCCCTTACAGCTACATGAGTCAGGAGAAGCCTCTGATCTGACATCAGCCCCATGGATTTGAAACGTGCCCATATCCTCGATATAAACTTCTCTGTACGTGGGCATATTTAACTTGCACTGGTTTTCCTTCTTTAGAGAATTCCACCTAAGACATTGGGTATGATTCATGGCCGTGGTCACTGGCACTCCCAGGTGACCGGGCATCTCTCAATCACTAATTACACACACAGACACGTTCCCTAAGAGCAAGCCTGCCCTTGCTGAGCTGAGCCCAAGCTCACTGGTATTGTGTCAAGTCACTGGGACCTCACGGGACAGGCGGCTGCTCTTCACCTTCATCGAAGCAGACAGCCTCACCTTTCTTCTACAGAAGCGAACCCCTCACTTTGTTGTTAGCAATCCAACGCATACCCCAGAGTACTACCTGGGCTCTTTGCTCATTGGAGTGGTAACTCTCTACCTGGGGGCAAAGCTGCCACATTGGTAATGTGATGCTGGTCTTAGTTGTCTAGAGAAACAAATCCAGTGATGCTCACCCATGTATAAGAAGGAACATCATGTCAAGAAATAAGGCACCCATCCCAGTACATCTCAAGCCCATAGTCTGATGCTAGTCTGTCAGTCCCTCTTTAGAGTTAGGCAGCCACACACACAGAGGGAAACTGGAAAGCAGAAAGATCCCAGGCTGATGACTCAGAGTCATGTGGATCCAAAGTGAGTGAAACTATGTCAGGGTGCCAACAACTCTCAGGGTTGGGTGGGCCACCCCTCAAGGCAGACCGAGGTCCAGCAAGCAGGAAGGTGGAAGAGAAGAGAGAGAGCAGTTTCCAGAGTCCCTCACGCTTATACAAAAGGCCACACCCCCAGAGAGATTTCATCACACAACAGCTTGATTGACAGGGCTGACCCCACCCCTAGCCATGAGTTGTCTAGTTGACATAAAATCATCCAATTACCACAAATATCAACGGTCAGAATAAACTCAAATGAACTTATGTCATGGCTCCAAGTGGAGTTAAGATTCCCACGATAAGCCACAGTCTTTCATAAACCAGTTGCTTTAGAAGTGAAGTTCTAAGGTGTCACGTAAAAGTGCAGAAGTGACTTTTACTGCCAGCGGTCCAGAATCAAGAAAGCTCCCACGTCCTTGGCAGAGTTCAGTCTATGGGTGCCCGGGCCACGGGGGAGTCTCCACAGCACTGACTGCCAACGCACCCTGACGGAGACAGCCAGGGACATCCGTCAGAGTTTACTTTAGCCAAATAGGATGAGGCAAGAAGACCAACTTGATCTTTCTGCTGACAGAATTGGCAGGTAGTGGTTAGAAACTTGGTTTCCAATAAAAATTAACTCACCCTTGTGCTAGAATAATTAACTATTTAAAGATCAAAAGGGCAGCATTTCCCCAAGGACAGAGTTCAGAGGGTTAGGAAAGAAAGAGGAATGGAAGCAGGAAACCGAGGAAGGAAACGGGATAAATGGTGGTGCCTTTATACGGACCGCAATGGATGAGTTGAATCAGAATGTGTATGACTTGTTGGATGTACAACTATGATCTGCTCTGTAAACCTTCACCTAACAAAATAAAAAATTCTTGTGTTTTTTTAAAATGCCTTTATCTGCATTTCTGAAGAAGCAAAAAAGCAACAAACTGGTTCCTGTGTTTTGACCAGTCAGTCAAAACTTCTTCTGCTTCTCCTTTTTAAAAATCATTTTACAGGCCTGTCTGGATAGGACAGGCTGGATGAACAATCTGGAGGAGAAAACAACGGGACTGACAGTTCCGGGGG
>NW_022111309.1:2473643-2479409 GCF_000313985.2 Echinops telfairi | reverse complement strand
ACTCATACAACTCTTATCACAATCCATACATACAGCCATTGTGTCAAGCACATTTGTGCATTTGTTGCCATCCTCATTCTCAAAACATCTTTCTACTAAGCTTCAAGTCAATTCTTACTCATAGCAACTGCATAAGCCTCAGAACAGAACTGCTCCCTAGGATTTTCACAAGGGTGACCTTCCAAACACAGTTCCCCAGAGGCACCTCTCGGGTGGCTCTGAGCCACCACCAGAGCTTCGCGGTGTGCCCCACCCAGAGGCTCCAAGTAGCAACATTGGTGGTGTTCGGTGGCTGAAAGTAGGTTCTCAACACAGAGCCGTGGGATACAACGGTCCTGGCCCATCCTTACTACTGTTAGAGCCACTGTGTCAACGTATCTTATTGTCTCCTTTTGTGCTGAGATTAAACTTCGGCCTCCGTTTAGCAGGAATCTACTAGAGGAGGAAGGAAGCTGCTCCTTGAAATGGAAAGTGCAAAGGGCTTCCTTCGCAGGACCAGCCTTGGGGTGGGGAGGGGGGGCGGTGGAGGGGGGGACAGAAAGGCAAAGGATGGAAAGAAGAGTCCACAAGCAGGGTGAGGGAGCCGGCCAAGATTTCAACACTGGATTTACACAAGCTGTGTGCCCTGCCCCACGCAAGCACGCTGGGTATTGGAAAAGAAACCCCACGACTGAGGATCTGGCCCCTGAAAGGCCTGTTATCTCTCAACTGCAGCGGTTGCAGCCTACTAAGGGCCATTTCCAGGGCCCAGGCCTCCAGTTGCTACCAACGGTATTCACTGCAACTGTCCCTAGCAACCTTGACTCTACATGCCTGGGACTAGCATTTGACTAAAACGTGATAATTTTCCCCTAAGTGCTGTTTGGTTTTTGATTTTTTCATTTTCCTGGAGACTCTCGCAGCTCTTGTCACAATCCGTACATCGCTTGTTCAGGTGAATTTTTACACATGTTGCCTTCATACTTTTCTAGACATTTACTTCCTATTGAGCCCTTGGTATCAGCTCCTCTTTTTCTCTACCCACCTCCCTCCCCCCTCAGTGTTCTTTTTAAACTGCAAAACACAGCAGAAAACACTGGGGTCTTTTGCAATCCTCTGGAAATATCTGGGACACAACCCAGGCTGAGCTACAAATAAGATTGTCATTCATTGTTGTCGTTGTTGTTGTTGTTGTTATAGGTGCCATCAAGTCGGTTCCGGCTCAGAGTACTATGCACAAGAGAACAAAGCACCACCCAGTCTACATCAGCCTCCCAGCTGACTATGTTGGAACCCATGGCGGCAGTCATTGTGTCCGTCCATCTTGTTGAGGGTCTTCCTCCTTTACACGGTCCCTCCAGCAAGTATACTGTCCTGTTCCAGGAACCGGTCTCTTCCAATAACATGCCCAAAGTACATGCGACAGTGGCACCACCCTTGCTTCCATGAAGCACCCTGGCTGTACCTCTTCTAAGACAGATTTGTTGGTTCATTTGGTAGTCCATGCACCGTTCAATCTTCCTCACCAGCACCATTATTTAAATGTATCAATTGTTCTACAGTCTTCCTTATTCAATGTCCAATTTCCATATGCAGATGAGGGAACTGAAAATGCCATGGGTCAGGCACACCTTGGCATTGAAAAGTCTGCTTGATCTGCAACACCCTAAAGAAGTCTTGCGCAGCAGAGTGGCCCAATATAGTGTGTCAGTTGATCTGACTGTGCTTCCATGAGCACTGATTATGGACTCTGACAAAAGAATCGCTGGCCACTTCCACTTTCAGTTAGTCACTGAAAACCTTATGGATGGCACCAGAATATGCACAGCCTCATGAACCTTGTTGGCTATGGTGCCAGAGGATGAGCTCATTAGGTGCGACGGCACCCAAAATACGACAGAGGCAGAGCTGCCTCCTCAAAGCAGCGTCGGCTGCAATGACGGGGATGGAGTCCAGCCTTTAGACCTTCATTTGCCAGTGGGGCACAACTCGAAATGAGAAGAAACAGCAAACACCTATTAAAAATTAGAACTTGGAACATACAGAAAATTGGAAGGCATCAAAACTGAAATGGATTGCTTCAATATTGATATCCTAGACATCATTGGACTGAAATGGATCGGGATTGACCATTCCGAATCAGACAGTCATCTGCTTTACTATTCCAGGAATGACGAATTCCAGAGGAATGAAACCACAAGAATGTCCTTACAACAGCCTAATTAAAAAAGGAAAATGAAAAATGCTGCAGGGGTGTTGAGAGACTGGCACTCTCATACACTGGTGGTGGATCTGAATATGTGTGTGACCACTGTGCAAAGTGATATGGTGCTGCCTCAAACAACCGGGAATAGACATTCCATACAATCCATCCAACAATACCTCTGATGGGTATAATCCTGAAAAAAGTAAGAGCCATAACACAACCAGACAAATGCACTCCCCTGATCATCACAGCAAGAAATTGGAAGCCGCCCAAGGCCCGTCAAGATATTGGCTGAAGCAGCTTTGGTGCAGACCCACAATGGGCAGGCATCACTGGCAAAGAGCAGTGAAACACCCCATGGCATGGATGGATCCGGAAATCATTATGCAGAGTGAACTTAGTCAATTACAAAAAGACAAATATTGTATGAGGCCATGACTTTAAGAATAAGAACAAAGAGTTTGCATACCAAAGGAAACAGATTGTGTAGGTTCCAGTGGAGGGAGGGCAAGGGTGGAAAGCTGAGGCAAAGGACTGAAAGGTTGACAGGTGTTGCTTTGGGTGAAAGGGAGGGTGGAGTTCTCTGAAAGAGAGAAGTGAAATCAGACAGAGGGTGTGTGTGTGGGGGGGGGTGGTAGAGTCAAGGGAGTGGAGGCTGATGGGAGGATTGAACTGTTGAGTGCAGAGTTGATGGTCTGAAATGTAACCCTTCACATAATTCACAATAAACATTTACTTTTTAAGAAGCATGTTATTAGAGGGGCAACAGCCAGCTGCTGTCAGGAATCCAGAAAAAGACGGCCAATCAGTCTCCAGAGTAAGACTTCAAAGGTCAGAAAGAGAACCCTGAGCACACACTGCCCCCTCACCACACGGTCATTCACTTTGTCCGCAGCACTCGGTCTTTAGGACATCAAAAGTCTGCCTGGTCTCATGCAGTTGAGATCCTTGTTAATATATACCACAATTCTTTCTTTTTATTTGTAAATCATGTTATTGGGGGCTCGTACAACTGTTATCACAATCCATGCATCTATCCATTGTGCCAAGCACATTTGTACATGTGTTGCCATCATCATTCTCAAAACATCTGCTTTCTACTTGAGCCCTTGGTATCAGCTCCTCATTTTTCCCCTCCCTCATGAACCCTTGATAGTTCTTGATGACAAGAAATGGATTTGAACAAGGACCTCCTGTAGTATCGTAATGGTTCTACACCATGATATGCCAAGGAATCACAACCGAACAGAAGAGGGTTATAAAAAATACTCCATAGAAGGAAGAGAGGGACCCCCGGAAGGTATTCCCTGGATAGGCTGGTCAAGACAGCAAACTCGGTCGTACCACCCACATCCTAATAACCCCAATCTGCAGAACAATTCCTCCTGGCTATCTTTCCACAACCACAAAACTCACAAAGGTCTTCACAGGTATCTAATGAAATGTTTCCTCTCGTCAGTCTCCATGGAGGGAATGTTCAGGCACATGGAGGCATGAGAACAGGCAGTGAGAGTCCAGCCCTCCGAGGAGTTCGCAAACAGTTGAGTAGAAAAAAAGTTCCAGTCATTGACACTCTGCATAGGCAAGCCCACGCCAACTGTCTCCCAGTGGCCTGCTCCCCAGGGACAGAGTTCCCCGGGTTTGCCAGGTCTTTGTTCCCAACCTGTGGGTCGCGATGCCTTTGGGGGTCAAACGACCCTTTCAGAACGACCCTTTCACGGAGTCGCCCAATTCCTAACAGTAGGAAAGATTAGTTATGCAGTAGCAATGAAAATAATGTTATGGTTGGGGGTCCCCACAACAGGAGGAACTGTATGAAAGGGTCGAGGCCTTAGGAAGGTTGAGAACCACTGCCTTAAGGGGTGCTGCTACACCTTACATTCCAAAGAGAAAGTCAGCAAGTGGCTGGCACAAGGCTGCCTCCCTTTTCCCACTGCAGGCCTTCCTTGCAGGTTTCTCCCTTCTCGGCTGTCTTCAGGCGGCAGGAGCAGTGCCGGATACGCTCATGCACAGGCACGCTCCTTTCTAGACTTTCTGCTCGAACTCTGCTGAGCTCTGGAGTGCGTGTGTCCAGCTCTTCTGTAAGCCCAGGGGGGGCACTGTCCTGAGACAAGCGGACATTGAGATTCCATCAGGTTTCCCTCTTCCTGTGAGAGAATGACTCCACGCTATATCAAGTGTCCCTGTGCTCCAAACCCACACTCTGCATTGGCCTTGACTTTCCTCCTTGCTCACTAGCCTCTCAGCTCTGTTTATTAATTCTGACAATTTTTGAACACCTAACTGTTTGCATTTAAAACACTATACTGACTTCGTAAGGAAATATCATAACAGATAATTATCACAAATATTTCTGTTTTGAATGTAGACAGGAGGGAGGGGGAACAAAACAAATGGCCTTCTTGGCAAATTTAACTACAGGAGCAGAAAGATGGGGAATGCTGGGCCCTGCACTTGGCTCTTTTGGACACAGGGGTTCCTTAAGTCCTCGAAAAACCCAAACCCAAACCCTTTGCAGTGAAGTTGATTCCAACGCATAGACATGCTGCCCGAGATAGCAGAATGGCCCCATAGCGCTGCTAAGGCTATAAATATTTATGGCATATTGCTACACCTTGCTCCAACAGCATGGTTGGTGGATTTGAAACGCCAACCTTTCAGTCAGTGTTTGAACAAACACTCCCTGTTGTGCTTCCAGAGCTCCTTTTATTCCATACAAAGCAAGTCACTATGTTTTACGGATGAGATAGTTCAAGGTAAAGGGTGGTGAAAGTATTGAAGTGAGACTCAAGCCAGCCATGTCTGAAACTGCCGCTTTATCCCCAGCTGGAAGGACAGCAGCCGATGTTTTCGCGGAACCTAAGGTCTTCATCTTCAGGGAAATCACCAGACACAACCGGCTCACTGAACTGGAGGAGAGAAGATGAACTCTCCCTGGGGCAAGCCGAAGAGGCTCCGATGACTGAGGGGAGGCCTGTTTCCTCCCCAGAGTCCCTGAGTGAAACAGACGTTTCAGCGCTCAGCTGCTACCTGAAAAACCAGCCATTAAGAACCCTACGGAGCAACGCTTTGCTACAAGGGTTTACTATGAGTCCCAATTAACTAGATGGTAACTAGACTTTAGGGAGTATAACCAAAGATCCATTAGGGAGTAGACCAGTAACTACATATACCAACACGGAGGAGGCTGCCCAGATACCAAGCCACCGTTAGATGCCTGTCGTGCACTGAATTGCTTTCTTTGGCCCTTTCAGCGTACCCTTAGGGCCCTGGTGGTTACGCATCAGGGTGCAATCACAGGGTCAGCAGTTCAAAACTGCCAGCAGCTCCGTGAGAGAAAGACCATCTCGGCCATGGACTCAATGGCAGTGAGAGCGCGGCCTTTGTGACTTTTAAAAAAAATCATTTTATTAGGGGCTCATACAACTCATCACAATCCATACACACATCGATTGTGTAAAGCACATTTGTACATTCATTGCCCTCATCATTCTCAAAACATCTGTTCTCCACCTAAGCTCCCGGCATCAGCTCCTCATTTTTTTCTCCTCCCTCCCCACCCCCCCTCCCTCATGAACCCT
>NW_022111309.1:2470793-2472256 GCF_000313985.2 Echinops telfairi | reverse complement strand
AGATATGAAAATAACAAAAATTTATCATTTATCAAGGGGTCACGAGGGTGGGAGAAGGAAGGGAGGGGGGGAAAAGGAACTGATCCCAAGGGCTCCATAGAAAGTAAATGTTTAGAAAATAATGATGGCAACGTGTAAAAATATACTTGATACTATTAATGTATGGATTGTTAGAGCTGTAAGAGGCCCCAATAAAATGACCTTTCAATAACATTTTTTTAAAAGACATCACAATAAACGAAGTTATTAAAGAAACAATAAACCCATCTGTCTTAGAAAGACAGCCAGCACGCTCCTTAGAGCTGAGGCTGGTGAGGCTTCTCTACCTGCTTTTGAACATGTAATCCCGAGATCGGCTCCGGCACAGGACAGAGTCGAGTCATCCACAAAGACCATCAAAACAAGATGAACTGGCACAGTGGTGACCACAATGGGCTGGCACATAACCACCTCCGTGAGGCTGCCGCAGGACCAGACCTTGTGCCTAAGGCCGTGCATATGAGTCGGAACCACCTCAAAGAGGTGGCACCTAGCACGTGGAAACAACAGCCGTAGTCCGGAAAACTAACTTTCTAGAAAGGGCCAAATATAAAACCATCAAAGAGTGGCACCCCTCTCTCCGAAAATAAATGTAAACTGTCCAACTCCAGCTTCTTCAAAGCTTTCACGAGGAACCTAACCAGTGGCCCTCCAGACCCCAAGCAAGCCCAGGTGCGTCAGAGATCAAGCGCTCTCCACGGAATTTTCACGGCTGATTTTTCAGAAGTAGCGCACCCAGGCTTTCTCCCAAGGCGCCTCTGGGCGGACTTGAACCTACTACCTTTCCATCAGCAGTAACACCAGTGAACAATTTGTACCACCCCGGGACTCCAAAGGAGCCTAATTCCTAAGATTGGCTGGTGGACGCCACACATCTGGGTCCACTCATCTAACTATTGAAGGAAGCTCTAGGTCCCAGCTTTTAACCATGCAGGTCCTAAAAGCAAATCCTTCCCCGCAGGGTTCCCACCGAAGGCAGCGGACCAGCCTCCACGCGCTTGACTTTTCCTTACAGAAATGCGCGGCTGGGACGCGGTTTAGCTGCTTGTGGAGGCAGGGCCAGCCACGTGCGGCCAGGGGTGGGGACAGGAGGACCTGACCACGTACCCTATGCCCTCAGCAGCCAGCCCCTTCGTGCTGCGTGGCCGGGGGAAGAAAGGGAAGATGGAGACTGGAAACCCCGGGAGGGTGTGGGTGCTGTCGGAGGGCGCCAGGCGCCCCCAGAGACGAGCAAGTGGCGCGTGGCCCAAGCCAGTGGTCCGGGCGCGGGGTCCAGCTGGACAACACCCGGGACCCAGAAGCCGGTCGGGTGGCCTGAGGTGCGCCTGGAGGTCAAGCCCTGTAGCTCCTCCTCAGGCTCCTTGGGCCAGCCCCCTCATCCCGTCGGGCACCCGCGCGCCCGCGGCGCACAGGTGGGCCCCGGC
>NW_022111309.1:2464909-2470365 GCF_000313985.2 Echinops telfairi | reverse complement strand
CCCCGGGGGCCACGGCCCAACTGTCCCTGCCACACCTAGTTCCTCCTCCGAGCTCAGCCAAGCGCGCCCCCAGACTTCCCGCCAGATTTGGGAGGAATATTTCTGGTTCCTTTTCATTTTACGTTGGCGGCGTCTCGGTGGCCGTGCGTTTGGTTCTGTGTGGGTTCTTCTCTAAATTTTTTCCCCGGTGGACTCGCTCAGGGGTGTCCTGCTCCACTACTAATTGTCAGGTTGGTAGTTTGACTCCACCCAAAGGTTCCTTGAGAAATAGGCCCAGCGAACTACTTCCCCCAAAGGAGGCTTGAAGCCCCGATTGGGTGCCGTGTGGTGACGGGGCAGGGGCCGCCCTGAATTGCGTGGAGGGCGTGGGGCCCGGACACCTCCTCGCACCCTGGCCTCTTCTCCACTTCTCCTTTGGGGTGGCCAGGCCAGGGGTTAGCGTGCGGAAACATAGCCAGCTTTCTTGTGAGGAACTATGTTCAAGGAGGGTTTTTTTTTTAAACAAAATACTAATGACTATATGCCAAGAATTTAATTTCACTCGTGAATTAACGAGGGTACCTGTAAAATGTTGCAATAATCATTCATAGTGAGATACGTTTAACAAAGACAGGCAAAACTGCTCACTATCCAGCCAATCACAACTCCGCAGGATACAATCGCATGCACATTTCTGGAAAGAAGCCTTACATTGTCCCTTTCCCACAACTTAGGACACAGTTGGACAACGTAGCTTAATGACAGTGGAGATCACTGAGTCGGCATTGACTCAATGGCAGTGAGCTTGTTTTTATTATTTATCTCCAATCAAAATCACATTCACAGTGTTGCAACTGCTCTGATGCGTCCAGGGGCTCTGGTGGGGGAACAGAATCGGGAAGAGAGAGTATTCGAACAAATTCTCTAGTTTGTAGTTAAGGAGTCTGGGAGGCCAGGGCTCCTGTGGAGGGAGACCTTCACGTTTGTAGATTAGAGATGCTGTCCAGTCATGTTCTCCTAAGTAAAAGGTATTCCCCGCAATGTCCCCCATAATAATGCCAATCTTAAGGTGCTCACGAGCAAGTAGTTGCTACTCTACACGCTTGAAGGTCAACTGCTTGAAGGCTAGTTGCCTCAAGGTTGTCTGCTATCCAGAGCAATCAGACTCCATTGTCTGTCCCACCCACTCTCTTCTGATGAGAATCATAGATTGTTCCCCTGGAGAAGAGCTCAAAGACACCCAAGGTCAAGCCAGCTCAGACTCCACCAAAGTTAAGCTGCCATCTTAACTAGAGCCTGCCCATCTTGTTACATAGGTACCTTCCTGTCACATGTCTGCCTCTAGCTCATCCCTCTCATGTTATGTGTGTCCCTCTAATACAACCCCTTCCTGTTACAGATGTGCTTACCGTGGCTTGCATGCCCGAGAGAATGCATTACTGCCTCATTCTGTTTCCGGTGGCCATGGAAGAGGTGAGCCCTTGCATGCCTTGTCTCATCTCTCTTTAATTTACCCCTCAGTTTCACAACCACCCCTTGGACCCATTCAGTTGTGGGGAGGCTTGTCCACTACAATGGACCACAAAACGGCAAGCAGCAAGCCGAGTTTATTTGGAAACAAAAGAAAAGCAGCTGACGCAGCAGGTGGGGACTCAGGTGTGTTGTTGCTGCATGAACCGTGTCTAGGGGTTTTTATCAGGTGTGGGGTACTGGCCTGTCTGCATCTCCAGGTTATAAACAGACCCATCCTGGGACTGGTGTTATTTCTCAGGTCCAAAGAGTCTGTGGCTTGATGACCTTGGAGATTAGAATCAGCCTAGGGGTCAGATGCTAGGAGGCTTAAGATTAGATTGTCCCTGTAGCTCAGAAGCAACAAAGCCCACATGGAAGAACATCAGCCTGTGTGATCTCGAGGTGTAGAACGGATCACTGAAGACAAATGGGTGCATAAGCAAATGTGGCAAAGAAAGCTGATGGTGCCCGGCTATCAAGAAGTATAGCATCTGGCGTCTTAAAGGCTTGAAGATAATCAAGCGGCCATCAAGCTCAGAAGCAACAAAGCCCACATGGAAGAAGCACACCAGCCTATGCAACCAGGATGTGTCGAAGGGATCAGGTATAAGGCATCATCAGAACAAAAATCTTACCATAGTGAATGATGGGGGGAGTGCGGAGTGGAGACCCAAAGCCCATTAGTAGGCTGCTGGAGATCTCCTTGCAGAGGGGTCTGGGGGGGGAGATGAGCCAGTCAGTGTTTGATGTAGCAACGATGAAAAATACAACTTTCCTCTAGTTCCTAAATGTTTCCTCCCCACTCCTACTATCATGACACGAATTCTACCTTGCAAGTCTGGCTAGACCAGAGGATGTATACTGGTGCACAATTTAATGTATGGCACCCTCAAAGTACACTGTAGTCTCAGCCCATATGGACTTCTGCCCCAGAGAGGCCTTAAACTCATCACCATTGTCTCTTCCACCCAGTCTCAGCAAACAATCACTCGGGGGACCCTTTCAACGGACCCTTGGTCTGCACCCCCATCTTCAGAACAGCCCACTTGCTGTAGGCCAGAGCATGTCCATACAGCTCCAGGACCTAAAAATAACCTCGCACCCACACCCTTGGTAGATTCTAGAACCCAATGTCCTTCTTAGAAAGACCCTTGGGTCACCTGTTGGAAGTCTGAGGTTCCATTCTCCACAGTAACAATACCACAGAGTTCCCTGGACAATGGTATCCCATCAGACGTCACTCCTGCAGCTCCTGGTGCCCACTCCATCTAAGTGTGATGCAGGACTGGGCAGTGTTGTCCCCAGAGTCATGTGATCAGAACTAACTCAATGGGACCTCACAGTGACAGCAGCCCTGTGTGCCCTCTAAGGAGCCGTGGCGAGAGTTGACGCTGGCTGCCCCTTTCAAGACTCACAGCTCTGAAGCCCTATGTTGGGTCCCTAAGAGTTGGAATTGACTTGAAGGCATTGGTGGGCACCTTGTGCCCTGGTGACACTGCCAGGTAAACACCAGACTGTTAATTGTAAGGTCAGCAGTTCAAAACTCCACCAGCCACTCTTGGGAGGGGAGGAGGAAGTTGTCTGTTCCCATAAAGATTTACAAGGCCTCAGAAACCTACATAGAATCACTAGGCGTCAAATCACCTTGAGGCAGTGGATTGGCTTTGTTTTCTAGTTTTACCATGTGTCTGGCACTAGTTTAGATACTGGGGATTCTGTGTGAACAAAAGAGAAAAGACCGTGCCCACTCAGAAGTTAATTTCTAGTGGGCAGAAGACACAAGCAGTGGCCCGTGTGTGTCAGAGTAGAACTATGTTCCACAGGGTGGTCAATGGCGGATTGGTTTCGGGGTTTCTTGTTTTGTTTTGTTTTGTTCAGAAGCACATCACCAAAGCATCCGTCTGAGGTAGCTCTCAGTGAAAGCAAAATGTCCGCTTTGCATTAGGAGCCGAGCCTGGGAACGGCCTGCACCACCCAGTCAGAGCTTCCTATGCTGGTTATCCTTTTCTTTCGTGCCTTGCAGTCCACTCTTACTCATAGTGACCCTGGGGCAGGACAGAGCTGGGCCATGGGTTCTCCCAAACTAATCTTCGCATTAGAAGATGCCACATCTTTGTCCCAGAGTGGCTGGAAGTCTCGAACCACCCATCTTTTGGTTAGCGCTGGATGCTTAACCACTAAGTCACCAGGGCTCCACCCAACAATTAAGGCACCCTCAGATAAGAACTGTGGAATGCAATGCAGAGAAAGGGCCAAAGAAGAGGGTGCGATTTAAAATACAGCAAATACAGCGTTAACTGACATTCGAGCTTAATTATGAGCACGAGGCTTGCAGAAGGCTCGGGTTCACAGTGGGAGCACTCTATCCATTTCCGAGTCTCCACGGCGATTCCACCCTCATCGAGCCCTTTCTCATCACTGACCAACCATGTAAACGGAGAGTGTGTTTGCAAGTGGATTGCTCTCTCTCTTCCAGCCAGCCTTGCCAACGGCAGCCTAGCCTTCAGGGACTTTCCTGGGTGGGCCCTTGATGGTATTTAGGGTACAGGGGGTCATGTGTCATACCGTGATATAGGGCCCTGAGCCGGTCTTGTAAGCTTTGTGCTTAATCAGCCAGAGCGGCCCAATCCTTTACCACTTCTGTAGTCTGCCCTGCAACGGAAATGAATTGATCTGACCGCAATCATGACCTGGTGATAGTTTCCTTTGTTCTCCATATCCTACACAACTGCTGGCATTTCTGTTACTCCTGGGACCCTGTGGTGGCCTTGTCCTATGGGCTCGCCTATGGTCTGTCCTATGGGCTCTCCTCATCTAGATGGTTTCTCTGTCTCTTGTAATTGTCCTGGTTGAGACGTGATAAATGTGTCTCTACAAATTGCATTTGAATTTTGTGTCTCTTTTCTTCCCGAGCACAAATATAAGCCTCGTTTAAAGGGTGACAGTTGAGCAACTGCCTGCAGAGAGTGAGGCAGTAACAGGTGGAAAGAGGGAGACAACAAAAAATCACAGCAGCACAAAGGCCCTGCGGTGACAGCCGCTCTCCAGGTGCCTCTAGTTTGCACTCTCCTTTATACTTTGTTGTCTTTTTATTCTCTGATGTGTAGCTTCCAGGCTTGTTAGATGTCTTAAGTTTTATTCATATAGCACACGAGCATGAGTACCTTCAAAAGAAAATTCTAAATACAGAGCAATAGACTGAGACATTCCTTACTTCTCACTCAATTGCTGTTTCCAAAGTCATTTTTCAGTCAAATATTTTCTGTTTTTCTTTTTTAAAATTTTTTTCTGTTTTTCTTTCTTTAAAATTTTTTTTTTCTGTTTTTCTTTATAGGTTCTGGGTTTAATTTTTGATTCCATAAGGTGAATTTACCCAAAAGTTAGAAAATAAATTATTCTAAATTTGCTTATCATATTTTATTGCCTTGGCATTTTCACTTAAATGTTGAATCAAACAGAACTGATTTCTGTAGTGGGCATAGAAGGCTATGGGTGACAATGCAAACCAAATCCATCCACAGGCCCCACCTGGATTACGCCTCCAATGAGTCCCCTCTGAAGAGTCCAGACATGTGAGTAGCTTGCTATCAGGCACAGAGCCTGATGAAGTCCATTCTGGCGAATGTAGTTAGGCTAAAATGTAATAGTTTATCACTTGATACCTTTTGACCCATTTTAAAGTTGTTTCGCTTTCTAATGTTTTCTGCATTCTTGTCAATTGAGATTTTTCTGTATTTTGTCTAGTCATTGTTTGGGGGGTTTTTCTGTTTGTTAGCTTGCTTGCTTCCTGTTTGTGTTTTGTATGATTTTATGTATATGAAACATAGGAAAGGAACAAGTGATCCAAAATCGGTAGCAAGGAGGGTGTAAGAGGCCTGGTAGGGATTAATCAAGGGCAAGGTAGCTGAGAGGAATGAAGGCTGAGCATGATAGTGGGACAAGAGGAAAGTAAAAGGAAATAGAGG
>NW_022111309.1:2448498-2464201 GCF_000313985.2 Echinops telfairi | reverse complement strand
CACAGGGAATCCAGGACAGATGAACCCCTCAGGACCAGTGCTGAGAGTGGCAATACCGGGAGGGTGGAGGGAAGGTGGGGTAGAAAGGGGAAACCGATCACAAGGATTTACATAGAACCTCCTCCCTGGGAGATGGACAACAGAAAAGTGGGTGAAGGGAGATGTCAGACAGTAGAAGACATGACAAAATAATAATTTATAAATTGTCAAGGGTTCATGAGTTGGGGAGGAGGGGTGGGGAGGGAGGGGACAAAATGAGGAGGTGATACCAAGGGTTCAAGTAGAAAGCAAATGTTTTGAGAATGATGATGACAACAAATGTACAAATGTGCTTGACACATGGATGATGTATGGATTGTGATAAGAGTTGTAGGAGGCCCCAATAAAATGATTTTTTTAAAAAGTAGTGAGTGCCACGAACAGGAACTGACATTGATTTACTCCCAATCCCTTGGTCCCATTGAAGGTTTACATCACTTTTTGCTTAGTTCCTATGCCCCCCGGCCCCCTGGCAAGCTATTGGGAAGGTATATTTTATCCAAATGGAAAATGCAATTTTCTGTTCAGTGAAATATTACTGAGTTTGCCTAACAATCCCAGTGAACAGACAGGCTCTGAATGAAACACCCTGCAGGAGGAAGAAGCCATATGCTACCTAGAAGGGCTTGCTTGCCACGCCTCGCCAAAATCCCGCTCAACCCAGTCCTCTGCCTTCTAACATCGTTTTCCTCATTCCTACAATCTGATGGACTACGAAGCCCACAGACGGAGGCTAAGTTGTGTAAGCTGAGCTGACTAAAATTAATTAGCTATGTACAAATTTATATTCATTTTATAATGAAATATTTCTTTATAGAATAAATAACAATATAGATAAATCAACAATATAGCTAGTCAGTACTGCAATCTACTGAATCTTCCACCTATTTTCTTCAGGTCCTGCTTACAGATTTGTAGACTTCATAGTTTGCAAACAAATCCACACGACTGTGGTTTGCTCATTTTCAGCAAACCTGCTTTGATGAATGTATAGCTTTAATAAAACAACGGGCTGTTGGGGAACACAAGGTATTCAGAGAAAATTACATTGGCTCAGTCTTCTATTAAATACTTGGGCCACCTAATTTCTGCAGGAGACATTTCTATTGCTTCTGAGTGGAAAGAAGCGATGCTTGCCTTTCCTATACTGCAAACAATTATGGAGGTTTCTGTAGCTCTGCCGCTCTTGTCAAAGCTCGATTTCCATTTTTTTCTTAGCTTCAATCTTTATACACATATTTCTAAACCTCTGACCCAGATTCATTCCAAACCACATCAGGAGATCAAGAAATTGTAGTTCTGTTAAAGGGGGATTTAATACTCTGGCTGTAGATTTACCTGACTATTTATCACTTAGATTTTCCACTTTCCAGCACATGAAGTGTCTGGAAATTACTAACTAAAAAACACAGAGGACAAAAGAGACCTCTAACCAATACAGCCTAAAATTTGACCCTGTCACAGAGGATACCACCCTCCCTGCCTCAGGGATGTGACTGGTCCTGCCCAGCTAATGGAAACAACAGCCGAGGTGGGGCCGAGAAATGTATGTATGTCTATGTGACACGGATGGAGTAAAGCCTGTGGAAGTGGAAACTTTGGGATCTTTCATTGGTGATGGGGCGTGATTCAAGGTAAGAAGAAACAACTACAAAAATCAGGACTTGGAATGTGCAAAGTATGAATCTAGAAAATTTGAAATGGTCAAAATTGAAACTGAACGCATAAAGATCAATTTCCTGGGCATTAGTGAACTGAAAGGAACTGGTATTGGCCATTTTGGATCAGAAAATGATATAACATACTATGCCAGAAATAACACAATCCAGGGGAACGGTCTTGCACTCGCTGTCTAGAAGGGCATGGTAAAGTCAGGCACTAAGTACAATGCTGTCTGTGATAGGATTCCATCTATCTGCCCTCATGGAGATCCAATCAATACAACTATATCACAGTTAGCCCCCAACCACAAAAGCTAGTAATGAAACTGAGGAATTCTCCCAGCAACTTCAGTCAGAAATTGATCAAACATGCACTCAAGACACATGGATAACTATTGATAATTGGAATGAAAAAGTTGGAAACAAAGTGGAGGGAACCGTAGTTTGAAAATATGAACTTGGTGATAGAAATGCAGCTGGAGATCATACAATGGGATTTTGCAAAACCAACGCCTTGCTCACAGCAAATACCTTTCCAACAACATAAAACACGACTAGACGCATGACCGGCTCCAGATGGAGCACACAGAGGTCAAATTGACCACACCTGTGGGGAGAGACCATGGAGCAGCTCAATATCAGCAGCTAAACCAGACCAGGGGCTGACTGTGGAACAGACCGTCAATTACTCATTAATAAGGTCAAGTTAAAGCTGAAGAAAATGAGAACAAGTCCATGGGAATGAAACTACGGCCTTGGGTCTGTCCCACCTGAATTCCGAGAACACCTCAAGAACAGATTTGACCCACTGAGCACGAATGACAGAAGCCCCGATGAGCTGTGGGATGATGTCAAGAACATCATTCACAAAGAAAACAAGAGATGGCTAAAAAGACAGGACAAAAAGAAAAGATCAAAGTAGATCTCAGAAGAGACCCCGAGACTTAGTCAAATGGCAGAAATCATGAAGTCAAAGAGATGAGTAAGAAAAAGAAGACACCACTAAATAGTACAGTGAAATGTGCAAAGACAGAATTAGCAATCCAAAAAGGAAGAACACGAGCAGCGTATCTTAAACTGAAAGAACTCAAGGAAAAATTCAAGCCTCAAGTTGCCATATTGAAAGATTCTATGGGTAAAATATTGAATGGTACAGGAAACATCAAAGAAGGTGCAAAGACTACACAGAGTCCACGGTGGTCGCATATGAGTAAGAACCACTGGTGCTGATGGAATAGGTTTAAGTTGCACTGAAAACATTAGCCAAAAACAAGGCTCCAGGAATTCATGGAATACCAGTTGACATGTTTCAGCAAGCCGATGAAGCACTGGAAGCACTCACCAGTCTATGCCTGGAAATTTGGGAGACAGCTACTTGGACAACTGACTGGAAGAGATCCATATTTGTGCCCATCCCAAAGCAAGGCGACCCAACAGAATGCTCAAATTACAGAACAATATCATTGATATTACGTGCTAGTACATTTTTACTTGAAGATCATTCAACAATGGTTGCAGCAGTACCTTGACTGGGAACTGCGAGAGGCTCAGGCCTGATTCAGAAGAGGACATGGAACAAAGGATATCATTGCTGATGTCAGATGGATCTTGGCTGAAAGCAGGGAATACCAGAAAGATGTTTACTTGTGTTTTATTGACGGTGTCATGGCATTCAACTGTGTGAATCATAACAACCCATGGATAATCTTGAGAAGAATCGGAATTTCAGAACACTTCATTTTGCTCATGTAGAACTTTTACATGGATAAGGGGCAGCTGTGCAAATGAGCAAATGGCCACGAGTCCTGCAAGCCTGGAGGTGAGCTCACAGCCTGGCCTACCTTACAGCCAACCAATAAATAGATTCATAAGCTGAGCAGCAACACCTCACTCCGTAGAGCAGCCACCCACAGGAGATCAGTAGGGCAGCCTTTGCCCAGCAGTAAGCTCAGAAGACAGGAAGGGATAGGACAGATGAATGGAAACCATCAACACCTGAGCACATGGGAGGAGTACTGTTACATTGTGGGCACTGCAGTCTGTGTCAAGAATGAAAATGTGAGTGAATTGTTGAATGGAAACCTATTTGTTTTGTAAACTTTCACCTAAATCAAAATAAAACTTTTTTTTTTAAATCAGGCATTGAAAATCTTATGAAACAAAGTTCTACTCTGACACACATGGATCAGAATTTACTTGGAGACAACTGGTAAAGTCCCAAATGTCTTGATAGGGTAGCATATTTTTTAAAAAATCCAATAATAGCATTTTAACAAGAAGCAGCTGAGACACTAAGGTTGGATGCTTTACAGTAGAACTTAGTAGATTCTGTAAACAGTGAAGTATGAAATAGAGGACAGATTTAAATATATATACTTGTGCATAAATGTATACATATTTATAAATAAGCATATATAGTATAGATTTAAATATATATAAATATGTATTTAAATATCTCCTCTACTTCAAACTTCATCGTTCACAGAATATATATATATATAATCACAAGTGCTTCTCATTGATTGATTCATTTCCCTAACCTTCCTAGGGGAATTTGGCTAGTTTTTTATTTATGTCAAGCATACCACTGGTGTTGTGTTGTAAGAGCTGTTTGTGTTAGAAACAGTAAATAAGCCCGTTAATCCTTTTTCTTGCTTAAGCAGGAAGTTACAACTTGCCAATACGAAATGGAAAGCAAACCCCTGAGTTTTGATTCAAAACTCGAAATAGTTTAGTTTGGGGATGTTGTCATCTTGGCAAGCCCGCTTGCTTCCCTGGTGAGAACATGTGTGTGCGGATGCTTACGCCCGGGCTCAGTTATGGGGTCACCCCTTGTCCTCTTAATCCCACAGTCAAATATGATTACAAACATTGTCCTCTTGGGAGCCTAACTAATAAGGAAGATCATAATGCTTTTGGTTAAATAAAACATCTCCTCCTAGTTACCTTATTTGTTCTCAAGCTTACTGTATTTCATAAGCCTAAATATGTGTTCACAATCGTTAAAGAGCACTTGTTTTTACAGCGGAAAAAGAAAGTACAGATGTCCAACCTTAAAACCCACATTGTGCTGAGTTCTTTTCAGTTTAGGAATTGGGAATTGTATCTTTCCAGCTTAGGATGAATCCAATATGGTAGACATTTCACTAAGGCCGAGTGAAGATATTTTACAATTGCTTGACTATCTTCAGAACATCGTAAATGAAGAACTATCCGCGAAGGAAGAGCTCCAGGATGGAGTCCAACTGAAGTGTCAATGGGAGTAACGCCACAGAAAAGCCACCCTCTTCGTAGTTTGGGATGCTAATTACTCCTAGTGGCTCTACTCAGACCTCACTAGTGGAGAGAGATAGCAGAGTTTGACCTGCGGACTGCTCGCTTTACAACACGGGCACTGCCCTCGGGGAGCCAAGCCCTCAAGACAGAAGGACCAGGTAGGTGACCTGCACCAGGGCAACTGCTCACGAGAGGGAGTTGGGATAACCTCAGCGAATACCTAAAGGAATAGAAGAAACGGAACAACAGCTTTCAAACTTGACATTTTAAATTGCTGTTTTAACTTCAAAATAAGGCAAGGCCAACAAAGTACCAAGCCTTCGCCTCCCTCTCAAAGCCAGGTGGGGAGTTACCCAGAGTCGGAAGTGGGAGGCCAGTGGTGGCGGCGGGACAAGTGCCCACCACACCTGTTCTTGCCTGTAAGTAGCCTGCAGCTCACACCAGGGACCAATTAAGGGAATGCCCTTGGTTCCAGTCACAGAATGGCATCGGGGGAGGCGAGTCCTTGACAATGGGCCCAATTACGCAGGTGAACTTTTTAAAATCAGGACACCAATTAAATAAATTGAGTCACGTGTTCCCATTTTCCACAGAACTTTCTAGAAGTAGCACAGCGTCTGATAAGCTCTGTGAGCTCTCCAAGATTGAGTTTCATGTGCCCTGCCCAAATGAAGAAGTACAATTTCTTATACCTCTTATTGGACAACTTAAAAAAAAGAGTACTTTATTTTTTAAATAGCATTTTCTGAAAGGTCACAATGCGGGATCACATGGATTCCCAAATTGAGAAAATGTTAGTTCCTTGGGCTCCTCAGAGGTCATTGGAAAGGAAGACTGCCTGCGGAAGTGACTCCCACCTGGGGTGCGTCAGGCAGAAAGTGACGGGGTGGCGCACACAGCCCTGGAGCCTCTGTACCTCAGGGATGTGAAGAGGGAATCACTCCACCGAAGGAGCTGAGGACAGAGCCTGGGGCACAGTCACCCTCCGTGCCTGGAGGAGCTACTGTGATCTCATTTCACAGAAGAGGAAAGTGCGATCCCAGAGAAGTTCAGTAACGTACCTGAGGTTACACAGCTTGTAAATGGCCGGTCCTTTTAAACAGCACTGCATAGGCAGGGGCCAGAAGCTTCTATTGTGGTTTTATTGTTTGTATCTGAGTATATGGTGCTATGGGACAAACACTGGGCTGCTAACTGCAAGGTCAACTGTTCAAGCTCACCAGCTGCTCCAAAGGAGAAAGATGAGGCTGACTGCTGCTGTACACTGTGCACATGGAGAGCCTAGGAAACCCCAAGGGTAATGATACATACATACATATATATCTCACATTTATGTACATTTGGGCAGGGCACAAGAAACTCATATATGTCATATATGCATAAATGTGTGCGTATATGTGTATTAAAATATACGATTTTAAAATCCTCTGCCATAAAACTGACTCCCACTTTTAGCAACTCCATAAGAAAGAGTAGAAATGTTCCATATGGTTCCCAAGGCTGTAAATCTTCACCAAAGCAGAGAGCCTCGTCTTTCTTCTGTGGAGCAGCTGTGGGTTTGAACAGCTGACCTTGCTGTCAGCAGTCTAAAACTTAACTCACTGCACCACCAGGTGTGTGTGGGTGTACTTGATGTGTATTTTGATTCAAAGGAACCACATTTAAAGTTTCTGAGACTAAATCTTTACAGAAGCACACTGCCTCATCTTTCCTTTTTTATAAATCATTTTTGGGGCTCTTATAGCTCTTTTAACAATCCATACATCAATTGTATTAAGCACATTTGTACATATGTTGCCATTATCCTTTTCAAAACATTTTTCTTTCTACTTGGGCCCTTGGTATCAGCTCCTCTTTTTTTCCCTCCCTCCCCCACCCTTCTACCCTCATGAACTTTTGACAAATTATATATATATATATATATATATATATATATATATTTTATATCTTTCACCATTCGCTGTCTCCCTTTACCCATGTTTCTGTTGTTTGTCCCCCTGGTGGTGGGAGGGGATTATACATCCATCATTGAGATTGGTTCCCTGTTTCTCCCCCTTCTCTCCCCACCTTCCCCCTACCCACATGATATTGTTACTCCCATTATTGTTCCTGAGGGGTTTATCTGTCCTGGATTCCCTGTATTGTGAGCTCTTATCTGCCCCAGTGTATATGCTCTGGTCTAGCCGGGTTTGTAAGGTAGAATTGGGGTCATGAATTTTGGGGGGGAGAGCATAGAAACACTAGAGGAATATATTTACATATGTACATGCCTATGTGTAGACCTCCGTAAATGTCCTTTGCCTCCTAGTTCTTCCTAGATTTCCTCTTCTTTTCCTCCTGTCCCCTCTCATGTTCAACCCTCATTGGATTCTCAGTAACTCCTCTCAGCGACACTGAACTTAATCAACCCCCACCAGGCATTCTTTACCCTCCTCACCATCGATTTTAGATCTCTTATTGTTCCCTTGCCTCTGGGTTTCTTGGCTCCCTCCTCCCTTTCCCCGACCTCCTCCCCTGCCCTGTCCCCCGGGAGTCACTGCTCCCATGGCTTCTCCTCGGGATTGTTTATCCCGCTATCGCACATGGACAGACAGCCTCATCTTTCTTGTGCAGCATGGCTGCTTATGTTTGAACTGCAAATATTCTGGTTACCAGCCCAGAACCTAACCTCCGTGCCACCGGGGCTTTATATATATGCATACATATGTGAATAGATAGGTCTGTGTGCATCTATTTTTAAAGCAGAATTCGTTTCAAGACCAATGAAGTTTTACCAAGTAGTGATGGACAAAGATCACGAAGGGCTGTGGGGAAGAAGGAGTTGCTAAATAGGAAAGAAAAATGTTGTCATCAAGTTACCTCAGACCCATGACAACAGGCCCATGGGTCTCGGAGCAGAACAGTGTTTATGGAGATTTTAGGGGCTAATTGTCAAAGATTCTATGAGATTACCAAGGTGTCTCTGATTAAACTGAACAGCCAGCCTTTCAGTTTGAAGTCTAACCTGTTTACCATGTATACCATCCAGGTCTCCAAGGTGGGGAGGGGTGGAGGAGAAGAGAACGGAAGGTATGATCCGTAAAGTTTCGTATCAACTTGTCTGGGCCAAGAGTCTCAGAGACTTGGCGATTAGAGATAATAATCCCCCATGATGAGCTCTCCTTGGAGGTACAGCCTGATCCCTATATAAGTGGACACTGTGGGAAAACTTGCTTGGTTTTTTTGCCGCATCCTGCATCTAACACCTGACTTCTGTTCTTTGCCAGCCTATCCCAGGAATCAGAGCAGCCTGCCATCTTGCTTGCTGACCTTGGACTCATTTACCTCTGCTGTCAGAAGCCTGTCATCTGAAATGTTAATCTTGAGTTCACTAGACCCTGCTATGATTCAGGAGAAGTTTCCACCCCGGCAGCTGATCTCCAAACTTGGACCTTGCCAACTTCTACACTGCGAACAGTTTCCTTGATGTAAACCTCTTTTATATATTCATGTACAAACATCCTGGGTTTTGCTTTTCTGGGAACCAAGCCTAAGATAGAAGGTCAAAACAAATAACTTGTCGGGCACCAACAAACAAGGGGTCAAGGTCAACACTGAAAGCCCTTAGCCATAGAAAGCCTGAGTCATGGGCAAAACAGAACAGCTGGTCACTCAAGCTGCGGGTCACCTTTGAA
Source organism: Echinops telfairi (assembly GCF_000313985.2). Lineage (NCBI taxonomy): Eukaryota > Metazoa > Chordata > Mammalia > Afrosoricida > Tenrecidae > Echinops > Echinops telfairi. The sequence goes on along the minus strand of NW_022111309.1, from coordinate 2,455,551 downwards.
CCACACCAGGCAATAAACTGACCCAGAACCAGAAAGTCCCTGGTGACACTCTGCCCCACCAATTGTCTATTGACAATAGACTTTGCCTCTGAAGCGGGCTATTTTGACTTTCAAGATACCTAGGACTCGCTAGGACTCCATCGCCTGCGGAGGACTGCAGGCACCTAGAGAGGGCACATCTAACCCCAATAAAAGGCAGGGCCCAAAGCCAGGCTGGGGGTTGCCCAGTGAACAGTGTGCCAAGGAAGGTTCAGACATGACTGTCCACCTGAGTTTCCTGGGCTCCCAGTCCAGCAGTGTGGGGTGTGCTGGTCAGGCTGTATTCTCTTTTCTCATAGCTGTTGCTTTCAGCCTGCCTGGGAATGTGAGTTGCCTGATCCTGATCATAAATAGTTCTTTGGGGGATGAACAAAGGTGCTAGTAATTCTGACTGGAAGCAGACTTCCTGCTGTGTCCCCTTAGAAACTGTTGGGGACAGGGAGGCTTTTCTGCTCCGGTGTTGTCATTCCAAATTGCTCTTAAATGTCGTGCTGTGTCCAAATGCTGCTTAGACCTTCAGCGCATCTCAGAGGAAGCCAAAGCCACCACCAGTTGTCAGGGAACCGAGGGTTGAGGAGGCTCACCTGGCCGCTAGGGTAGTTTCCTAGGGCTACTGTGACAAAGGACCACAGAGCAGGTGCCTTGTGAAAATAGGTATTTATTGTCTTGTAGTTCTGGCAGCTGGGAGCTAGAATTCAGGCCGACAGGAAGCCTGGGCTCCTTGCAAAGGAGCCAGAACAAGGCCTTTCTTGCTGCGCTCCGTTCCTGGTAGCCTCAGGTCTGCTTTGGCTTCCCGAAGCAGCGGCACTCTGTCATCCTGGCCAGATTCCTTCGGTTGGCGTCACCAGGAAACCACTCATTTTGGATTAGGACCCACCCGACTCCCTTATGACGTCCTGTTAGCTGGTAGCATCTCCTAAGACCCTCTTTGCAACCTGTGCACATTGACAGGTAGAGGGGTTAGGGCTTCAACAACTCTTTTAGGAGACCTGGTTCAATGCATAACAGCACCCATGGGATACAGTTATAAAGCAAAGAAGGAGAAGCTGGGGGCCCAGAAAGGACACGGGCGTCCTAAGACTTATCTTGTATATTTCTACACTAACCCCAAAAGAGCACGCAGCATCCACCCTGAGACTAGAGGGCTGAGTTAGTTAATTGTGCCAGCCTGGTCGATAATCACATTTGGTGCTGGTTGAAAGGCGGAGGGATAAATGGGTGGTGAAGCCTCGCCTTTCTAGTTCTTGGGTCTCTTGTTTTGTGATGGTTGTATCGGGTGCAGCTGCCTTAGCAGTTCCCTGCTTCAGCTTGCAAGATTGACTTCCTACAAGACATCCCCAAGGAAAAGCCGCATGGATCTATCCCGATGCAGCCCTAGGTGATGCAGCCCTGGGTGCTGGAGCAGCCGTGTGGAGACCCTTGCCAGTGCTGAGATGCTTACACGTTCACGGACTCAGCTTTCCTCCTGCAGTCGGCATCATTGCCTCTGTTTTGTGAGGTGGAGGACTTTGTGGACTGGTGTTGGGTTAATGGGTTAATGTTGGACTTGTGGGCTTGGGCAGCATTGGGTTGGGATGTTTTCGTGATGCACCTTTTCTTTACATAAAACTCTCTCTTATACGTGAGTCGCCGTGGATTTGTTTCTCCAAAGTACCCAGACTAATACAAGGGCCATCAGCTGCTCAGAGAGACTCTGAACCTCCAGAAAGAATGGCAACTTCCGATTCCCACATATTTGCTAACATGTCCCAAAGTCGACCCCCGCTGTGAGCGGGCCACCAAGACATCGCCTCAGAGGCCCTTGGAGTTCTGGTTTCTTTAAATAGTGAGCCTTTATTTCAATGTCCAGCCATTTCAGTTAGAACTCTCTGGTTTACTGTAAGTGCTGTCTATTGGGTGGAATGAAGGAAACAGAAGGAATGATGCCAACAAATGGAAAGTTACCTATTTTCAAACAATAATCAAATGCCTAGTGACCATTTGGGGACCAGGGAAGTTCCATTACCTACCTTGTTCTCATTTGTGTTCTTTTGGGTTTAATGACTCAGTGTTCAAATTACTTTTGAGTTCCAGAGGAAACTGTACCCCTGTAAAGGTACTGCTTGCCTTCAATGAAACATGGATAGTGAAGAATGATTACAGTCTCAGAATCCTCAAACTCCTGCATTTCTACTGTCAGCTTTGTCTTGGCTTGACTTGAGATTATTTGGTGAAGTGAATCATCAGTCTTGATTTGGGAGTGCCCACTGGCTTCCAGAGGGTGGTAGTCTTATATTAAAAATGTTCTGGAGCTGCCAGGGGAAGTCTTTCCAACTAATTGAATTTATTTTGTGTGTAAATCTGTCTGTCTGTCTGTCTCTCTCTTTCTCTCTCTCTCACACACACACACACACACACACAATAGGCATGCAGGTAGCTGGTAGGAGATGGAGGGCTCTGACAAGTGGCCTCACCACCATGGTATCTTGAACAGCACCAGCAACACCACCGAGTGTCAGAAAGAACCGGCATCCTTGCAAAGGCCCCTCTTGATTCCAAGAGAAAATACCTCCAATTGGTTCACAAGTTCTGCTCAAGGGGCCTGCCAACTTTAAAGTAAGATGTGCCCTTACTAAACAAGATCTTCACACCTTTACTTGCTGAGACATGCTTCCTAATTTAAAACAGAAAAGAGAAATTTTGCTGATGTGAATATGACTCTAATGCAGAAGGGGATTTTTTGAGGGTCATGTGCACATCGGCTATCCCTAAAATCCCTGTAGTAAGTCCCTGGTTTCACAGATTCTTCCTTGATCTTAATACTTGCTAAATCTATTGTTTCTGGTTGCCCTCAGGGGCAGCCTGCGTCTGGGTCTTACGATTCTGTATGATTCAGTCACAGATACCACTAGAGCAGCGGTTCTCAACCTGTGGGTCGTGACCCCTTTGGGGGTTGAACAACCCCTTCACAGGGGTTGCCCGATTCATAACAGTAGCAAAATTACAGTGATGAAGCAGCAATGAAAATAATTTTACGGTTGGGGGGGTCACCACAACATGAGGAACTGTATGAAAGGGTCGCGACACTAGGAAGGTTGAGAACCACTGCACTAGAGTAGCCTGTTCATCATTTTTTCTATTCCTTGTGAAAGTCTAACCCACACATAAACCAACCCGAGGGTCTCTGCATGACACACGCGGTTAAGTGGCAACTAATGGAAATATTGGCAGTTAGTACCCACTCATGGGTGCCTTGGAAGAAAGACCTGGTGACCCACTTACCAAAGGTCGCAGCCTTGGAAACCCTATGGAGAGCAGTTCTCCTCTGAAACACCATAGGCATCTTAGTTTGTCCAACTTACACAACTCTGACGGAAAGAACAAAGTTTAGCAAACTGCTCATTGGATATGAAAACTCTCATACTGAGACAGCCGCAGAGCTCCCAGTGCACATTTTCAACAAGTGGGATCAAGACCCTAAAACGCGTAATGGAAGAATTACCAGGATGATCTTGAAGACACAGCCCACTCAAAGCAGTGGCTGCCAAGAGGTGGAATGGTCCAGTCGAAGCAAGAGCAGACTAGTCACGAATAAGGGTTTTGGTAGCAGCTATTGGGGATGCTCAAGGCTCTTTGCTCACTGACTTTCTGAAGGGCCCAAGGTGAGAACGTCTACTGATTATGAGAGTGCTTTGAGGCGATGAGCCGATGCTCTAGCAGAAACGCACCAGCAAAATGTCTCCAGTAAAACGTTGCAATGCTGTGACGATCTCAGTGGGAACTCATTAGCCATCTCCCTCCCCATCCTAATCTGACTTCTGATGTCATTTTGTTTCCTAATCTTAAGGAAAAAGATGATGGGTATTATTCTGGCAGACTGGTTCCAGACTTTGTCAGTAAGTATTACTCTAAGTTTTGCCTGACCACCAATTCCCATTGTTTGCGTAAATAGTATCTAGTGACATAAGGGTTCATTCTGCACAATGCTATCCGGCTATCAGAAAGGATAGTCTTCCCACTCGGAGCAGCCAATCCACAGAGAGGACCACATGGCCGCCCCCACTATGAGACACAACATTCCTCACTGACCCATAGCCCTATGGGGACAACACTGGAGACACAGTGTGGGAATTGCGCCCGATCTGATCCCAACACACCGAAGCAAAACACTAAGGGGTGCAACAGAACAGCAAGGGGAACAGAGCAACGAAGTCCCCAGGGAATACCAACAATAGACTCTGGGGCCAGGGCTTGGCACCCCATCAGACTCAACCAGAAAACACTCCTAAAGGCCAACAGTCCTTGAACTAACTACAGGCTTTTCTTTCTTTTTGTCATTGGCTTTTTGTTGTTTTGTTTTCTTTTGCTGCTTGGTTTTGCTCTGTCTTGTTTTGGTGCATGTTATTATCTCCTTCTACACCTCGTGATCGCACAGGCTGGTGTACTTCTTTCACGTGGTTTTGATGCTTCTGAGCTAGATGGCTGCTTGTTTACCTGCAAGCCTTTAAGACCCCAGACGCTGTATCTTTTGATAGCCGGGTTCCATCAGCTTTCTTCACCACATTTGCTTATGCACCCGTTTATCTTCACTGACCGCTGTCTCCCTTCACATACATAACTGTTGTTCATCCCCCTTTATGGGGGTGTTGGCAGCTATACATCAATCCTTGCGACTGGTTTCCCCTTCTCCCCCTACCTTCCCTCTACCCTCATGGTATTGCTACTCCTATTGCTGTTCCTCGCGGTTTGTCTGTCCTGGATCCCGTGTGTTGAGAACTCATCTGCACCAGTGTATATGTTCTGGTCTAGCAGGTTTGTAAGGTAGAACTGTGGTCATGATAATGTCGGTAGGGGGCTGGGGTAGAATTAAAGAACTAGAGGAATGTTGTGTGTTTGGTCAGTGCTATGCTGCACCTGGCTGGCTCCTCCAGTCTTTGTGTCCCTTCTGTGAGGAGGTATCCTATTGTTTACAGATGGGCTTTGGGTCTCCACTCCAACCCCCCTTGTTCGCATCGATATGATTGTTTGTTTTGGGTCTTCTGATGCCTGATCTCTGATCACATCGACACCTTGTAATCACACAGGCTGGTGTGCTTCTTTCACATGGGCTTTGTTGTTTGCCTGCTAGATGGCCACTTGTTTACCTTCAAGCCTTTGAGACCCTAGACACTATCTTTTAATAGCTGGGCACCATCAACTTTCTTCACCACATTTGCTTATGCAAACATTTTGTCTTCAGTGATCATGTTGGGGAAGTGAGCATCACAGAATGCCAGGTTATTAGGACAAAGTGTTCTTGCATTGAGGGAGTATTTGAGTAGAGGCCCAATGTCTGTCTGCTTCCTTAATATTTAACATATTAAATATATGTACATAGGCCTACATCCCTATAGTTATATATTAATATATTTACATATATACATGCCTATGTTAAATGTCTTTTGCCTCCTAGTTCTTTCCTCTATTTCCTTTTACTTTCCTCCTATCCCACTATCATGTTCAACCTTTATGCAGTTCTCAGGAATTCCTCTAAGCTACATTGCCCTTGATCAAATCCCACCAGGCATTCTACACCCTCCTTGCCATCAATTTTAGATAATTGTGTTTCCTTGTCCCTGGGTGTGTTGGCTCCCCGCTCCCTTTGCCCCACCTCCCCATCTCCTCTGACCCCCCCACCCCCACCCCAACTCTCAGTCCCATTGTTTGTCCTCAGGATTGTTTATCTTGTCTATTTTATATAGGTAGACATTAAAAAAGCAGAAGAAAACAATAAAGGGACTGTAAATAGTTCCAGGCCGGTCTGCTTCTGCGTGTTTTCTGATGGAGTCTGATGGGGTGCCAAGCCCTGCCCTCTGAGTCTGAAGTCTATTTTCCGGAATCCTTGGGGACGTCACTGCTTTGCGCCCCTTGCTGCTCTGCTTTGTGTTTTGTCATGGAGTGAGGGGGTCAGACCGGGCACAATTCCTACACTCTGATTCCAGCGCTGCAGGTCAGTAAGGGGACATTGTCGCGTGGTGGGCCCAGCCCTATGGTCCTCCCTGCCCCTTGGCTGTTCCGGGCAGGGGTGTTGTCCTTGAGGCTTGGTGAGCTAGGATGCGGTTCTCTCTCTCCCTCTTAGTTTGCTCGCGACCCTCATTTCTTTATGGATGGACTGGTATCATCACTTTCAAGTGGCTTGACTGATGGACCTTATATTGAGATATAAAGTGTATATATTTTTTATTTTTAACTTTTAATTCCAGTTGTACAAAATTCTTGGGAGTCCCCTCCTAAAAAATTTTCCAACATCTTGGTTAGCATCCAAGCACTTGGCCACTGTGCTCCGGGGCTTCTCATACCCTGTATTATGTAGCCGTTTAACTTGGACGGTTCCATGGCTTTTCACATATTCATAGAACAGGGTGCCCATTGCCACCGTCGATTTTAGAACACTCTCAGTACCACCCCCAAAGACACCCTGTGCCCCTTCACACTCTACTGTTCTCCTCGCCCCAATCTCTTTCCTGTGCCTCTCTCTATAGCTTGGCCTATAGAATGTCTATTCTAGACCCTTGATATCATTGAAACCATCAAATATGTGATCCGTGGGGACTAAATTCTTTTGCGCAACACAATTTTTTTAAAGATCATTTTATTGAGGGCTCTTACAGCTCTTTTGAGAATCCATACATTAATTGTGTCAAGCATATCGGTACATGTGTTGCCATCATTCTTTTCTAAACATTTCTTTTATTTGAGCCCCTGGTGCCAGCTCTTCTTTTTACTCCCCCCCCAACCTCGTGACCCCTTGATAGATCATAGACTGTCTCCCTTCCCTCATGGTTTCTGTTGTCTGTCCTCTTTGGGGAGGGGGCTTATGTGTCAATCACTGCTATCAGAGCCCCCTTCCTGTCCCCCTCTCCCCGCCTTCCCCCTACCCTCCTGGTATCACTACTCCCATACTTGTTCCTGAGGGTTTATCTGACCTGGATTTCTGTACCAGTGCACCTGCTCTGGTCGAGCCTGCAGTGAAAGGCAGGACTGGGGTCATGATAG
>NW_022111309.1:2379999-2448398 GCF_000313985.2 Echinops telfairi | reverse complement strand
GGGGTGAAGAAGCCGCAAGGAATCACAGGGATATTGTGTGTTTCATCAGTGCTAAACTGTGCCCTGGTTGATTCCCCCTTCCTTGTGACCCTTCTGGGAGGAGATGTCCCATTGTCTACAGATGGGTTTTGGGTCTCTGCTCCAAACTTTCTCGTTCTCAACAATATGTTTTGTTTATTTGTTTGGGGTCTTATGATGCCTGTTACCTGATCCCGTCAACACCTCATGATTGCACAGGCTGATGTGTTTTTGTCCATGTGGGTTTGTTACACAATTTAAAAGTTCATCCACATTGTGTTAGTACGTTTCTCTCTTTTCATTGGCAAATAATATTTCATTTTCTGGCCGTACGGCAGTTTATTGATCCATTGTCAGTTGATAGCCATTGGAGTTATTTTTATTTTCACATATTCCTTTCCTATCTGGATGCTTCGGGTCTGATGAGGGTGGTGGGTGGGGGGTTGTAGCCTGCTATTCACTAGCACCAGCACTTCTTTAGGGTTGTGTCTAAATTTTCCTAAGCAAGAACAACTTTTTCTTCACAAAGAGGACAAGACTTGGACTACCCAACCTTTCCCAAATTCATTCATTCAAATTGCTAAAATTTTATATGATACAACATCTGTCATTTTACTATATTTAACATTAAATTTACAATTCCTAACATTACTTGTATTCTCATTGGCATGCACCCATCACTACTGATTCCTAGTATTAATCACATTCATATTGTTAGGCGCCATCACTATTTTCAAAAATATATTTCCTACCACCCCAAACAGAAACTCTGTACCTATTAAGCTACAAGACTCCCATCTGCCCTTCCCCAAGCCCCTGGAAAACACCGCTGTGACCCGATTCGTTTGCCTAGTCCAGATATTTCCTGAGTGGGACCACGCAATATTTGTCCTTTGATGCCTGACTTATTTCACTTAAAGTTGGCTGTTTCTACCTTTTTCTTTCCTTTTTGTGGCTGCATAGTATTCCATTCTAGTTTAACCGACAGTGAGTTTAGCCATGATAAGCAAATCCACAACTAGTTTAAACATGTCTCCCTTGAAAGACATCTGGGGTGTTTCCCACGTTGGACTGTTAAGAATAACGCGGCTTTGAACCTTTGTGTAGAAGTTTCTATGTGAAAAGCGTTCACTTCTTTGGGATAAATGCCCAGAAGTGCCAGTGTTGCTAAGTCTGTTTTACAAGAAACTGGGGAACGATTTCCCAGATGGGGCTGCAATTTTCATGCCCCCTGTCCAAATGTCTACGTGACACAGCTTCTTCCCATCTTGATTGGCACTTGGTGTTCTCGTTTTAGCCTCCCTGATAGGAATGTTTCACTGTGGCTTTAATTTGCTTTCCCCCAATGGTTAATGGCATTAAACACACTTTCGTGTGCTTTCTTGCCGTACATATATTGTCTCCCTCGGCATGCCTCTTCAAGCCTGAAGGGGCAAACTCTGGGCTCTCAGACATATGCAGGACGGTTTCTCAATGCACTTCTCAGAGGACAGCCATGCTGCCCTCAAAAACCAAGCAGGGACATTGCCATGGGGGGAAAACAGGCCTCCATGCAATGTTCCTGGCTTTTTCTCACCAATGTCATCTTCAATTTTCTGACATTGAATTCACAATAATCCCCTAGGACCATCTTGTGTCCTTCAAGAAAATCTCTCAAGGTTCCTGCTTTGGAGTCTCAAAAGACAGTGACTTTAACCTTCTCAGCCTACTGCTCTCCCTGAAATGCGACTGGCCCAGAGATTTCTTCTGCAGCGACTGCTTTAATGGACCTTTTTGGAAGGCGCCTTCACAGGAACAAGCGTACTACTGAGAAAACGTGTGCACTGATCACAGAGATGTCTCGTCTGGAACACCCAGGCATGTACGAACTGAACCTATAATAAGAATACCTCTTGACTTGCCCTTGTATATGGCTTTATGATTTTATCTAAGTCTATGATGCATTCTGAGTTAATTTTTGAGAAGCTATGAGACTTGGGTCAGACTTCATTTGCGCGTGTGTCTTTTGAAAGCCAGGTGTTCTGGTACCTGTGTTGAAAAGGCCATCCTTCCTCTTCGAAATTGCTTTTGCACCTGTGTCATCATCAATTGACCACACTTGTGGGAGTCCATTTCTGATGAGCTGTTCATTTGTGGACCCGGAAACGCAAGCTTCCCTCGTTTGGTGGGAGGTCAGTCCATGTTCTGTTTCACTCCCACGCATTTCCTCACACAAAAAGAAGTCTCTGAAAACACTCCCCCGTGTTTGTGAGGCGCCTGGCCTCACAAAAGGGTCTTGGGAAGTACGTGAAAGAGTTGCCGAGTATCCAAGAGTCTTAAGTACTTGATTAATAACCGAAAGTTTGCTGTTTCAAATCACCCCAGCGCAACCAAAGGACGGAGAGCACCATTCTACTCTCCCACACGGGGCTGCGACAAGTCAAAGTTCTGAGGGATTGGAGGAGGAGGGACAGGGTGCCAAAGCCCACGTGGTCTGGAGGGCGGCAAGCATGCCATGGGGCATGCTGGGCATTCTCAAGCAGCCCAAGAGTGGAGGCTCCTTCAACGACCTGGGCAATCCAGGACCTCTTTGGTTTCACACTTTGGGCCTTTCTGGTGCCACCTGGGGAATCTCACCTGACAGGCAATCAAGGCCCAGCTCTTCCAGGTCCAGGCCCAGGCCCAGGCCTCTAGCTCAGGCCCGGCTATCTTCCTCTTGGGTCGCTAAGAAATTGAAGTATGCAGGCCTGTTGGTAATCAGGTCCCTTGGGTCCTGAGAGAATTTTGATCCTTGGGGCGTGATTACCTTCTCAATTTCTGTCCCGGTGGGAACAGAGACTAAAGGGACTCAGAGAATGATGGGGGTGGTGGTGGTGGTGGCAGGTGGCCTCACCCTCAGGCAGGCTCTGCTGCTTAGTGACCTAGGCTCTATCTCCCGCCCTTTCCTGCTACAGCCGGGGCTGGATTGAGCCCTGTGAGGGCCCTCACCTCAGATAATCCCATGCGGCCCCTCTTCTGCTAAGGCACAGATGAGGATGGGATGTGTGAGACATATATACTAGGACACATGTATATTTTAGCTATCCATGATATAACTTATATTTAAATTTCATTATAATATTAACGATGGAACACTAAAATGGTATATGCTATTTTTTGGCATCATGAGATGAACTATATTGTAAAAATGTTGTGGCTGCAAGATGGGAATTTTTTTTTATTATATACTTGCTTTTGTACAAAAAAGAAGAGTCAACATTACACTAATCTGGGATCTCTAGAGAAGCAAAATCAAATATATATATATATATATATAAATCAAGTAAATATATATAAACACACATATATGATGTGTTTCAAGGAAATTGCCTGATATATATATAAAGAAATGATATAAATAAATAAAGCCATTTTCTTGATACACATTTTTATCTATGTGTACGTGTATGTCATATATATGTCTAATATATATATTAGACATAAATATATATATATATTATATGTATATAAATATAAAGAAATCATTTATATATTTATATATAAATATAAAGAAATCAACCACTTTCTTGATACAACTTTCTTTATATATATAAATTGCTTTATATTTGAAATTTGTATCAAGAAAGTAGCTCACATAGCCATAGGAAGGGGTGAGTGTAGTCTGGTTCAAATCCATGGATCGAATGTTAAGCTGGAGGCACTTCCAGACTTGTGTAGTTGCCGGGACAGAGGAATCAGGAAGAGGAAGCTGGAAGAGTGTGGCTCGTGTACGCAAAGATGCACGACTCCATTGACCACAGGCCAGACGACAGGGTCTGATGGCTCCCAGTGTTGTCAGGCAATATGACAAGCCAATGGCTCAAGTCCAAAGATCCACAGGTCAAGGAGGCAGATTTAGGATCTATACCACCGAAGTGAGTATGTCCCCCACATAGTCTACTTGTAGCTGTGAAGTAGGCCATACGCCAAAGGAAGCATCCTCAAGGCTGTGATCTGGGAGAGGCGTTGTACTAATCCCTTTCTAATCTTCCCACAATTGCCCGGCTGCTCACCAAAGATCTCATTATGGGGTTGTTTGCATGATGTTCGAGCCCGCCATGGCCTCAAATGCCAAACCACCAAGACCCCTGACGCAGCCAAGTAGACACAAAACTCACCGTGACACACACATTCTACAACAAAGAAAAAACGAGTCAGTGAGCTGAAGTGGTTCACCAATCAAAGTAAAGTTCATTGATTTCCCACAATAAAAAGCTGACGTTGACAAATTTTGCTTAAAACGGCCCGTACTAAGTTATTGCTTCATAATAAATGCTATAATCATAAAGGAACAAATGAAAAGATGGCATAACATAACATCTAATGATGAAACTACAAAAGGTATAGCAAATGATTCTATTTTGTCCCTAGAGTTATTGTAAGGACATGGAGGTTGCGTCTGCCATGTCCCAGCGGGAAGGAAAGTCCAGCTCCACATTAGACCAAGGCTGATTCCTGTGAAATAGGTGTCAGATACCCTCCACCTGCACTTTATTCGGAGGCCCACACTCCCTCTCACAGTACTCTGCTTCTCTTCTGCATCTGATCACCCATCACAATTGCCACACGTTTTAAAAACACACAGACAATACTCACAATTATATGGTCTATTAGGGAAGCTAACGGTTACAATTAAGGATCAGACATATTAAGAGTACAGTTCTTTTGTTCACAGTGCCTCTCCTCAGTTGGATATTGAATCAGGAAAATGGAAGGTAAAGGGGGTATTTGAATCATGCTGCTGGTGAAGACTATTGAAAGTACCATGAGCAAACCAACAAATCTGTCTTAGAAGAAGTACAGCCGGAATATTGCTTAGAAGCAAGGGTGGAAGGAGCTCATCTCTCACCTTTGTTCTCAGGAGAAACAGTCCTTGTGAAGGACGTCATGCTTGAGCCAACAGAAGGGCACACAAAAGAGAGGAAAGCTCTTTTCTTTTGGGGGGAGACGATGGGGGTGGCACCAGGCTGGTTTCTTTTTTAGAAATCATTTTATTGGGGGCTCATGTAGCTCTTATTACAATCCATCCATCCATCCATTGGGTCAAGCCCATTTGTAGATCTGCTGCCATCATCATTCTCAAAACATTTTCTTTCTACTTGAGCCCTTGGTCTCAGCTCCTCATTGTTTTTCCCTCCCTCCCCCACCCTCCATCCCTCATGAACCCTTGATAATGTATAAACTGTTAGTATTTTTTCATGTCCTACACTGACTGATGTCTCCCTTCATCCACTTCTTTCTACTTGAGCCCTTGGTATCAGCTCCTCATTGTTTTTCCCTCCCTCCCCCACCCTCCATCCCTCATGAACCCTTGATAATGTATAAACTGTTAGTATTTTTTCATGTCTTACACTGACTGATGTCTCCCTTCATCCACTTTTCTGTTGTCCATCCTCCAGGGAGAGGGTTATATGTAGATCATTGTGATCGGTTCCCCTGACCTCTCCCTTACACTCCTGGTATCGCTACTCTCATTATTGGTCCTGAGGGGTTCATCTGTCCTGGATTCCCTGTGTTTCCCACTCTTATCTGTACCCATGTACATGCTCTGGTCTAGCCGGATTTATCAGGTAGAATTGGGGTCACAATATTGGGGGGTGGGGTAAAAGCATTAAAGAACTAGAGGAAAGCTGTGTGTTTCCGTGGTGCTGTACTGCACCCTGACAGGCTCGTCTCTTCCTGTGGCCCTTCTGTAAGGGGATGCTCAATTGTCTACAGATGGGCTTTGGGTCTCCACTCTGTACTCCCCCTCCTTCCCATTGATATGATTTTTTGTTCTGGGTCTTTGATCCCTGATCCCACTGACACCTTGTGATCACACAGGCTGGTGTGCTTCTTCCATAGGCTTTCTTGCTTCTCAGCTAGACTTCACCACATTTGCTATGCATCATTTTGTCTGCAGCAATTGTGTCGGGAAGGTGAGCATCACAGAATGCCAGGTTATTAGAACAAAGCGTTCTTGCATTGAGGGAGTACTTGAGTAGAGGCCCAATGTCCGTCTGCTACCTTGATACTTAACATATAAATGTATGTACAGAGATCTATTTCCCTATCGCTATATATAAATATATTTACATATGAACATGCCTGTATTAGACCTCTATAAATGCCCTTTGCCTCCTAGTTCTTTTCTCTATTTCTTTCTAATTTCCTCTTGTCCCACTATCATGCTCAGCCTTCATTTGGGTTTCAGTCATTCCCTTCAGTCCTTGCCATCGATTTTAGATCGCTTGTTGTTCCCTTGTCCCTGGGTTTGTTAACACCCACTAAGAGGAAGGCTCTTGGTGAGATGGATTGACCCAGTCGCAGTAACAACGCACTCAGACTTAACAATCGTGAGGATGCCTTAGGACCAGGTAGTGTTTCTTTCTGCTGTAATCGGGGTCACTGTGAGTTAGACTTCACTCGATGGCACCCAACAACTGCACCCTGACATCCAGTGGGACAGGGGTCCACAACTTTTTAAACAGGGGGCCAGTTCACTGTCCCTCAGACACATTGAAGGGCCAGACTACAGTTAAAAAACAAAACAAAACTATGAACAAATTCCTATGCACACTGCATATATCTTATTTTGAAATAGAAAACAAAACGGGGCAAAAACACCCGGCGGGCTGGATAAATGTCCTCGGCGGGCCGCATGTGGCCCGTGGGCCGTCGTTTGAGGACCCCTGCAGTAGGAGTTAGAGAGACTGAATAGAATAGCCATTCCAAATAATTCAGCTGTGCCACAGATAAACGCAACAGTCCACCTCTACCTGCTGCTTATTAGAAAGAAATAACAGAGGCCCAACAGACCCGCTAAGAGAAGGCGTTTCAGTTACCACAGGAGACAGACATCAGTGAAGGTGTTGAATTGGTAGTGGCCTCCTCGCTTACACAACCTTGAACGTGGGTGCCCCGAGACCCTGGGTGAACTGTATCTCCAGCCAGCACATTCTCACACACTGAAGCTGGTATCAATTTCAGTTAGTGTCTTGCCAGCTCCCTCCCACTGCAGGGCTCATTGTTCTTGTCTCCTGTCTGTTTGGCATCTTGGGGTCTCCACGCTGGACAACTGGTGTACATGCTGACCTTACTTAATGGGTAATTTGTTCCAGGTTACTCCCCGGTTCTTTTTCCTCAGTCCTAACAGGGAAATAACAGTGCTGATGCCCCAGGGTTTTTCTGACAATCCCAAGAGGTAAGAATGTAAACCACGTAGCATAGTGCTCAGCACAAGGTTACTGCTTAGTAAAAGAAGTATTACTACAAACAACACACCTTTCGTTTTAAGAAAGTAGCCGACCAGGAACAAGTACATCCTCAGACAGCCATGTCGTTTGTTGACCTGCCCCACAACTCCTTGAGGCAACTGGCATCAATCCCTACAGTATGTCACCAGATTTGACACAGGGTCTACTGTTTATCCACATTTGGCCATCAATTGCCTACCTCTGTTAGATCACAGCTCTACGCTGGCCCACATGGTGTTCCCATCTGTCAGATTTAAGTAGAAGGCAGCTGGTGATGGAAAGCAGGCATTTCCCTGCCTGTCAGATCGCTCTGATTCCCTCCTGCCAAAGATCCAGACTCCTAGTTTTACCTCCAAGAGGTGTAAACGGCGGGGCTCGGCAAACCACCTGAGTCCTCCATTTCTGTGCCTTTATCTCCTTTTCTACAAAATGGGGACGTTGTAGGATGATGATGATGGATGGGCACTAGTGCATGACAAGCCCTTCGAACTGCACGGGACATATTATGCAAAAAAAAGAACTTACTGTGTCGTGAATGGTCCGCACATGAACTCCTGCTCCTGGTGGCCCCGACAGTGGCGAGCAGAACAGCACTCCGCAGGGTTGTTATGGCCTTGAACTTTGGGAAGAAGAGCATCATTCCTTCCTTCCAAGGCATCACGGCCTGGGTCTGGACCACCCCCCTTTTGGGCGGGCAGTGTAATACTTTTCGAAAGGGTTTTCACTTGCAGGCAAACGGAGGCGGACTCTGGCAGCTTCACACAGGGCGTGCATGAATTGAGAGGGTGACACCAGAGGGTTCCGACTCAACGAGAAAGAGGGCAAGCCGGCTAGAGATTGCCACGACGACGACGGGGGATGGATGGAAATCAGATGCTCTTGGGGGTCTTTCATCTGCAGACGAACCAGAGTCGACCAAACGTTGATGCGTCGCCGAGCCTGATGGCATAATTGGTCAGCTGGTTGAAAGACCAGCTGGGGAACAAGGCTTCTATTGCCATCAACGTCCACAGTCCGGGAAGCCCACCGAGGCCTTTCGCCTGCGCCCTGAAGGGTCAGTCGGAGTGGGGAGCCACTCAGTGGCAGTGAGGTTGATCTTCGGCGTGGAGCAAGCCAACGGTAAAGGAGACTTCTGAGAAGCAGCCAGGCATACATATCGGCAGACAGACACACCGAGAGTCCAGCCGAAGGGGAGCAGTGATTAGCAAAGGCACCTAAGACCAATGGCAGAGGGCCGATGGCACAGTGGACACAATGGGCAGCACGGGGGTAGAGATGACCCCATGGCTTGCTGTAAGCCAGGCTTCTTCAAGGACAAAGATCAAGGGGGGAGTTACTCCCTGGCGCCCCTCTATTCATCCTACAGGGTAGTTGAAGTTGGCAGCCAGTCCATGGCCGTGAGTTTTTACGTTTATTCCCAGCAAAAACATATGCAAAATGTATCTTCGGAATTCAAACCTTGAATTTTGCACAAATTAAGACCATCCAAACGTGGGTTTCCAATCAAAGACCATCAAATACACAGACAGACAAACTACCGTAAGTCAGAAGCAGCATTTAGGGCCTCAAGGAGGTCACCCACCAGAACAATCAGAAAATGGAAAACCTGCACAGGGAATATTTTATAAAGCAAAAATGAAACTGCTAGATTCCTCAGGTGGGAAATACCTCGGTTCTTGGCTGCGTGAGGAAGAATTCACTCCGAAGCCTGGTTTGTGATCCAAGTGGGTTTTTGTAAAGTATAGAAGTTTCTGACTTTACAGTTAACTGAACACAGGAAGCCTTCTGGTGCACACACCCTCACGTGGTGGCCTGGGCGAGCAGCCAAAGGGAGAAACGGGGGCCTGTGATATCGAGGTTCCAGCCTTTTAGGGATTTCCACTGGGAGGCGGGGTCGGCGGTAGGGTTGACCCCATTGGCTGAATTAAGCTCACCTGGCCAAGTTTGGGCCCACCCGCTGGTTCTGTTTCTCATTACCTAGCAGAACCACCAATTAGCTGAGTACAGGCAATCAAATGATTAGGCACACGTGGAAGGGGCGTTAATAGCATGTAAAGGAATTAGAAATACAATTGTTGAAATAAAAATGTAAACATATGACTTAAGGGCCTAATTAGAAATTCACAAAGTGAAGCCATTCACAAAAGAGCACACGTTGTACGATTCCGTTGCTATAAAGCTCAGACTGAGCAAACCGATTGGGACCGCAAGGAAATCAGTGGTTAGTAAAGCTTGGGGAGGGGGGTGGGCAGAGCACGTAGTGGTTCCACGTTTGGCTGTTCAAAGTCACCGGACACTCCTCCCACGAAGAGCCCAGCCTGAGACCCACCAGGGCAGCTCTCCTCTGCCCTTTAGGATCATTATGGGTTGGAATTGATGCCAGGAGGCTGAGTTTGGTTTTTGTAAGGCTGGGGTTGGGGACGGGCTGGGAAGAAGTGAATGAATATGGGGTTTCTTGTGGGGGGATGAAAATGATCTAAAATTTATTCTGATAATGGTTGCACCAGTATTTGAATATACTAAAACCTGTTGATTTGCACACTATAAATGGATGGGTGATAGGAGGTCTCAGTAAGTGAAATCCATGCTGAGCCCATTTGTCCAGCTCTCCCCCGGGGACAGACAACATCTGAGCTTGCTCTCGTGGTATTTTATCTACGTGTCTTTGGCCCGATTCTAGAAGTCACGGCTTGTTTCCTGCAGCTGTATAGCATTGGCAGATGGCAGCAGCAAGGTAACTGTGGGCTTACTTATGCCTACTGACTACTCTGAAGCGAACAATTTCACCTGGCCTTCCCTCATCCCTACAGCGCAATCCGTGCTTGTCTTGCTTCTTGGGTGACCTGCCCGTGCTGTCTAGTCACAGCCCAGCCTTAACTGTGCCTGGGCTGAAGGGTTTACTGGGCCACCACCATCTCCGATGGTCAACCAGGAGGTAAAACGTTGGAACGGGTCCAGGGCGGTGTGCTGCCACACTGGGCCTCACCGACCCACCTGGAGTAAGGCATGGTACCTGGGAGGAGCCCAGGGCCGTAGGTGTGAAGAGTAGTCTCTTGTCCTGCAGTCACCCAGCTCAAAGCTACCTTGGCCTGACCTTTACTAGTGGCAGGTATAGGGGACAAGTTTCTGAATCAGTCAAAAATAAAGCATGAATTTCAACATTTTATGTATTTTAAATGTTCTTCGGGTTGTTCAGAGGTGTGTGTGTGTGTGTGTGTGTGTACGAACCGTTTTCCGGTCTTCACCAGCAATTTGTATACTGAGGAAGTTCAGCTGTCGGGAGTCAGCAGAGCCTTCAAGGAGAACACATGCTGACATGTGTGGACACATGAAGCCCAGCTTCCCTTCACAAAAGGGCACCAAGGGGATGGAGACAATATTAAAGACGACAGATACATACAGAATTCCTTTATTTTAACTTAAATCGTGTAGTACTTCAACTACTAGAAAAAAGCAGAGTAAGAGAAACTAAAGTTGCCTTAGCTTCAGCCATTCAAAATAGACAAAGTTTTTTTAAAAATTTTTAATAATGTAAAGAATCCAGAGTATATCGCAATAACAGGAACAGTTTCTTACAACGGAATATACAAAAACATTTTGAAAAATTTTTTCATCTACGGATTTTTTTTTATATAAACACAGAAATTTTTTTAGGAATAATTCATACACAGAAAATCATTTCATGTAATAAATTGGCCATGTTTTTTTAATAACCTTTTTAAAAAAGTTTTCTTTTTTAAAAAACATTTTTAAAACAAGGAAACTCAGAAAACGTGGTTTTGGAAACATCCATCCCATCATGCCATCTGGTTTGACTTTTGTCCCAGAGGTAGACAAACCCTGGCCATTCTCACCTCAACCTCTGTTTCAAAGCACACAGGTGTTTCCACCAGGCAGCTATCCACCTGGGGAGGTGTCTGCGCGATGCCAAACAGCTGAATGAAGAGGTGAAAACAAAACAATTGTTTCTGGACCTCACTTTTGCTTAGTGCACCCAGTTTCCAGTGGTAAGAATTTCATGGAGTTATGTAGACATGGCCAATAGACTGATGGGAGATTGTGGAAACGAGTCAATTTTAGAGGGGAAAAAAAAAATCCGTGTGTAGTTTATAGTAAAAAGTACTTGTTTTATATTGGAAAATCATTGGTATTGACTTAAAAACAAACAAACTAAAAAGGTCTATTCTTGGTTATAATAAAGCATTTTATGATACGAAGCGCCTAAGCAGATGGCCTGTGCACACCAGACTTGTCTTCAGAGAGGCGCGTCTGAATGCTGTGACCACTGTGAAAACCTTCTTGGTCGACCGACCGTACTAACACAACCACCACACCAGCCCAGAGGGAAGCCACACCGCTAGTTTCCGTGGTCAAGGAGGCTCTAAAGCAGCGACACCCCAAAGGGAAATGACCAGGAAAAGATACTCCCGCTCCCAACCAGAAGGTCCTGAAAGATCAAGATACTGCAGATACAGAACTACTTCTTAAATCACCATCCCTTTGTTATAAACTAGGGCCCAAAGCATGGGGCAGGGAGGGGTGGACCACCGCTTGGGTCAGGGAAAAATCCTTTTGTTTGTTTTCGTTTGTTTTGGCATATCGTAAAGCTAGCTATTAAACAAGTGTCTAAAAAAAAAAAAAGGAGAAAATATATCATAAACACACATTTGCACACAGAAAAAAGTGTCTTTAAATTATTTCCGGCAATTATAAACTACAAACGGTTTATAAAATTATTCTGTGTTCTTACAAAAATGCAATGAAACATTGAATTAGTTCTTGTAAACCAGATCTTCGTCAACTGACTACCCGTATCTACTGGACTTATGAGCCCTATTGAAAATGCTAATGAATGACTGACTAATTTAAAATGATGTTTACCAAAAAGATGCAAAAAGACACATAAATGTAGGCATACACACAAGTGATTATTATACTCTTATAAAAAATCAAACCAAACCAAACCAAACTCTGAAGTCATACCCCAGAAATGAGAACTGAAAAGCACAATGTTCGTATTCTTAAAGAGGTTGACTCAACGCCTCAATACGTTCCCAAAGTAGGCTGTTGGACTTTTTGGTCGAAACCAAATGCTCACTGGTGAGTTCAGCGGCAACGTGGTCTGACACCTTCAGAAACCACCAAGTTCAAAACAGCCCCCTACGCCTCCCGGGCCCTGCACGCCTCCCTCCTGGCCGTTCTCTTTCTGTCGCGCACGGTCCCTCGACATCATCACGTCACCCTCGGAGAACACGTGTCGGCCTTCTCTCCAAACGACCGACTCGTCATCGACCTGGAGGCCACCGGACAACACGCTCGTCTGTCCAAGCTCTCTTCAGCATCTCTCTCATCAGATGTTCAAGGTCAACAGCATGGCCTCTCATTTGTACCTCCAATGACTTTCCAGAGTAGAGTAAGAAAATTCAACTTTCATTCCTGGTGCTTAAGAATCACTGGTCTATAGCTGCCAATGTTGCTTAGCTCAGGAAATGAAAAATAGCTAAAACACAAGTAATGGTAAAAAAGAACAAATCTCAAACCTGAAATGCAATGCTAGAATGGGCCAAGGCATGTCATGGCTTATTACTGTCAACTGGAGGGGGTCATTATTTTGGAAAGGCGTTGCCTTCAGTATCATCTGGCCGCCCCAGGAGGACCCCACAGTGACAGCTAAGGACATTGGACTGGGCATTCTGGCCCGCTCACTGGTCTGAGCCCAGTGTGACCTTGCCCCCCCGCAGCCCGCGTGGTGTGTGTAGGACCACCTACGACCCACAAAGATGGGCTGCTGACAGTGAGGCTTCAGTGGAACAAAGTGACCCACAATTTGGCAGCATACTTGGCTTAAACGTTTGCCATCTCAACCGATACATGCCCCTTCATACCAAGCGTCCTGCCATTTGGGAATTCCACTGTAACGACTTGGCTATTTTGCTCAAGCCACTTTTCCTATCATTGATGTTTCGGAGTCATCCTCAGCCGGAAGAGAGGCCAGTGTTATGACGCACATGGTCTCCTATCTTCCGAGGAGGAAGCTCATTCCAGCTGCATGTCAAACATCAGCATCCTGCTCTCACGCAGGGAGACCCGGCTGGCCTAGGTCTCACCCAGTTGGAGTTCAAAGTCTCCAGAATAAACCAGCTTCTGCTGCCTCAGGGCAGAGCCGAAGGGGATGAGTTTTCCTGCTCACGGCAATCCAATGATGGGCCTCAGTGGTTCATCTTGTTTTAAGCAGTTTGGTCTGCCGGCAGGAGGAGGGTGCACGGAAAATGCCGCGACTCAAGATCTAGGAAACGATTTGGAGCACCCCAAAGAGGGGATCCCGGAGAAGTGGGACGATCAGCACGGAAGCGGCCAGAACTGTGACTGGTTGATGCCCGGGTGCAGCCAGGTGGGTGATTTGTCCAGTACAAAGACTGCACCCTCACGGGAGCTACTTGCCTTTTGTTTCAGGTTCCCGCAGCACTTGTTACGATAGGCACTGCACTATTAGTGTTTTCTTCCTACTTAAGAGAAAAACCGCCCGCTACAACAAAAACGGAAGGACACCAACACTCGGACAGTTTAAACAGAACCCTTGTAGCCAGCTGAGTGATCTGTAGAAATCCAGTTGTGGAACGGGTAAGTATGTGCAAAAGAGTGGGGAGGTCACTACTCTAAGGGGTCAGCAACATCGTGGGAGAAACCCTGATCACTATTTTCCATGATCTTTAACATCCCAGAGGACTCGGGAACAGAGGGTAGTGTTCTTGCAGGAGGGAAAACGCTCCTGAGCTTAACCGGGGGACTGTGACTTTAAAGATATCCAGGTGTGGGAGAAGCACCCACCATGCTCTCCAAACCCAGTCCCAGGGCCTTGAAGAGCCGCTGCTCGCAGGGCAGCAGCTTCCACACCTGGCAGCGGTGGCACAGTGCGTGGCGGGAGGCTCCACACTTGGGTGCCGTCACCAGCCCGTCCACCAAGAAGGCTCCCTAGGTCTTGAGTCTCCTCTCGGGGAGGAGGAGGAGAGGGAAGCTGGGAAGAGTCTGGAAAGGGAGGGGGGGCCTTGTCTCTCCGTATATGCTCTACTGGGTGGGCTGTTATGCCAGGAAGCCGTGTTCTCTACGGTAAGGGTGGGAGGGTCAGGCTCTCACATCACAACCAGGCTGCACCTTTGAGTTGAACAAATATAGCAGCATGCCGGGCCCGGGCCAGGACTGCATGGACATCTGAGGAGTGGGCAGGACGGGACTCCAACCACTGCCCACTTGCACATGGGATCTAACACACTGCCACACCTGACTGGCATCCCTCTTGACCTACAAACCCCAAACCACAACAGCTCTTTCTAAGAGGAAGCCTGTTCCTCATCCAGTCTACACGGAGCACGTTGTTTTAAAGAGAAGCGGCCTGGGGCAGCCTGCTGGTCTCCCTGTTTTGCACTCTGGTGGTCTTGTGGGTCTGACTGCAGAGGGCCCTGGGCTCCCCGGGCTTCCGGGTGGGGAAGGAAAACCTGAACACTTCACTTCGCTGCCACCTCGAAGTTGGGGGAAAGTACAAAAGCAACCAAACCAGGACATCTCAGGAGGAGGCAAGCTGTTTGGTAATGCGCGGGGAAGAGCCGGTGGTGCTGACCCCAGCACACAGCCGGGCTTCTCCCCTCGCCCCGGTGTGTGGGGCCTGTGGTGTGGATGAGGTTACCAGGATCGTTGGCATATTGTCAGCTGCTGAGAAATGTGAGATGTATTTTTTTTTTTTACTATATATGCATTAAAAAAATAAGAGTGAGGTAGATAAATGTTTGGGGGGAAAAAAACCAAAACTGTCCCATCAGAAACACACATGCAAAGACTCTTTCTTCAGCAACTAAACTCATAATGGGGCTTCTCCATGGTGACCGAAACTCGATCACAGGATAAAATGGAACTACGCGTAACACCTTCCGAATGAACTTGCTTCTGTCTCCTTATTTCCTTTTTGAGAGGAAAATCCATGGGACAGTGGCCAGACAAAATAAGAGGACTGGAACGACTGACAAGCAAAAAACCTCAGCAAGTCTCTTTTGTGGACTCTCCAGTCACACCTAGCAATGCTATTTTACCTTTGTTCTCACTCGTCATTAAATATTTCCATCCCAGGAGCAACTCTCATGCCGCCCTGCCGCCCTCCCTCCCTCTGGTGAGGAGTGCACCAGACAAAGCGAGCCCCCTGTCCCCCCGACTTTGGGAGTGTGGCTCCCGGCCCAGAGGGCAGGGGACAGGCCTGCCTGACATGGTGGCAGAGAGGCAACAACACTGACGCTCCTGCCCTGGGGCCGCTGGGAGCACACGTTTTGAAGGCCTGTGGGAGCCTCCACCTCTGAAGGCAGGTTGGTTGGTGTGGGAACGCTAGTGCTGAAAGCCACACAGAGGGGCCTGCGGGACCCCCGTCAGCTACACCCTTGGGCTCAGCAGCTGTTTCTCATGGGATGGAAGGGCAAATATCCACTTAAAAAAATAGTAGCCTAAATGCCTACTGTCTGCAGTGAAAACTGCTGTTGTACCCAAGAATTAAAAAAATATATATATGTGTGTCACAACCAAAACCAAGGCTGGAGGAGAAGTGGAGGTGTGTGTGTGGGGGGGTGGGGGGGAGGTGAGGCTTCAACAGCGGGGGCTAGAAACACTGAACAAGGGTGTGCAAACACTGAACCTTTCTTTCTGACCTGAGTTTGTGTCATGTCTTGTACGGTAACAGAGTCGAATGCTGTGTGAGAGCCGGCTAAGGAAAGAGGGGGCCACGGCCCCCCCAGGAGGGATGGGTTCCGGTCTTCCTCCAAGCCTGTTTCCTTACCAACCTGTGCCCACAGAGCCTATACGTTAGAAAACAACGAATGGGGGGGTGAAGGGCAGGGCGGGTGTGTGTATGACAGGCATCAACAGTTCATGGGAAACGATGTTATGTGACTATCAATTGCTGGGGAAAGAGGGAGGGAGTCACAAACTCCAGTACACAGCACAGAAGTTTCTTGGAGTGAGCAGAAAGGGCAGAGGGCAGACCTGAAAGTTATTACAGATTAATTCCACAAAGATAGAGAACGAAAAAAATAGCAGCTTTTTTTTTCCTGTACAGACGTATAGATGAATATCTGAACCGTAAAAAAGTTATAAAAGTGACATTAAAGACAATGCGTATGCAAATGTTTCATGGTCTAACATAGAACTGTAAGAACCATGAAGAAGTCCTAGTAACAGAGAAAATATCAACAAAGCTTAGAATGCTTGAATCCATTTACTGCTTTGCTTCATGTTGTGGTGGGGGCGTTTGAATCTTCCCTTGCACACCTGCATCAATGGCTGGGCTGAGCCCCTGGAAACCCTAGCCCATCCGGGTCCTTGGGGTCGGGAGAGGATGGGACTGGGAGACTGCCAAGAGGACGACCTTTGCTCCCAGCCTGTGTCTCAGGCTCGACAGGGCTCCTGCTCTCCATTGTTCCTGGGGGCTAGAGGGAGCTGGGCAGTGGGGAGGTGGCCCAAAGCAGCCAGCACAGCTCCCCCATTGTTCCAGGTCCTCCACCCCCGAGCTAGCTAAGCACAAGTAGCTCACTGTGCACGTGAGGCTAAGGGCACACCAGGGAGTGGTCAGGTGGAGAGCATCCCCAGGATTCCTCTAAGCAGAGTCATAAAGGCCCTCTCTATGTCTCGGGAAATAAGAAAAAGGGTGCGGGAGAAAGACGTGGAGTTTGGCAAAATTTGGCAGCGTTAAGAAACAAACTCAGATGAGTGATGGCCTTTTAAAAATTGTGTATTTCACTCAAAAGGTTAAAGATGCAAGAGTTAAAAAATTCAGTCCCACCTAGTGTTGATAAAGACCTAGAGGGTCAGGCAGGTGTGGGCAGGGTACTTGGGAACCACCTGTATAGGCTGTTTCTCAATCTGGTAAGAAGGGTGTCAACGCTAGATTGTGGCAAACATGCTTGTGTTCGGAAGCAGAGAAGAGAAACGCAACAGAGAGCGAGAGCGAGAGAGAGAGAGAGAGAGAGAGAGAGAGAGAGAGAGAGAGAGAGAGAGAGAAAGGAACCAGGGAACGCATAAGAAAATAGGTTCTCAAGTGCTCTGTGGCTATTACGTGTGGTCTCGCGCAGGTGCTTAAAGGCCCATGTCAGTTGGAGGGTTTGGTTAGGCAAATGAAGAGCTACTTGCATATTGGAAAAGGGACATCCCAAGAGTGTTTTCTGAAGAGAAGCCGTCTCCCATGGGCAGCAATGGCGGCTCTGAAGATCCACTGAGGTACAGAAGCTTTTGACTATGTTCCCCCCCCACCCCACCTCCTCCCCACTGCCAAGGGTGCACACACATTACGGTCTGCACGGTGGCGCGATCTTCGGATCAGCAGGTGGAGGACTGGGGCAGAGGCAAGGCCCTCTCATTCTTGCGCCCCCCGTTCATGTGCGCGTAAGGCTGTCGCTCGTCGAAGCTGGCGCGGAGCAGCAGCATCCCGGGGCCTGGGCCGTTCTCAGCCTTGTGTCCTGAGTGTCGGTCGGGCAGCGGCAGGGAGGACGAGGAGGCAGAGGGGTCCAGAGGGACACTTTCCATATTCTCTGGCTCCAGGTCGAGGTCTTCCGGCTCAGGGGGCTTGTTCTCCTCACTATAGAAGAAGGAGACCTCCTCGAAGCCAGGCTCCATCTCATCCTTGATGCTGCTGATGATCTCCAGGAAGGAAGGCCTCATTTTGGGGTTGTACTGCCAGCACATGCGCATCAGCTCGAACCTAAACGCAGACAGACAGAGAGATGAGGCCAGACCGGAAGGGCCTACGCACTTGGAGGGTCTTCCCCCTGGACATGTGTACGACGGGGTCACGAAGGACCAGGTGCCCTCTCTCGGGACGTGTCTGGCTTTCTATCCTGAAGAAGTAGGTATCCTTCAGCTGCTACGTTTCACATCCCAGCCCACCCAGCCTCTCACCTCATCCAGACCCTGTGACCCAACACAGCAAATGCAAACTCTCTCGAAGGCGGCACGTCTGCACACACACTGTGGCCATCATGCCATGTGTTCTTCAACATGACATGGCTAATACTAACAAAAGGTTTAACCGAAAGCTTTTCAAAAAAAGCAATAACAAAGTAACCAGGTTTCGGTTTGAAGCAGCTCTTGCCTCCAGGGGTTCAAACATGATTTCGAGAACTCAGATGCACAGATGGGTGGTCCTCCTCCCCCTTCTCCCACCCATTTTATTGGGGGGGGGGGATATTATAACAATCCACAATTCAATTAGATCAAACATGATCATACAATTGTTGCCACCATCATTTTCTTCCTTCTTAAACTCTCTGGTATCAGCTTCCCTTTATTCCCACTCTCCCCTGCAAAAACCCTTGTTATTATATTAAATATCATTATTGTTATCCCTTTTTGTTCCCCCTCATCTTACACCAGCCAATATATCCACTCACATGCCATTCTGTTGTTCGTTCTTCTTGAGATGGGTTATGTAGGCATCATTGTTATCAGTCGCCCCCCCCCCACTTCCTGTACCCTCAGGGAATCATTACTCCCATTACAATTCCTGAAGGGTTTATCTATCTTAGATTTCATGCATTGAGCAATCTTAATGACACACATCAACATACGCAGGTCTAACAGGATTAATGAGGTAAAACTAAGACCATAATAGAAGAGGAAGGAACCATGAAAGGACTAGAGGGTTGTTATGTGTTTCAACAGTGCTATACTGCACCCTGGCATCACCCCTTTCCTGTGGCCCTTCTGGGAGGGGCGATCCACTATCTCACAGTTGGGTTTTTGGGTCTCCACTTTGTGCTCCTTCACATAAACCCGGTTGCTTGTTGAACTTCTGATACCTTTTCCTCTCAACGCCCCGTGATCACACAGGCTAGTGTGCTCCTTCCAAGTGGACTTCATTGCTTTCCTGTTAGATGGCCGCTTGTTTAACTTCAAGCCATTAAGATCCTGGACTCTCTATCTTTTAATAGACAGCCACCATCAGCTTTCTTCACCACACTTGCTTATGCACCCTCTTGGTCTCCAGTGAGGGGGAGCCCCCTTTTTGTAGTCCACCTCTACTATGGACAAGCTTTCCTTGGTGGCAGAGAGACCACCGACAGAGAACCTGATGTCACAGGCATTATGAGGCGGCAGAGCTACAGAACACACGGGGCTTGTCCTCCATGTTGGTGGTCTCAACACAGCTCCAGGGGCTGAGGTTGCTTGCTGCAAGGCCCCCACAGACAGAGGCTGGGCCACGAACTGAGGCTACATGAGCAGAGTTAGTGGTCCGCTGCAGACCTGAAGCCGCAGAGGGCGCGCCTGTGAAAAAGTCCCCGCTGCCAGCAAGGGACAGGCAGAGAGCAGGTGTGCAGCCCTCACTGAGTCACGTGGGCAAAAGGAGAACCTCGGCAGCAGAGAGACTGAGCCCTCATGGGAGCAGGAAGCCACATGGGGAAGGAGAAAAGGGGTGTGAGGTGCTGCTGTGCCCAGGAAATGCCAGAGCCCTGATGACAGTTCAGAATGGTCGCAGGAAGAGCGGCTATGTCCTATCCACCCAGTGTGCAGAGACCCAGCTACAAAGGTCTTCAGAGCAACCTTCTGCTTGGCAGCAGGACACCCATGAAGGCAGGCCTCTCCCACGAGCACACAGGCCTTCCTTCCACCTCGTTCTCTCCAAACATTTTACTGGGTTTAAAAGAGTCGGCCCAGAGAGCAGCTCTTCAATAAAAATGGCCCAGTGGAACGCCCTACCTCCAGGAAGTTCAAAGCTGAGCAAACTTGTATGTAGCCTCTGTCAGAGTTGGCCAACAGCTTAAGGTGGCCCCAGAGGAAATTCCTACAGGAGAAAGGCATGCAGGCTGGTCTGGAGAGAGGAAGGGCATGCAGGTTGGCCAGGTAACTAAGTGACATGGGGGAAAGGAGGCCAGTACAATCAAGGGAGGGGCGCTTCACCTTGAGGAAGAGTGGGGATGGGAAAGCGGGAGATCCATCCACATTCAATGTTCTCGAGCAGGGATCAGCAAATTACAGCTCGGGCCAAACCCAGCCGACTGCCGGTGCATGTGAATCAGGGTTTCTTCGAACAGCCACGCCCATTCGTTTAGGGCCACTCTGTCTGTCACTGAGTTGAGTGGCTGCTGCATAAACTCTCTGGGCTGTAAGCTTACGATATTGACTGTCTGGCCCTTTGTAGTGGAAGTGTGGTGACTCCTGCGGCTCTGCAGGCAGAGAAAGCCCTTACAGCCTGGGGGGTTAGGTGTTTGGTAGGCTGCTCACTGAGAGGTCAGCAACCGGGCTACACCAGCTGTTCCGCAGGAGAAAGTGACTGCTTAGTGTTCCGTAAAGATGTGCAGCCTCCCCAGCCCGACAGCGCAGGCTCCTCTGTCCAATGGGGTCGCCAGGAGTCAGCATTGAGGCAACAGCAATGGAATAGTCTCTAGAGGACACCTTATTCCCCCATCCCCAAGAATTGCCCTGTCCATCAGCCAACAACAGGAAGCACTCACCACTGCTTTGCGTGGGTTGCACTCACAAGTTTTATGTGTGTGTCCCACTTTAGTCTCCCCAAGTCTGAAGTAGGTACTATTACTCCTCCTTTAGGTGACAAAACAGAAGCAGGGAAAGATCAAACACTTGGTCCAAGGTTACAAATCAGGGTTCATGAGGGTTGGGGGAGGGGGCAGGGAAGGGGAAAACGAGGAGCCAATGCCACGGGCTTAGGTGGAGAGTAAATGTTTTGAGAATGATGAGGGCAATGAATGTACAAATGTGCTTTACACAATTGATGTACAGATGGATTGTGATAAGAGTTGTATGAGCCCCTAATAAAATGATTAAAAACAAACAAACAAACAAACAAACCAAAAAAAACCCTCCTCCCTGGGGGATGGACAACAGAAAACTGGGTGAAGGGCGACGTCGGACAGGGAAAGATATGACAAAATAATAATTTATAAATTATCAAGGGTTCACAAGGAAGGGGGGGGGGAGCAGGGAGGGAGGCGAAAAATGAGGAGCTGATGCCAGGGGTTTAGGTGGAGAGCAAATGTTTTGAGAATGATGAGGGCAATGAATGTACAAATGTGCTTTAGACAATTGATGTATGTATAGATTGTGATAAGAGTTGTATGAGCCCCTAATAAAGTGATTAAAAAAATTTTTTTTTAAGTTACAAATCAGTGAGAGTGGAGCTGGGATGGAGCGCAAGTGCATAACTGTGCTTTCCACGGCCACACACAGATCAACACTTTCCTCAGAAAAAACAAGTTTTCCCTCAACCCTGTTACTGACCAGCATCCCACCAGGAGATGCTGGTGGGATGTACAACAGCCTGGGTGTTGTGGGGGTTCGAATCCAGAGACTGGCAGCTCGTTTGTTTTCTCCCTCTATATTCAGGTTGCAAAATGCCTACCCGCCTGCACCCACTCTCTATCGCTTCCCAAGAGAAAGCATTAGAAAAAACTGACGTATGCGGCCACACGTACATAACTTCCTTTCTATTGCTCTGCTGTCATCCCTCCCTGGCTGGCCCACTTACCCCTGAATAGAGTCATGGCCAGCCCAAGCGCACGCACTGTGCCAGTGTCCATGTGGCGCTGAGGGGCTGACGAGGGGCCAGGGCTGGGGAAAGGAGGTGGGCAGCACCTGCACGATCAAGCCACAGGGTGCCTCTCTGAAACCCTTCCAGGTTCACAGCCCTGGCCATGCTGCCCATAGAAGGCCACTGTTTTTGTTTTGTTGTTTCTTACTCTGCAGGAATCAAGGCTTTGCTTACACTATCTCAACAGGAACATTTTCCAGTAGCCTCTTGAACGATTTATGAGGTGATGAAATGGTTTTCAAAAGCTTGTTATAAATAATTAGTTCTGGCAAGTGCATACGCCCTCCTTGTACGACAGACTGGCTTCTCCCACATGCAGGGGAGGTGGGCATGATGCCCTTCACCAGAGGAGGAAACAGGACAGCAACCAGAATGCAGCCTCTTAGCTGAGTGACCGTCGGGTCTGAGAGAGGAAGGAGGAGGCCTGGGTCCCTCTGCTGGGTCCACACGCTGCTCCCTGGGCTCCCTGTGGTCTGTGCTGGGCATCAGGCAGCCAGATGCACATGGGCACCTTGGGACCCAAACATCCCGCTGCCCACTGTTAGCACAACCCTGGTCCGGTAAGGACACCACAGTGCCCCGATTCCAGAAAGGGGCAGGGCTTGCTAGGTGTGCTCATGTCACTGACCCCCAGATCCCGAGTCACCCGTCTCTGGATATGGCGATTTGCCTCGTTAATGTCAGAGAGGAGGCCTGCTGACCTTGAAAAAAACAAACAAAAACTCATTCCAGGGCCAAGGGGGCAGAAAGTGGCCCCTGTTGCCTGATTAGACGCCAACTCAAACCCGCGATTCCTGAAAAAACATCCTAGGATTCCCCACAACGTGGGGACTTTCATCAGCAACAAGAACAAACATTTTGAAAACGGCATAAACAGTCAGGTTCTCCTGAGATTGTTGCAAACTCATCTATGAGTTGATGATTCTTTGGACTCGAAAATGTACATCGTTTCCTGAGTCCTGCGCACTGGAGCCTGTGCAGGCTGGAACACTGGCCAGAGGCGCTGTGGGAGTTTGGGGAGCAGAACGAAGGGTTGGTTCCTTCCCCTGAGTAGTTCAGGTTCGTTCACACCTCGGCTCTAGGCCTTCTCCCGTGTGCAGCCACAAAGCTGGTTCCATGCCTAGCCGGGCTGTGTGAAAGCTAGGGCCAGTCCTCCTCCCTCTGTCACTCTAGCCATCACCACATCCCCAGGGGTGTTCACTCAATGCCGCTATGGAAAAGTACTGAGACATGAATGTGAGAGGGAGTCAAGGAAGGGCCTCACTGTGGATCTACAATGTGAACCCACCAGCATGCCACGGCCTGCCTGCAGCTGATGCTATCATGCTTGCTGACTTAATTCAAACTAAGCCATGGCACGGAGACTCACGGAGCTGATACTCTGGGCCTTGTACTAGAGGCCTGGTCTAAGCCTGAGCATCCTGTGATCCGGAAAGGGTGGGGCCTAGCTACTCCCCAGGCAACTGGTTTCCCGGAGGTTAGTTCCAGGTACTGATTGGAAGCCTGCAGCAGCTCCTGGGCCTCCCAAGCTTCCCCTACATTCCTGTTTAGGCCTCTGGAGCTGACCGCTGAAGTCATTTCTCTCCCACGGCTTGTGTCTACAGGCTTCTCCAGCACCCCCCATAAGGCTGTCAAGTTTCTTCTGTTCTGGCATCGGCTTTGCCCGTTCTTTCATCTCTTGAAACACAAGAACCCCTCTCCCAGAGCACTGCGTCCCTACTGCTCTATGAAACCGCTGACCACCTCTCTTTTTACCCTTTTCTTAACCCCAAACCAAACCCACTCAGAGACCGTAGAGAACGGAGCCGAATTACTCTACAGGGTGTATCATCGTTATGAATACACGGTACCACAACCTCCTCCCAGAGAGCTAGTAATGGTTCCAACAACTAGCCGAGCACTTAGCCGTGTGCCGTCAGCACTCAGGGCTGCCTCCTTCCTCCCTTTGGCCTTCCTCCGTCCAGCCCCTCGGCAGTCCTGCCTCTTGCTGCCATGCCCTAGGCAGACCCTGACGGCAGGGAGCAGGATGGACCCCATGATGCAAAGGAGACGGAAGAGGTGATGGAGTGAAGCTGAGACGAGTCAGGAGATGCCTCAGACCCGTCCTCCAGCCACGAAGGCTGGGACAGGGAAGGCCACGAGGGGGCTGGGGACCACACCAGACTTATTTTTGAAAGGTCTGTGAACTACGGCTTTTACATGTGTAAATGTTGGTTTGTGTGTGTGTGTGTTTACATCATAATCCAAATATTTCATGACACATGAAAATGAGCTGAAATCCCAGTTTGGGCATCCCCAAGTAAAGTATCACTGAAGCACAGTCATACATGTTATGTAATGTCCATCCATGGCTGTTTTCTCGCTACAAGAGCAGAATTAAGTAGCTGTTGGCAGAGAATATGTAGTCTGCAGAGCTGAAAGTATTTACTCCCTGGTCCTTTAGAGGGGAGAAAAGTGGGGTTTCCACGCCCATGAAGTGTGACCGTCTTGGAAACGCACAGGGGCAGCTTTACTGTGTCCTCTAGGGTGGCTGTGAGTTGATGGCGGTGAGCTTGGTTTTCGGTCCTTTAGAGAGTCGACAGAGCCCTCCTCCAGGGAACATTGGCTGCAGGTCACGGGGCCCTACGTGTGCCACCTGGACGCAGCCCTGCCAGCTCCAGAAACACCTTCGACTGACTGAAAACTCACAGAGGACCGAGAGCCAGAACTCTGCTTTCTGACCTTTTGAAATTCTGTTAGTAAATGTGATTGCTTTTTACGCTATTACACTGCTAATACAGATGGTGACAGAGAGAGAGGGTGGGAGGGCAGGAGGGAGGAGGGGAAGGGAGGCGGATGGGGAGAGACAGAAAGTGTCCATGTTGGGCGAGAAACGAACGCATGGACTTGAAGTCCCTTCTAACTTTGGGTCCAGCAGTTCTGGAGCGGCCCCTTCCGTGACAGACTGGGGAATCCTGAGTGCACGGCTCCTCAGGAAATAGAGTCCTGGGCCCTGAGGGCCTGCCCCAGCATCAGGCATGAGCTACCTTCCTGGCCAGGACCCTGTGCATGCAGTGAGAGGACGGTGCGATCCACCGGGCAGACCGAGCAGCAGCTCAGGCCCGTGATGCCTAGTGAGGACACTCCTGCAGCATGGGGCTACTCCGCCCGCCCGTCTCCACAGCTCGGAGTGCCTCTCAGCTCCACAGCCAAAGTCAGGAGACGAGGCTCACCACCTTTATTTACACGGAGAGCAGGGGTCAGTCTTGGAAGCAACACCAAGTGCTATCAACCATGCTTAGTCGTAGATGGAGCAATGGATCCTGCTCTGGAGACTGTGGTGCACAGAATTCTGGGGTGGCTGTGAAGACCTCGGCCCTTGCTGTACATGCCCCTTCTTAGCCTTAGCCTTGAGTGTGGGTGGGGCTTGTGAATCTGAGGGGCTGTCTGATGTTCTCATCAAAAGGGAGATTATCCTGGGCGGGTCTGGCTTAAGCAGATGAAAACGATCGTGAAAGTCGCACAGTCTGGCCTTGAAGTGAGCTGCTACGCTGCGAGGGGGTCTCCCGAGGAGGCGGTGGTGGAGCGTGGGTGTCAAGACCAGGAAGCAGTCTCTGGGCACCAAGAACAAACCAGCAAGAGAACGAGAGCCCCGGTGGAACTCAATGCTGCCAACAACCTGGGGGAGCTTGGGAGAGGAAGGAGGACCCTGGGTCTCAGAGGAAGCTGCAGTCCCAGCTGACACCTGGATGTCAGCCTTGTGACACCCTGAGCGCAGCGCCGGCACACCTGGTCTGGATTCCTGGGTCAAGGAAATGGGCAGACGGGAGAAGCAAAGCTCTCAGGGCTGCTGGTCAACGAGTCCGCGCTTGCCATGCGTACGGATCCGGAGGGGCGGGCAGACAGATAGGGTGTTGTATACACAGAACAATTCCTCTGTGGCAGTACAGCCGACCCTGTCCTCAAAGGCACTCCAGAAAAACTTAGAGACTGGTCTTGACCTTCACCTTGTGGGATCCAGAAAAATCTCTGAGCCCTGCCTAGTGCACATCTCAGAAACAAGCCCACCGCTTCCAACCACACTGGCCCTGCGCACGAGGACACCCACCCAAGTACCCCACACCTTCGTGGACACGGAAGACCATGAGGTCCATGCACCGCTGGGAGCTCCAACTGCCACGAAGCACGTGTCCCCAGAGAGCAGAGCCAGCCCTCTCCCGACAGAGTCTGAGAATGCTGAGCCCACGTGGTCCTGAGGCCGCGTGCAGTCTCACGTGGAGAGACCAATTCGCAGCACTGGAAGCTGTGTGTGCCCAGGATGTGTCTGCAGGTAGAGCATGCTCCGAGCCCACCCCGGCCACCCTTGGGAGCTCCCGGGAGCGTGCCACTGTATGACTTTTGTAAACCTTCACAGGAAAGGAACCTTTCGGGCCCCTTTAAGGATGGCGATGTGTTGGCACTATCTAAGGGAAGGGGTTTCAAGCTTAGCCCGCTCAGTCCACGAGGAACGCCTGGCCAAACAGTGGCAGTCCTTGACGTCTGCCGAAGGCTGGGGGTGGGTTGGCTTTTCAACGTGCCTTAACAGTCAAGTTTGGCCTAAAACCCCACGGTGTCACTGCAAATCTAACTAAACGGCTGAGTGTGAGGGGTAGATGATGGTGCCTGTTTCCTCACATCAACCTACCCCTCTTTCTACACAAACTACGTCCCAACCACCTCAACCCTCTTGCGAGTGCCTTTGCTCTCAGTCTGACCAATCTCCCTTGATGCATGAACACCACTGTTGGAGCCGGAGGATCGGAAGGAGCGCGGGGGCCCAGGAGATACGTACAGCATGTCCGGGCAGTTGTCCGGCTTGTCCAGAAGGCCGCCCTCCATGACGAAGCGAAGAACTTGCTCATTGGACAAACCCTGGTAGGGCTGCTCAGCCAGAGTGGCGATCTCCCAGAGGACCACGCCGAAGGACCTGCACCGAGAAAAGAGAGTGAGCCGCTTGGGAAGGGATGGATGGGCCTCAGCATTCCCCTTCCAACCTTCTCAACTGTGGAATGAGATCCAGCCTGTTTCTGTGACAGCCCCCGTCCCAGAGCACACTCCGGACGCTGGGATGGATGCGCAGCGGTGGCCCTCACTTGTTACTGGACAGGCTTCCTGTCAATCTAGTTCCCGCGGCAGACTGGGGAAGGGAAGTCCGGGAACACGACACAGCAGTCCTTGCGCTTCGGTTTGGGCCAAGGGCACACGGAGTGCAGAGCACAGCCAACCATTTCACCGGCAGGACAATACTTCCCAAAGTTGCTGCATCCCAAGAATAATACTGCTTGTCCGGGGACAAGCTCTCCAAATTGTTCTGACAATCCGATGGTCTCAGTGTTGGGTACATATGAGACCTTCTGGGGATGTTTTCAAACATACTGATGCCAGGGTCCCAGCAGAAGACCTGTTCTCATGGGTTTTGGGTGGGGGCTGTGCCTGGCACGGGAAGAAGCTCTTCAGGGACCCTAAGAACTAGCCGGGCAAGGGCAAAGGCCCTGCACCAGCTGAGCCGAGGCAGCGCTGCTCACAGGCACGCATCAGAGGCCCTGAGCCTCGAGTTTGGCCTACAGGAGAAAGGGGCAGCCGAGGAAGGGAACCGTCCCACATGACGGCGGGCAGTTGGGCCCCACCTGCCGTTTTTGCCTACCCAGGTTTTGAAGAACAACTGGAAACCGAGCTGAACTAGACCAACGTGCGGACACAGACATCTCTGCCGGTTGTGCTAAATGATGCAGTCCTACTGCCTGGCCCTTCAACAAGGTCAACTAAAAGCCTTTACTTAATTTTGTTCTAGATTCTAGTTATCGGGAGAAAGAGGTTTGCGCTATTCAGTATTCTGAATTCTATTTCTTCCCGAGGGGCAGCTTCGCTTTGGCCGAGAAAACGTCCATCCATCCCAGGTCTGCACTCCTGCCCCACTGAGGGTCCCTCAAAGGTTGGCACAAGCAAGGGAATGAACACCAAGTGCCTCCTCCCCCGGTGCCCTTTCCAGGACCGCGCGCCTGGTGAAGTCGAGGGGCAGCCAAAAACAGGGAGGCCTTGGACAAATGGACTGACGGGGCGGCTGCAATCCAGGGCTCGGACATCACCACAATGGTGAGCGTGGGGGCAGGACCAACCAGAGTTTCGTTCTGGGTGCCACAGGGCCATTATTAAGTTGCAACCAACTTGATGGAGCCTAACATGAGCCTCTCACTGTATGTACTTTCTTCTCATTGGTTCATTATCGTGGTAGAATCTTTGAACTCCTAGTATGTCTCTTTGTTGCTGCAGTTTCTAACCAGAATTCGGGTAAAGGTAGTCTGTAAGATATTACTAATAACCCTGGCTCTTAAGAGATTTCTATTTCATTGTGCTATAAGGAGACCTCTGAGCCTTTGGAGAAAGAGCCCAGGGCAAGCAGATGTACGCATACGCCCAAATCAGTCCCCTCCATCCTTAAAGAGGGTGCACTGCTCTTTGATTTGACAGTGCAAACACAAATATCTTAGATAGGCTGACGGCAAAACAAATCTTCTACTAGAGGTCAAGAAGCAACTCCGCCTTACTGGGCCACATACACATGCTATTTTCAATTTGCACCTGTCTTAAAAGTAAGATCCAAGGCCCTTGAACTGTGGAAAGTTCATGATGTTAAAAAATGATGTTAGTCACTACTTAATAGCCCTTCTATGTGGTCATCCAGACAGCTGGAGCCAACAAGTCTCATCTCTGGAACACATCGGCTGTGAGATCTCTTCGGAGGGAAAGCCAGGAAATTAAGACGATAGATGTGCCAAGGGCTCTGCCTGCCAAGAACATGAATACCTCTCCACTACGTTGCTGAGGAACATCAGTAAACAGTACTATTTAGAATCCTCTGCCTCCTCAGCTGATGAGCTTCTACCACAAGACACGTTTTATTATATCTTGATTCCCCTTCTATCCTCGGGCCAACAATGTGGATGCCCGAGGGCATTCAACAGGTGCACAATCAAGACTCCTACGTTTGGGGTCTAAATAAAGGACTGCCTATAATCTGAAGCCTGAAATACAGGAGGTGGCTATACACAGCCACCTCATGTCTGTTCAGTGACAGGAGGCAAAGGGAGAGCAGGCAAGCAAAGAGGAGTGCAGGGTTCGAGACTGGCCTGCCTTGGCTTAGTGCACAGGAGAGAGAGCTGATAAGGATCAAAAGAAACACTGATCCCTCAAATTCTTTAGAGGCCCACAAATGCCCTCTGTTCTTAGTTAGCCCACCGGTAACGAGAATCCCTTCAAGAAGTATGGCTCATACACCATTTAGAAAAAGCTGGAAATGAGTGGAAACAGAAACACAAAGACGAGAAGGCTGGAGGGTCAGGGGCCGCATGGCAGGGGGGGAAAAAGGTCATTACCAAACATCAGAATGAGTGGTGAAGACGCCATCCTTGAGGGACTCGGGAGACATCCAGCGCACCGGCAGCAGCCCCTTCCCTCCTTTGCGGTAGTAGTCAGTCTCATAGATATCTCTCGTCATACCAAAATCTGCGAGACAGACAGAAGGGACGAGAGTTACACTGCTCCGCCCTCCTGGGAGAAGCAGAGTTGCACTGTCAGGGCAAAAAAGATAAGTTCCATAAAGATTTATAGCCATTGGACACCCCCTTACAGAGGGTCACAAGGAAGAGACGAGCCAGCCAGGGTGTCAGTATAGCACGGATGAAACATGCGACTTTCCTCTATTTCTTTAATGTTTCCTCCCCCACGATCATGATCCCAATTCTACCTTACAAATCCAGCTAGACTAGAGCATGTACATGGGTACAGATAAGGGCTTGAAACAGAGGGAATCCAGGACAAATAAACCCCTCAGGTCCAATAAGGAGAGTAGTGATACCAGGAGGGTAAGGGGAGGGGGAGGGAGGGGGGAACTGATCACTACCCCTGCGGGTTTCTGAGACTGTAACTCTTTACTGGAGTAGAAAGCCTCATTTTTCTCCCATGAAGCCATTGATGGTTTCGAACTGCTGACCTGTGGTTAGCAGCCCTCCTCATGCACTCACTGACTGAATTCGAGTCAATTCGGACGCATAGCAGCCCTGTAGGGCAGAGTGGCACTGCCCCTGTGAGTTTCCGAGACTGAAGCTGTTTCTGGGATGGGAAAGCCTTTCTCCTTTGAGCTAGGGCCATTCGGCCTTAATACAAGGTCCAATCAAAACATTGCTTCCAGACAGATCTGCTGGGCAGAGGGGCCAGGTCAGAAGGTTACAGGGACTGTTTTCTGAAATTCCAGAGGAGTCATCTTGATAGGATTTCCTCTGAAGAAACAGGATGATCACAGGGGATTGTTGTTAAGAAGTTTTATAAAGACTGAAAACTGCACTAGTGAGACAAAGACCAGGAAAGTTGTGCAGAGAAGTTTTTTCCATCTTTACAGCACACTCGCTCCTTCTTCCAGGGCAGCAGCAGGCTGTCCTAGGAGACTGCCATCGGGAACCCTTCCTCCATCCACTTTACATCACTCGCCTTCGCCTCGGACTTCTTTCTGCTCCCCAAATGCAAAGAGTTTTTCAAAGGAACACAATTTGAGTTCCTCAAAGATGCCCAAAGTGCTGTTTCGACATGATGCAAAAACAAGAGGGTTAGAGAGCTGGAAGCACTGCTCTCAGAAGGGCACAGAACCAGGGGAGAAGAAAGAAATCATAGCTTCATAGTTTTGATGTTTCTGTTTGATAAAGTCTATGATCTTGTAGCAACACTTTCTGACTTATGCTCACCGGCATTGGGTGGACTGAGTCCTTTATCAGAGCAGAGTGTCATGTCACTGCATAAGGAGGGAACCTTAAGAGCAATGGTTCCCAATAGAAAAGTCGTGCAAAAAGAGGTGGGCCCTGAGGCTATTACTCAATAATGCCTTCCAACATGACATTTTTGGTCTTTTCTCAAAATGCCTTCCATTCTTGATGGGTCTAGAAAACATCACACATTATGTTTGGTGGGAGGCTTACTTTACAATCCTATATTATCGCATCTTTGCCAGACTTTTACATTTTCTCTTCAACTGTACACTGGTTCTCTTTGCCAAGAGAGAAGGCTGTTCCACTTGGTAAAAGTTCATTCTTGTTCCTTGACTGTGCCACAAAGAGGTAAGGGGACAAAAGTAAGCACACAAGAAGAAGTTCCTTGGATGCTAGCCATCAACTACTTCCAGGAAAATTCCCATTTGTCATCTATTAAACACGGGGCGCTTGGAGAACAGTTGTAGGTCCCAGTAAAGAACATATAAGCGTGAACTGCTAACGTCTCATCTCAAAACTAACCCAGGGACAGGCCAATGAAAGGATCTGCCTTGACTTGCACTGCCAGGGGACAAAGAAATCCGAGAGAAACACACAGTCTCTTGCTGAACATATTGAAGAATCTAAAATTCTGAGATGGGGGGACAGAACCTGAAAGGAAATGTGGCAAGAATTATGCGGTTCATGTGGATTTACACGGAACATGGCAAGTGGCATAGAAGCGTCTCACACTGTGGTGCGCCGACAGAGCTCCTGCTGTGGCCAGGAGAGGGCGAGGAGGAGGCAGAGAACTAGCTTCACTGAGCAGGAACCACCTCCCACATGTACGTGGTGCCTTCCTGTACCCAGCCCTTCCGACCACTCCCCGGTTGCTTACATGGGCAGACCCACTTCAGAGATATAGAAAGCACAAGGCTCAAAGAACTCGGGGTCCCTGAGAGAAGCCTTTCATCTATCAGCATAACAGGGACAGCGGTTCAGGCTCATCTGTCTTGTTGGCTCTACAAAGCGAGATGGCTGGAAGTTCATGGAAACATCTGAACCCCAGGAAGAAGTGAGGGTGCGTAGAACGGCTCTTCCCTGAGGGCCAGGGGGCAGGCCAGTCTCTCCTACTCCCTACCACTTTCCTGGGGCTCTCCGCCCTTCCAGGTGGGCTCCAAGGGGGACCTAGAGCACCGAACCTCGGGGTACACTGTGATTCCTGAATGAATAACTGCTCACAACTTGGTGATGTGGCTCCCAGGTTGCCACTGGTCATTCCTGAAAGGACGTTCACTGTCCACTCAAGGGCCGAAGCATGTCATTATTATGAAAGGGAAAAAGAATATTGCTAAAAGAAGGCAAATAATTCTACCACGAATCGTTCAAGGGCTAGACAATGCTGTTCGTTTCAAATAGATTTCTTAGCATGTAAAAGTATTCCCAGCAGTTTGTCAAGATAAAAACTGGATGTTTTTCTGACCCACCAGATCACAGTGCAAGAGGAGAATCCTGGTACAGGCAGGTGGATTCCCAAAGCAGCCCAGCGCCTGCACATGTTTTTATCAGGGAAATGACATGGCCAAAGGCAGGAGAGAATGTTTTAACCAGAGAGCAAAACTTCAGTCCAACCCCTTTTTTGCAAGAGCACTGATGGAGTCTGAAATCCATTAACTCGGCCTGCTCTATGCAGGGCTTACTTCCCTGCCTGGGCCCCTAACCTTTCAGGAAGTTCAGGGACTCCAGGTAGTGACCATGTTCCCTATAAACTAGGAAAGTGAATGGGAAGGCTGACAGTTTGGATGGTGTCTTTCCGTCTCAAATCACTTAAGGGCATTGTTTTTGATTATTTACACATAAAACCAATGCTAACTTAATTCTACAAAGAGATGCCTACGGAGTCGGAAGTGGAGCTCTCAGGTTCAAGGCCCAGGCTTATCCTTGCCTGTGACCTGGAACACCCAAGGGCCACATAGTGCAGTCAGGACTCCAACCAGCCCAGCCAGGCTGGTGACGGAGTGTCAGCTGGAAACAAGTCTTATCATTTCTGAGAGGAAGCCGCTGGGCCCAAGGAATACATTCAAGACCCTCTCCAGAGTCAGAGTAATGCCAAGATGGACCCTCTAACTCAGGAAGGCTGGGGTCCTGCTCAGACCTGGAAAGCCGACGACGTACCTCCGATTTTGACAGTGAAATCTTCAGCCACCATGCAGTTCCGGGCAGCAAGGTCTCTGTGGACAAACTTGTTGGCGTTGAGGTATGCCATGCCGTCTGCAATCTCACCTGCCATTTGGATCATCTTGGTTAGGCTTGGAGGTGCCAAGACTGGATTGTTCTGTCACAAATTAAAAGGAAAACATACGTATATATTATATATATATATATACATTACGGAGACCAGAGCATCTGCTCGGTGGCGAAGTCAGGTGCTTGCTCCTGGCCGCATCACACAGAGCTACCAAGAGAAATAGCAACAGGCGCTGCTGAGACAAGCCGCGTCTCCTTGAGGTGGGGCACAAGTGGGGCACAAATGATCTGAAGTGAAAGAGGTGGTTTTGTACACTAAGGTTTGGTTATTCAGATTTCTCCCAGTTCATACAGGCACCACCCCACACTACCCTCTAAGCAAGGGTAAAAGGAGGACGTGCACACGGCAACGGGTTTCAAATGCAATAGGAAGGCATGATTCCTGTGCGTGTTTTATTTGGGCTCTGTGCTTTCTTTGCTAAATGAGGCCACGTCACAAAGGAGTGCTGCAAAATCATGACGCTCCGTGTCAGAGAACGTCCCACAGGAAGCATGTGTTCCACATGTTCTCCAGTGAGGCATTCCCACTTCTGAAGGCCATGTTTCCCTCTTTGTACGGTCCGTGCTTTCTGATTTACCCACATCACAAGCGCAGTATGGGCGCCCTTAAAAGGCTGGAATCGTGTTTCTTTGAAGTCTTCTTGGAATGTTAGAGACAGACAACTGAGAGGGCAACCTAAGGAATCTAGGGCCAATGGGGCGACGTCTCCCTAAGGAGTCTCAATAGACAACCTTGCACCTTCCGGGAATGAGCAGGTGCATTACTGTGATGGGCAAAAGACCTTGGCACAACCTCCCCGGTCGTTTTTTCACCAATGCCATTTTCAGTTCTTGTAAGAATTTTTGTGACTAAGGCCCCTGATTGACCTGGCCCTTCAGGAAAATCTATCGAGGTTACACAGCCATAGTCATTTTCGGAGCTGGGCACTCTGCCTGGAAGGTAACTAGCCCTGCAGATCTCCCTCAGAAGCTACTGTTTGGATTGTTTCTTGGGTCATTCTGGTCAGTCCAGGACTCAACCTGGTGACATCTTTGTACCAGGCGTGAGATCAGCAGCACAAGATCCTCTCTGAGTCCACTGACAGGAATTCTGCAAGCCACCTGTCCAAGCCTCTTGCTTTGTGCAAAGGAAAACTGAGGTCCAAACACGTGACCGCGGTGCCCAGTGATGGAAGGGCTAGTGGCAGGGTCAGGAGGAAGATGGTTTTCCAGATTTCTCATCTATGTCTAAAGCGGGCAGAGGAGGGCCCCATCCGCTTGCAAGGTGCCTTGGGTGAGACTGAGGAGATGCACACCTGCCGATCTCACTCTTCCCTCTGTGCTGGCTTATGAATTACAAAGTGAGTCAGAAAGGGGCCAACAGCCATGGGAGCTGGGGCGGGGGGACAGCTACTTGGGAGGAGATTCGACTTCAGGTTTAAGGAGGAACACAACAGCCTATGCTAATCCAGAGAAAGCCCATGCAAATGTAAAAGAGCAGAAAGGGAAGTAGCACCCTTTGGGGAATGAAAGTGGGCCCAATGCTCACCCAAGAGTCTGTGGCACAATGAGACTTTCAGACCCACTGGGAGGCCAAATGAAAAGCCAGGTGGGGATGAGGGGGGTTGCTGGGTCTATTTCTCAACATTTACCTACCCATTTTTTCTGTGAGTTAATTCATTTTAAGCCTTGCCTCCATATGTTAACAAGCTGGCTCGTAGGTTCATACAACCAAAGTGGAGACTGATAATAAATTACACAGGACGTTAATAGATCTGGAATTTGAAATGAATGCCTCAAACTGCTATTTTTACTAGCTGAGGTGATTATCATTTAAAAGTGCAGGCAAGACATTGACTTTGAGCTGAGCTTGAAAGGTGGATGCTGAGTTTGAGAGCTGGAGAGGACTGTGTGAAGGAAAAGAGTATGTTAGTGTGCGTTCACGGGTGTGCAGTGTCTCAGTTGTGAATAAACAGATGTCCTGTGTGCTGAGCTGCATGAGGAATTGCTCCCAAACTTCCTAGAGACAGGCAAGAATCAAGGGCAAGAATCAAGCTAACTTAACATGAGACTCTAACAAGCATTTCTTGAAAGAATACTTGCCACGAACAAGGCCCTCAATTAAATGTTGTGTGTGAGATACAAGGCTGAGCACAATGGAGGAGGGCAGGGAATGCACTCAGAGAGCCTCGGCAAGAGAAAGAGGCTTTGAGGACAAGTGGAGTGTGCTGAGAAGTTAGCAGGGCGGTGGCTACTCCTGGCCCAGGAGACCTGCAAACGTTTATGGAGGAAGCGTGGCTGTATGGGTATGGGAAGGAGACCTTAGGGCAAGGGAAGGGAGAAGAAGCAGAGGTAGACCGGAGGATGTGATAACAAAACCAAAGTGTTAAAGGGGCATTTGAGGAGCGGCGAATACCTCTTGCAAAATGTTACAGGCTATCTGCGTTGGAGATCAAACTTTCAACCATTCCAACCATTCCAACATGAGAAGTCACTTGATTTATGGACCCGACGTGAGGGGGGTGTTGGAAAATGAAATGAAAAGACCATGGGGATTTGCAGCACACTTCCCGAAGCCCCTGGGATTGTCCTGAATTGAAGTCCGGGAAGAAAGAGAACAGGCAAGAGAGCATGGGTGAAGTTGGTTCTAATAGAGACTGACCTCCATTTCTGGTCTCAGAGACCTGAGATAACTTTTGAGATCTCCCCGGGTCATCAGTTCCATGATGACCAGCGTTGGCTGGCCCTGGGACACCACACCCAACAGCCGCACCTGGGAGAAGGCAAGAAGAAAACGCTCAGGGTGGGAAGGCTGCCCACACTGTTCCCCTCCCCACTGGCCGTGTGCTGTGGGCCCTGGTGCCATGAGTAGAGCCAGAGAAGCCCCATTAGGGCCATGGCTGTCGTGGCCAGAACCACCATGTACACAGAAGACCAAAGGCAACGTTGAGGACGCAGGGCAACCACATGGCCGAGGAAGGGTGATGTGCCAAGCCTGTGTGTGAGGTCACAGACACACGGGCATGGCCCCGGGCAGCATGTTCCTGTCACACAAGGTTGCTCAGCATGTTCTCTTACCACATGGTGACAATTAAACTCCTTCATCACGGAAGCCTCGTTGAGAAACTCGATCCTTTCTCGCATGCTCGCAGCCTCGTTCACGGTTTTGATGGCCACTCTGGTTTCAGGCTCATCTTTAACCACTCCCTTGGCAACTCCTTCGTATACCATTCCGAAAGATCCCTGCCCAAGCTCTCGGCTCATGGTGATCTTCTCTCGCGCTACCTCCCACTCATCCGGAACATACACTGGAAGAGCAAAGAGGAAAGAATGGAATTGGATTCAGGTAGAGAAACGAGGCCCTAAACCAGCGGTTCACAAGCTGTGGGTGGCAGCCCCTTTGGGGGTTGAACGACTCTTTCACAGGGGTTGCCCGATTCATTAACAGCCGCAAAATGACAGTGATGAAGTGGCAATGAAAATAATTTATGTTTGGGGGTCACCACAGCATGAGGAACTGTAGTAAAGGGACGTGGCGTTAGGAAGGTTGGACCACTGCCCTGGGCAGATGAGCTTGGGGTGGGGTGGGGTGGGGTAAGGTGACCAGATTGTAACACTGGTAAAGCGGGACACCGCTGATAAAACTCATATCCTGGCGAATTAGCCACATGGCAGCCGAAAACCGTATACCCTAGCTTGTCGTGCATTCTTTCCAAAAATCAGGACTTTTTTTTTAAATGCCGTGGGACACGGGAACAATTGTTAAAAACCGGGACTGTCCTGCCAAAAGCAAGCCATCTGGTCACCTTAGGGAAGGGGCAGGGGGATTCCGGGCGAGAGACTGTTAAGATCTCATTTCCTAAAACCCACAAAAGTAAGTACCAGTTGGCAGTGACATGGCTTCTTCAAAAATTTCTTCACAACTTGGATTCGAAAAGACAACAGTTCGGTCAAATAATGGCAATTCAAATACTCAAGAATTTTTGGATGATTTAATACTCAAGAATTTTTGGATAATTTAAGGACGGTAACAGCATATAGGAACTAGGGGTGGGGTGGGAAGCAAAGAAGTCTAAGACAGAGCAGAAAGCAATGATTCCTTCCCCCTCCCATCACTTATAGTAAACAATTCACTTGAAGAAAGTAAATTAACCACTGGATTAAATAGGCAAGCAGGATTCTAGCAGATTTTATTTGATCCATTAATATATTGAAACCCAAACCAGACAAGAGGGAGAATAAAGCAGCAAAGTTTCTATTCTGGATTGAGGACATGGTCTGAGATGTCTGTGTGGAGGGGAATGGAGCACGCAAACTTGTTTCTGAGGGAATCCAAACACGTGGTAGGCCCCTCAGGGCAGACTCGAGACCCGTGCTCCCAATATGGTGGCCATTCGCCACACGGGAAGACCGAGCACTTGAAATCTGCACTATCATTTTGGTATGTGCTATGAATTAGGGTGTATTTTAAGTTCTTGGGGCATACACAGAATGTAAACTACTTTAATAATGTATCTGTTTATTGCAAGTGGTGGTAACACTTTGATATGCTGGGTTAAATAAACTTTATCATCAGAATGTCACCCATTTATTTTTACCTTGGATGTGGCTACTAAAAAATGCAGTTACATAAGTGACTTGCATTTGATTTCCATTGGGTACTCAAGTCTAGTCTAGTCGCCAGTCTTTCCAAGATCCCTGGGCACCGATGAACTCAGCAGCTGGCCCTGAAGGGAGTTGGTGGTGGCCAGAGTGGAGCGCTGATGACCAGAGGAGGCTCCCCAAAGCTTTGG
The DNA here is from genome assembly GCF_000313985.2 of Echinops telfairi. NCBI lineage: Eukaryota > Metazoa > Chordata > Mammalia > Afrosoricida > Tenrecidae > Echinops > Echinops telfairi. The sequence goes on along the minus strand of NW_022111309.1, from coordinate 2,410,723 downwards.
AATCAGGGGCCTCCTTCCCACCACTGGGGTGAAGGGCAGGGGTGGGACATGGTAACTTATGAGCCTGAATATGGCTTCCTCTCTGCCTCTGTTTCTGGTTAGATCCAGCCTGGCTTGAGAAAACAGAAGAATAATGTTCTAAGTAGGCTGGAAGAAGGCCAAAGAGGGGTGGGGAGAAGACAAAACAGTGGCTCTGTCCCGTGGGCAGGGTAAAAATTACAGTCAAACCCGCCTACTTCATGAAGTCAGGATGTGGGACGTTTCAGTTAAAGACAAATACTTCTAATTCTGAGAAAGGGGAGGCAGGGGCTCCCAGTGTACACTAATGAAAAGAAAGGTGTTGGCCCAGAAGTGCATGTGCACAGAGAATTTGGGATTACACCTGTTTGCCTTTTCACTTTCAGATGGTATCCACAGGGCTACTGCTGGGTAGAGCCAGTATACGGAACAGAACACTGACATCACTACATCCCCAGCGTTTTCATCTTCTTTTAAAAGATTTCACAATTTATAAAGGACAGATGTTCATAAATTCGTTTCAGGAGCCAGTAACAATTTTGACCTCTGAGGACTGTCCAGGATGGACTACAGTTGGCACTTGGACAATGCAATGAGCGGGGGCACTAACCCCCATGCAGTTGAAAACTCACATATAACTTCTGATTCCCTCAAAACTGCTAAAATATTATATTAAGAAAATACATGAAAAGTGCGTGAAGGGAGACGTCAGACAGTGTAAGACATGACAAAATAATAATAATTAATAAATTATCAAGGGTTCGTGAGGGAGGGGGGGGCGGGGAGGGAGAGGGGAAAATGAGGAGCTGATACTAAGGGCTCAAGTAGAAAGCAAATGTTTTGAGAATGATGATGGCAACAAATGTACAAATGTGCTTGACACAATGGATGGATGGATGGATGGTGATAAGAGTTGTACGAGCCCCCAATAAAATCATTTAAAAAAAGAAGAAAATACATTGACAGCACTGTACTGTCTTTGCTGAGACTGTAAGTTCTTATGTTTTTAAGAAGACTTGTCATAATGTTGAGGAGGTTGGGGTGACGGAGGAAGAGCTGGCCTAGGAGAGGAAGAGACAGAAGGGGAGGCAGGAGAGGCAAACGCATGTGGTAGAACTTTACAGAAGTACTAATCCGTGTTCCTCTGCTTGCTTTAGTTTCAGCACTGACACTGTGGAAGGATCCACGTTGAAAGAAGTCCGAAGCCATCTTCAATAATTGGAACCGCTCTGCCATATTGTCACGTGTCCGTGTGTTTCTGGCACCGCGTCTGCTCGCTGTCTGGCCCGCGCTCCCCTCCTTCAAGCCATCTTCCGTTAACGCCCGGGGTGTGGCTGCTGCCCTGGACATCTCCAAGAGGCCCGCCTTGAAAACCTTCACCCCTTACGTTTTTGGTTGGGGGAGGGGGGCATGTTGACAAATCTATGAAGCCATGCACAACATCTGGACGCTTTCCTCCAGCAGGAGTTTGTTTGGGGCTGGTTGACTTTCACAACCCTTTCTGTGCAACGATGCCCTCTTCCATGGTATGATCCTTCCAGACGCTGACGACGGTCTTCGTAACGGGATTCTCTTCCACAGCATTGGTGGTCCTTTCTGCTGTGAGATGGATTCATGAACTGAATCTCCCTTCCTATTTATACAATTTCCTGTCTCGAAGGATGTCCCTGGGTGGTATAGTGGGTTACATATTGGGCTGCTAACCGCAAGGTCAGCAGTTTGAAACTACCAACTAGTCCCTGGGAGAAAGAGGAGGCTTTCTACTCCTGTACAGAACTGCAGTCTCAGAAGTCCACACGGAGCAGTCCGGCTCTGCTCCACAGGGCCACTTTAAGTCAGAACTGGCTCAATGGCAGTGAGGTTATTTATTTACTTATACCACGGTCCTTACACTGGATCCATTATCTTGAAACGTGGGGAAGACCTCAATCGATGGGTCACACCGAGCAATTCAACCCTTTTCTTGGTGTCTCGTGACTTTTCTCTGCTTCCTGGGAGCACTTTCAGCACACGAGTGGCGCGTCACATGGGACCCAAGGTGTCACACAGTCACTGTTCGCTGTATCGCAGAAAACGCAGTGCAAGCTGTGTGAAAACCTTGAGAGGTCACGCTTACTGTGATTCTCAATTGATGGAGAGTAACCGATCGACCCTAGATGATCTGGTCTCCTGGCGCTTTAAGCAGATACAGCATCTGACTTCCCGGCAAGAGCCAGAAGGTGGAGACAGAACCACTGCAGCAGCACGTGGGCGTTCCGTGAGTCCTAGGCGGCTACGACTGAACGCCACATCTTCATGTCTGCTTCTCTCTCTCCCCTGGGAAGAGCGCCATGCATGGTCTGTGTGTGCACGTTTCCCAAAATGTTCACTTTTAGTAGGTTCGAATATATTTTTACAGCAGTACCTAGTGAAACAGATTAGTAGCTACATATATTTTATGCATTCCAGATATACCTAACTTTTTCTTCGTTCTATTTTCACTATTTTTACACTACGGCTTTAAAAATGGTTGCAAATCTCCAAAGAAACGTTTCTAATATATTAATTGAAAAAAAAACCCAAGCAGTCCATATCCGTATCCTTCAAGGGACAACTGTACATTCAACAATCTCACATTCTCGTTCATCTGCACCCTATACATGGCGTAAAGCAAGGGTCTTCAAACTTTTTAAACAGGGGGCCAGTTCACTGTCCCTCAGAACCATTGGAGGGCCGGACTATAGTTAAAAAAACAAACAAAAACTATGAACAAATTCCTATGCACATTGCACATATCTTATTTTGAAGTGAAAAAAGCAAATGAGGCATAAACACCCAGCAAACCGGATAAATGCCCTCGGCGGGCCGCATGTGGCCCGCGGGCTGTAGTTTGAGGACCCCTGGAAGGGTTTGCGCCCCTTAAAAAAAATTCACTGCTATATGGGGTAGTTACATAATCTGGTGTCAATTTGAGGATTCAGAGTGAAGGGGTGGCGTCTAGCCTGTCAATCAGGTAGTAGCCTGATCACCTCATTTGAAGGTGCTAAGGAGATAAATAGCTTGCTGGAGGCGGGACACATGCTCACTCCCTGAGAGACATCCCCGTGGAGAAGACACACAGAGAGAGGCTGGTGGAGTTAGACCTCTGGAGCCGGAGAAGCCACTTAGAGACCTCTGCCAGTGTTGAGATGCTTACAATGCCACTGGATCCACAAGACTTCTTACCCACTGGCCTATGGTCTTCCTGCATTCGGCATAAGTCATTGCATGTGTTTGTGAGTCTGAAGAGGACTTTATAGATTTGGCATTGGACATATGGGCTAATATCAGACTTATGGACTGGGCTGGAACATTTTCTCAATATTCAATTACTCTTGTATATAAACCTCTTTCTTATATACATATGAGTGTCTATGGATGTTTCTCTGGTCTACCCAGACTAACACACTATGCAAGAATAAGAGCCTGCAAGACAATCTAATAGATAAGACTCCACAATGGTCCTCAAGAAGTACAAGCAGACACCATCTATACACGTGTATCTCTAGAAACCCAGATTTATTTTTAATCAGCTTTACCATGCCATAAAACATGCAGTTAAAACCAATCAAACTCACTCCTTGGCTGGTCCCTGAACTTAATAAGCTCAGTTCTTTTCTCTAAATTCAACTTAACAGCTCTGCCTTCCACCAGAAGATGTAGGAGCCACCATGTTCACGTTCACAATGTATCAGGACTTTCCTGCAGGGGACTTTCAGTGTGTCCTCAGGAGGAGGTGACATGCAGATTAGCTTTTAGCGAAGGAAGTATTGTAAGCTCTATTGAAGTGCACTGTCGCACTGGCCTCCCTGGAGGGAACTGGCTAGATGGTGCTTGTCGAAAGGCTGAGCCAATCAGGTTCAAATGGGGTGACAGCACCTCCACCTGTATGTTGGCCTATGCGGCAGGGCTTTGTGGTTGCTGTTTGTAAAGGAGGATCAAGACGTACGGAACAGGCATCTCTCGACATCCAAACTTAAATCATCGCTAGAAAAGTTGACTTGGGGGGGTACTCATACTTTCCCTACACTTCCCAACCACTTCCCAGACAAGGCTACCCACACCGACTTTCTGCACTTCCTTCAAAGCAGAGCAGGTTCCCTAGCATGGTCCTAACAGGGGCCCAGCGTACGGAGGAGAGGAGGGAACAGAGGGTGGGCGGCTTCATTTTCCCCTAAAGATTCCCATCAACTACAGGATGACTCCTTACCTCATTGGAGTTCATTTCTTAAAATAAATAAATAATAACTAATATTTCCCGGGACAACACATACATAACTTGCTGTTGTTTTTTAATAAGTAAGAAGGATTCTTATCATTTTGGTGTATGTGTTTCCAGAATGTTCTCTGTGCCTTAGGTATATATGTATTTGCCTACTTAAAAAGACAGAATGTTGGGGTGGGGAGGGGGAAAATGAGCAAATGATATTAAGGGCTAAAGTAGAGGGCAAATGTTTTGAGAACGATGAGGGCAACAGATGTGCATACGTGCTTGACTCAATGGATGTATGCATGGACTGTGGTAAGAATTATACGAGCCCTCAATAAAATAATTAAAAAAAGAATAATGAGGGCAACAAATGTACAAATGTGCTTTATACAATTGATGTATGTATGGATTGTGATGAGTTGTATGAGCCCCCAGTAAAATGACTTTAAAGGAGGCTGTTTTTGACTGGCCTTCAGACTGTTTGGGACATAGTTAGGAACCCAGAGTAAAACTCCACACACCGAGTGTTTTTAAACTGTCCAGGTATTTTCTAATGTTGTCTCAGTCATTCACTCAGGATAATCGTGCTTCATTTTACACCCCCTACACTGTCTACTTAAGTCCTGGGGACACTGTCAGGTTGACTGCTACCCACCAGGTCTGCGGTTCAGCTGCTACCGGAGAGAAACATGAGGGTATCTGACCCTAAATGCATGAAAACATTCATGGCCTTGGATGCGCTCTACAGGGTCACAATGATCCAGAACCAACCCGATGGCAGAGGTTTGGGTTGGTGTTGCAGGGGTTAAGTACGGCTAACAGAAAGGTAGGCTGTTTGCACCGCTCGCTCCTGGAGGGACAAAGAAGAGGCAGCCCGCTTTAGCCAAGCAGATCGACAGCCTTGGAAGCCCAAAGGGCAATCCCCTCCCCCTCCTCCAGGGCCACTGTGAGAGGTACTGACTCTACAGCAAGGGATCGGTGTCCCCATGTCCACTGTAGCAAGAAGGAAGGACACGCTTTCTCTAAAGACACTGCCACCACGCCCTCCAATTTCACACTCTGACTTATCCATTGGACAAAACTGACCCCTGCTCCCTGTGGAACACCTTCACGGTCCTGCTCTGAGGACCTCACAGTCCTTTCTGGCGGTCACGTCCTAGCTACAAGATGCAGCAGAAAAAGCTAAGAATCAGGTTCTACTCCTGGCTTCTCACGTAACTCGAGATGGGGCCCCCGAACAAATGTATTCCCCGACTCTCATAGGAAAACCCAATTACGGTCTTTTAAGGGTTGAGTGGGGCAAAAGCTCCCGGCAAAGTCCAGTAACCAATGTTGCTAGACCTATCGACCAACTCCTCTTCCTTCAAAGGTTTGGATTTAAGCAAACAAGGAAGAGTAATTAGTAAAAAGCACTGTTTTCATTGAGCCCAATCCAATTTTCAAGTCAACTGCTTAAAAAAGTTATTACACTCTAACACACCAATTTGACCAACTGAGTAAATTGGTCATTGTGTGCGCTGCCCCGTTTTTATTCTGAGGTCTTGTTTTTCTTGGGGACATCCCACACAGTCCTAGAACTTTTATCCAATGATTTGCTAAAAAATTTATTGTAAAAAAACTGATTGTGGAAGCAATTGTACAATTCTGTTTGTTGTGATTGAACTATGGAATCCTGTATGTGTTAACTCCCAATTAATACATTTTTTAAAATACAGACCCAGGCATGGGTTTGGGGCTTGCACTAAAGTCTAGCTCCAACTTAAGAACAATTCGTTCTTGCATCATGGCCCTGCTTCATACAGAAAGGGAACACAGAAGATATAGGTGCTATAGCAAAATGTGGTGAAGAAAGTAGATGGTGCCCGGGTATCAAATAAAATAGCATGTGGTTCTTTAAGGCTTGTCTCCAAACAAGCAGCCATCAAAGTGAGAGGTCAACTAAGTCCACATGGAAGAAGCACACCATCACCAGTCACCGAAGATGGCAAATCATACAATCTGATGTCGGAGGGATCGGGACCAGCAGCTAAACTGTGAGAAGGCAATGGATGACAGGAGCCCAAGATTCACTTGCGGAGCCTACATAGGAAAGAAGCCTGCGGTGGGATGGGAGGAAAGTGGTTCCCAAAGAGAGTGCACTGGAGGGACGAGTACAGAAGACGAGAGGCATAAATCTGACTTGAAAAAGGTAAAACTTGGTCAGTTGATCCCGCTTCTGATGCATGCTGGACCTGATCTGGTTTTTAATAATGTCTGTATCTTTGTTTGGTTCTTTCATATTCGGGTGGATCTCAGAGGTGTTATGTCATGAGAGGTCACCTCATGAAGCTGTGTTTTATGTTTTTCTGTGTTTAAGTAGATGGAACCCAGGATTGATTAATCTATAGGGACAGCAAGCAGCATAAGGGTTTTGGGATGAGAAGGGGGTGGGGTTGTACAGTGGAGGTGGTGGGGTAAAAGGGAGACAATGTCAAGGAATCCAAGAAAAAAAGAATGTTTGGAAACCAGATTGTGGTTAACAACAACAACCACAAAGGTGTTAATGAAGCCAGATGGAAGGCCAGCGGCATCTCAGAATCATGAAAACCACGCCCTCTAAGTCGGCAACACCCCTGGAAGCTCCCCACTAACTGTTCCCCCTCCCACAGCGAACATACCATCAGCCGCGCTGAAGTACTCCGGGTTCACAGAGGCGTACAGCACTCCATTGCCCAGCCTGCTGTTAATTCTGTCAGAGAGAGGAAACGCAGGTTAGAAAACCCCACAGCACGCACAGCAACACCATTCTGCATATACTGGTGTCTTAGCAGTGGTTCTCAACTGCGACCCTTTAAGACAGGTCCTCATGTGTGGTGACCCCCAACCATAAAACTATTTTCGTTGCCACTTCATAACTGTAATTTTGCTACTGTGATGAATCGGGCGACCTCTGTGAAGGGTCGTTCAACCCCCAAAGGGGTCGTGACCCACAGGTTGAGAACCGCTGTAGTAGAGTGAGGTGACTTTTTCCTGAATGATCACAGCTCTTCTAAGTGCGCACAGTTCAGGGCCAGGTGGAACAGCAGACAGGTGCTAACACGCCTCTAAGACCTTCGGCGGCCTCAGATTAGGGCGTTTTGAGAAACATTGGTTTCTTGACTTCACCGGAAAGAAAAAGGCCTGTTTGGTTGAGAGGGGCCCAACATCAAGCTGGAAAAGTTTTACATACGGACCTGTGTGATAGGGACAACTGTCCTCATTTGGTTTTCCAACCCTAATTCTAAAGACCTGAAAAAGATGATCTTGACTCGGGTTCCAATCCATCGAGCCCCTTAGCCATAAAACAGGATTTCACAGTTTACCCCAGACTCACCTCTTCCTGTGGCAGACATAGAGCATTATAACCAGCCCTCCCGCTACCATCAGGACGGCCACAGGCAGAGCGATGATCAAATGCATGAAGTTTTCATAAGGTCTTACTGCAGAAACAGAAGAAAATGAGAAGATGTCACCAGGGGAATAACTTGCTCTTTCATCTTTCATGTTCAGTTGAAAGTGTGAAAAATATCTCTGAAATATTGATTGACTGATTGAACTACAGTAAACTAGGAAGTCCTAAAAGTAAACCCTACGAAACAAAATCCAAGTGATTGGGGGGAAAAATAGAAGCAGAAACCAAGCAATATATTTATTTCTTAAAGGTCAGTGTATTCTGAATATTCAAATGATGGCCTGGTTAAAGGAAATCCACACACTTTGGATAAAAAGAATAGATTTGTACATAGAGAGAGCTCAAGGCACACTGATCCTTATCTATTGTAAGACAGTGCCAGAGATGATGATGATGATGATAATAATAATAATAATAATAAAAGCATAGATTGTACCTCTGACAGCTAGATAATGGCTTCCAAAAAGATAGATGGATGATTTAACCCCTCTTCTATGAATTTGACCTAGTTTGAACATAGGGCCTTTGATAATGTTATCAGTGGTTAAGGTCAGGTGCACTGTAGCACGGTGGGTTCAAATCCAACAGGTACAGCGCTGATGCTCCTTAGAACGCACCATGGAGAGGCTGTGCTCTGCTTCCTCTGGAGACATTACTAGGAAAAACCAATCGCTCCATGCTGTTTGGTAGAGTCCCATGCATTTTGTTCTGCTGGACGTGAGACATCACAAATGGGAGCTAACTGAGTGACATCCTTTAAAAGGAGGAGAGACCCCCGGCAGAGAGGGAAGATGGCCATGTGAAGACAGAGGCAGAGATGTGTAGTGGTTGATCTACGAGTCTCGGAATATAAAAGATTTCCAGTCATAACCAGAAGGTAGGACAGACAGGTGCCGCCCCCCTGCCCCCCTGAGGGTCCTCAGAATGAATCCACAGGACCAGCACTCTGATTTTGGACTTTCCATTCCCAGAACTGTGAGGGAATGGATTTGTATTTTTTTAAAAAATTTTTTTAACATTTTATTAGGGGCTCATACAACTGTTATCCCAATCCATACACACATCAATTGTGTAAAGCGCATTTGTACATCGTTTCTCAAAACATTTTCTCTCCATTTAAACCCCCGACATTAGGTCCTCATTTTTCCCCTCCCTCCCCGCTCCCCCCTCCCGCATGAGCCCTTGATAGTTTATAAATGGGTATTTTGTCATATCTTGCCCTGTCCGACGTCTCCCTTCACCCACTTTTTGGTTGTCTGTCCCCCAGGGAGGAGGCCACACACAGTTCCATGCAATTGGTTCCCTCTTCCCTACCCCTTCTCCCTTTACCCTCCCTGTTTTGCCACTCACACCACTGGTCCTATAGGGCTCATCCGTCCTGGATTCCCTGTATTTTCAGTTCCTATCTGTACCAGTGTACCTCCTCTGGTCTAGCCAGTCTTGCAAGATAGAATTCGAGTCATGGTAGTGGGAGCGGGGAGGAAACCTTTAGGAACTAGAGGAAAGTTGTATTTCTCATCGTTGTTACATCGCACCCTGACTGGCTCATCTCCTCCCCGAGACCCCTCTGCAAGGGGATCTCGGGATTTGTATTTTTTTAATCATTTTTTAAATCGTTTTATTAGGGAGATTTGTATTCTGATACATCATCCAGTTTGAAGTACTTTGTGTATGGCAGCCCTAGAAAATGACGCAGTACTTCCAGCCAAAGCTGCTCTGAATTCTCCCATTCAGTCCAGCCATTGGTCTGAGGCACACCACCCTGTGCTGCTCTCACTCATTACCCCCCCAACCAAGCACGTACAGTAGGGACACTAGGGCTGGGCACTGGGGGTGATGAAAGAGAGTGCCAAATATTACATTACAATCAGAAAGCTAATAGGTAGCCTAACAATTAGAAAAGTGGACTGCCCTTTGGTATGGATACATAGAGGAAGGCAGGACCTCATTCAGAAATAAACTGGTGACTTCTCCTTTTCTACAACTGGTAAGGAGACCTCATGGTGCAAGGCAAGAACTTTGAAACCACCAACATTCCTTGGGAGAAAGATGAGGCTGTCTCCTCCCACAAAGATTTACAGGGAGCTCTATTCTGCTCTAAAAGGTCTCTGTGAGTCAGACTTAACTTAGTAGCACTGTGTGCGTTTCTACACGTGTGGAAGAGAAGATTCACAGGGAAAGACCCCCCTCCCCAGGCCAAGACAGGTGCAGGCCTCCTGCACCCACAGCTCCTATAGTCCACATGAAACTAGCCACGTGTGGGCTCGGATGACCAACGGAGTCCTGGATGGACGGTAGAGTCAATGGGTCTTGGATAGGAAAAGAAACGGGGTTGGAAATGTGCTTGACACAATGGATATACGTATGGATTGTGATAAGAGTTGTATGAGCCCCCAATAACATGAATTTAAAAAAAAAAAGAAACGGGGTTGGATGGAAAGACGAGTTAGGGATTTCCTTGAGGTGCCACGGCTTGGGTGGAGAGTGGATTAGCGGGACCATGAGCTAAGGGAGAAAGGAGGGCGAGACATTTTGGTGGCGGCAACTGTGATTGTGGTCTGTGCATGAGTTGCTGGAGGGACATCCAAGTACAGGTGTCTCCGTGGAAATGGGCTTGGAACTCATTAGGCATTGGTGAATATTCTGCTGCGACGGTATTTTTTTACAAGCCATTCTTTTTGAAGGTACTTTCATTAAACATTTTTCAAAACAGCTGCTGACTCATCTTTTCCAATTCCTGAAAACACTCACAAGCTACCATTGCCATTGGGAACCAGCCCGTCCCCCCACCCCTTCCACCTCCCAGACGATTTCTTCTGCTTGTCTCACTTATTATACTCCTGGTCAGGTTGTTCTGTGTTCTTTTTGAGGATCACATTTCAACAGGGACATGGAGAAACTGGAATGCATCCAGAGAACAACAAAATGATTAAATGGCTAGAAAATTGGTCTGTGGGATTCGACAATAAGAAGAGACCCAAAGGCCTAAGATTATTTAGCCTGAGGAAGAGTTGTCTGAAGGGTAATTGAATCGTAGTCAAATGTATGAAGGGTTTCTAAAAGGAGAACAGTTTCCAGAGAATCTCCAAAGCTTCTGTCTCCTCTAAGGATTGAACAAGAGGAAATGAGACTAAACTTGAGCAGGAGTCCTGTTTGACATAAGGAAACACTTCCCGATAGCAAAGCAGACACGCTGATTTAAGTTCCCTGTGTTGAATGGCCACCTCTGTTGGAAAAATCCACCAGAGTTCTTGGCTGGCCGGTTGCCCTTCCACCACTCACAGAGTTAAAAGGGAGCCATCACAGAACATACCATCTCTGAGGATGAACGGAGTTCACTCAACCCAAGAAGTCAAGCCTGCTGTTTCAAAGAACACAATTACAAAATCCCCAAACCCACAGTCTATTCCTAGGAGACTGGTCCCCAGAACAAGGCAGTACAGAGAGAAAGCGAGAAAGATTGGGAATATACCAGGCAGTAGAATAAGCTCACGGGTGAGATGAAGTTAAGTGAGAAGAATCAAATTACAGTTGAACCTCCATAGATGTGTGTTCTGATCCATAGATACAAATATTCAAAACTCAGAAGCTCAAACTCACTGTCACAGAGTTGCTTTCAAATTACAGCAGCCTCTAAGACAGAATGAAGCTGCTGCCATGGGGTTCCACACCTATGAACCTTTACCAGATTAGAAACAGAAAGTCTCCGCTCTCTCTCCTGCAAGGAGGGACATGCAACGAAGAGGTGAAAGCAATCCCTTAGAGACTTCAGAGGGAGATGAAACACCTATCTACATTTTATTTTTATTGTAAATAAGTGAGATGATTTAAGGAGCTCTTGTGGTGGTGCAGTGGTTGGCTGCTAACCGTAAGGTCAGTGATTGGAGCCCACCGGCCACTTTGGAAGAAAAATATGGCAATTCACTTCCATGAAGATGTAGTGTCTTAGAAGAAATCCTCTGGGTAATTCTCCTCTATCCTAGATGGTCGATGAGTTGGCATAGACGCACTGGCAGTGAGTTTTGGTTTTAGGGATGTTGGAAGTATTTGGGAGGGTGTGCATGGGTTATAATAAAACATTTCTTTGGTGACTGATAAATGGTGGCTTAACTGAAACCTCTCGAGCCTACCTGAAGGTTTGGATATAGGCTGGCCAAGCCAGTGAGACTCACCTGGGGGCCCAATAGCAACTAACTTCTAGAGGCATCTCATGGGTTCCTAGTTAGGGAGGGTGGTTGATGTTCCCTTTTTGAGACACAGAAGCCCTGTATTGGGAAGCCTCCCAGATATTGCCCAGGAGTCTCCTCCTAAGGATGATCCTGATTTGTTTCCTGGTACTTTAAAAGGTCTACAATTGTACATTCGGTGACTTCTTCCCGTGAATTAGCAAACCCAGTGGGGAGAAGCCAGCAGGTGGAAGTGAAGCTGCTGTGTAGTCTCCTGGACTCCCAGCCAGTGCCCTCCTGTTCGGCAGTCTAAGGGTGGTGTCCTTTCTACTCGTAAGATCTGTCCTATCTCTGGTGATGGTCAGACAGGGCTGCTGGGTGGGTTGATGTCAGAAATGACTGAGCCCTGACTCAATCTCTGTATTTCGGGGATAGGATTCATGCCGAATTTTATCCACAGAGTAACCTATGAAATATCTGTTTGGTACTATCACCTGAGCCTAGCCATAGTGTCGGGCCCATTAAATGTGGCCCCAGGGTTTGTGATTACACACAACCTTCTCTTTGCTTTGATAACTTTTACTATTAGGGATTGCTACCTCTCAGATGTCTTCGGATGTTAAGTGCTGACAGGTAGACCTGATGAGTCCTTTGGAGCCAGATTCTAGGTTAGCACAGGACATACATAGACACCAGGAAGGATTAGCCGACGGGGAGCTGGCCACTAGACCCACAAGCTCCAGCACCCTGCAAGGATGGCTTGCTGATTTTTGGTGGGGAATGATAAGCAACAATGGCATGCCAAATTTGTTCCCGTTATGTAAATACGAAACAATCTACAAAACTGAGTGCCCAATAAGAAATAATGAAAAGCCATTATGGAAAGAATGAGCAAGGTATACCTCACCAAATGAATACTATGTTTTCTTGATCAAATAACAAGAAGGTGGCCAGGGTTATGTTCATACATGCTACAAAATTCAGTTTTAACATTTTCCAAATAGACTTCTAAAAATGTGTCTGGTCCAAGGTTTGAACATAAACTTATAAACTGTGCTCTTTAAGCATCTAGTGGTCTTGTTCATGTGTGCATGTATTTCACTAAGCAGAGGCGAAGGGGTCAGCCTGGGGTGCAGTTATGGAGACTCCTGCCCAGGGAGCAGCTGGACTAGCTGAGCCCGAAGGCTATTTTAGTTTTAATCTTCAGGACTGTAAATCCGAAAGTCCAAAGCAGTGGGGTGACAGGGCAGAGGAGGTGGTGTGGGCAATTCAACACTTTCATAAATAGCTTCAGTCTGGGCACCAATTAGGTTGAAAGCAAACATCTCTGGGTAACTCTACAGTGGACGCACCGTCTCAGAAAACGGGAACAGACACACACTCCGGAGATGCGATGAGGCAGGTGCTCACAGGTTAGCAGTCCTCCGGCTGAGATGAGGGGCCCTCAGTGTGAGCATTGTGAATGTTAGCCGCCTGGTTGGAAGGGAAAATCTCGAGAACCATGGCCTGGCTTCCTGAATCCTAGCCCACCATGCTCCCAGCCTTACACAACACTCCCTATGCAAAGCTTACTTTTGGTCGGGACATAGAAGAACACTGGATCTGTCCATGAGCCGTTGCCAGAAAGAGAAGTAGCCTGAATCCGGGCTGTGTAGTTTCCTGGGTTGAGCCTATTCAGCTTGGCTCCTCCGTACTTCTCGTAGTCCTGTCTGGAAACGCACTCCCGTTGATCCTGGGCGAAGTGAGATACATGTCAGTCCCCCAACGCGGGAGCGGAGTGTGCTTCCTCAGAGCTCGCCACTCCGTGACGCGGCTGCCCGGTAAGGAGCCAGGTCTCCCAGCAAAGGGGAGACACGCAGTCTTCACAGGTAGCCAGTCCGTCAGTGACCTCAAGCATACCCACATTTTAACCAAAACTTTTTTGTAAGCAAAAGGAACTCTTGAAGGAATAAAAAATATCAAAGTAAACAGCATATGTGATAATGTCAGTTTCTGCCAACAAGACAGGCCGCTCTGGGTGGACCTGAACCCCAACCTTCGGTTAGGCACCACTCCATCATCTCCTTGTACACTACTATCATGTATCTCTGAGAATGTGGTGCTGGAAGAAATCCTAAATCCACATCGACTAACCAACTGAAAACTTTAAAGGCTTAGTTAGCCAGGATAGAAACGGAATCAGAATTGCTATCTCCTCTAAAGGTGATAGACACTCACGCACCCAAACCAGGACTACTACTGCCCTGTCTTACCTCGACTAGGGATCCGTATTTGATCTCGTACATTAGTATCAATCCATTGGGATTCTCAGGTTCTGGCCACTTGAGGAAGATGGAGTTTTCAGGCCTGGACTCCCAGGTCACTGGCCCGGGAATGTCATCCGCTCCGTCTGTAAAACAATTTACGCGAGTGGTGAAGTCGGGTTGGGCTTCCAGGAGAGGGGGGACGAACACTGGCTAACTTGGGCATGATGGTGACCACCTACAGTCTCAGAGGCTGGCCACTCACACGCAGCACCGGTGTCAGAACTGTGACGACCTGGGGACCTCCAGCCTCCATATACCACCCTACCTCTGCCTTGCCAAATAAGCCTGTGTCAGGTGCAGGAAGGGGAATTTTGGCCACGCAGGTAATTTCTCCTTCCCTTTGCTCCCACCATTTTGAAGCAGCAGTGGCCTCACTAGCCCAGCGGGGACTCGTCTCCCTGTGTGGTCCACGCTGCCTCGTGTGGCGGGTGCAATTTTTCATGCAGGCCTGGGGGTGAGGGGGTGGGGGGGTTCCACAGCCTGGCCTGTGGTAGAGCTGCTAAGACACAAGAGCTGAAGGGGAGGCCACGCACACCCATCCTCAACTACTCCTTGAGCAACTAGACGAGGCTGTGGTGACCGTCGCCCTGTTGTTTATTTTGTAAAACAGTAAGAGAGCGGTAAGCCAAAGGCATTGAAAACCAGAGGAGGAAACAGTTCATCGGTCCCTCAAAGGTAGAAGAATGGCTCCTGGGGTGACAGGCAGCTGTTAAACTTTCAGAGGAAAGCTGATGACAGACCTGTTGTCCCTAACAGCTGAGGTAGCTAATTATATGTGCCAACTGGGCTAGGCTCTGGTTCCCAGCTGTTGGGCCAAACATTTGCCCAGTTACTATTATGGAGCAGTTACATGTCATGAAATCAGTTGGCTTTACTTAAGGCAGATAACTTTCCATAAGGTCAACGAATATAGCACAATGATCATCCACAATGTAATACAATTAAAAATATCTTAAAGGCTTTAATTATAAGATGGCAGTGTTTTCTGGGGTTGCCCTGTTTCTGGACTGCAATCGGAGGTTCTGGCCGAAGCCTCACTTCATTCTCTCGATTGTCTGACTTACGGCGTGTGGGATACAAGCTACGAAGGGTCACTAGCTGCCACCTGACTTAAGGACCGTGGACTTGGCAGCTCCTCGCGGTCATATACAGCAATATGGTGAAGCCAATCTCTGTCTCTGTCAATGAATGAACACATGTCCATCTGTGCAGGTCACGGGGTCTGCTTCTCTGGAGACCCTGAGACAGGAGCGATGGTTACTCCAGTCAAACCCGTGTCCCTGGGACTTCACTAAATTTGTGAGAATTCAGCTAAGGACAAAAACCCAAACCCACTGCCAGGGAGTTGATTCCGATGCATAGTGGCCCTACATAGGGTGCCTGAGACGAAATCTTCACTGGAGCAGCCAGTCTCATCTGTCTCTCCTCCAAAGCAGCTGTGAGTTTGAACCACCAACCTTGCAGTTAGCAATCCAATGCTTATCCCACAGTGCCACCAGGGCAATTAGCCTGTGTGCGGATGGGGGAATTGGACAGGACAGTGTCCCATGTGAACCAGGGGAGTGAGGAAAATTGGCCTGGGAGGCCAGCTCACTGTTCTTGGACAGTTTCTATAGAAAGTGTGGCACGGGAGCAAAGCCACCCTCGGAGCACACGCTACAGCCTGAGCTGCTGGCTTACTGCGGCACGTCCCAGGATTGAGACTAGGTGCCCAGCTGTGCTCCCACAGAGCTGTCTTCCCAGCCGTGAGGCTGCAGGACGCGTCCGTACCTGCGGGCTTGGTCCTGGCAAAGACGAAGTTGGAGGCGCTGCAGCCCAGTTGCTCGGCCTCGTGGTTGCAGCTGTGGATGTCGATACGGTACAGCGTGAAAGGCCGCAGGTTTGAAATGACAGTCCTCTCCTTGTTGTCCACTCTGCTCTCATAGAAAGGGAACTCTGTCTCAAGCTCATCCGGGTCTGTGAGATTGTAGCCATCTCCCCCCGTGATGTTCCTGGCCCGGCCGGACAGGGACATGTTGGCAACTTGCATGACGTCCCTCCGCTTCCTTTCGGGTCTGTAAGAAATGAGAAACCGAGCTCAGCCGTGCTACGAAAGTTGGCCTTTTCTGAGACTCGGAGAAGAGAAAAAGGGGGCAGCTGACCACGAGCAGGTCCTTGCTGATGTTTATTTGTCTCGAAGGGAAAATCCTGGAAGCGGGGAGCAGGGTGTCTGAGGGAAGTGTCTCTGGCTCCCATTCATTCCTCACTGGAACACTGTTGCCACCTCCTGCAGTGATAGATTGAGTGCCACCACAACACACAGCAGCCAGGGCTGGGTGGTGGCCCCACACAGACGCTCATGCCAATGGGCAGAAGACTCCCAGGTCAGGGCACACGCTCATGGCCTGAGTACACTTATTTTCCCAGTTCTGGGGAGGTGGGAGGAGCTAGGAAATGAGGCTAATGTTTGCCCAGTCTCACACTCTGCAAACCAACCAACCTTTCTGGAAGGGAAGAAACTCAAGAAGCCACATTTTACTGCTAGAGAAACCTTCTTTTTGTCACAGGCCAGAACTAATTTCCTGCCTTCCCCTCAAATGAACATAATCCACATATCTATTTGCATCTGTAAGAAGCTGCTTAAATTTAACCCCCTGCAAAGTAATGCTTTGTGAAAGCCTCTCCCTGGTTTAACTGGGATGGCACCATTCAGCCCACTCAGCAGCTGACTTACTTATAAACACCACCCTTCCAGGGTTGCATCGCTGTTACTGTTGATACGAAGTCAGGGATCAGGGGGAGAAAGCAACTCAGAGCATCATCAGGCAGGGAGACAGTGACTACGTACTTTCTGTGAACAGCCTTCACAACAAGACGGGGTGGTCCACCGCCAAGCTTTCTACCAACCTTACCCACTCCCACCCCATACCGTACCACCTGTTGCGGCCAGAAAATTGCCCACTTTTCAATGTCTGCTGACATTTCAGTTCGTTAAACCAAACGTGACTTTAAAAAAATAAACAATAAACAAAGTTTGCTGGAAGCGAAAGGCCTCCACCAACACCAAGCATGTTTGCAAACTCTAGCCTTCCTTCTACTCCAAATCCGGGTGGTGCGCCATGTATAGCACACTACAGTGACTTGGACCAGCTCCCATTCCGAAATCAACTGTCCTTGGGACGACTGAAAGGCATCAGAAACCATTTCTATACACCTCTGCTCTGAGACAGAAAGCCCTTGCTGGGACTTCTTCTGTCACCTTGCACTCTCGTTTCCCAAGCCTGCGCCTGAACTTGCAAGGACTTGGGACAGGAAAGGGAAACAAGTACCCCACTCCCCGCCCGTGCCAGGCTTGAGGGCTTGCGGTTCCCTTCTGTAGGAGGCATAAGCCAAGACAAACATTACGTTATCCAAGTGTGGCCTCTGACCATGGGGGCACACCATGGCTTTTGCATGCATTGGATAAAAAGACGATACAGCAAGCTGGGCTTGTCTTTACAGAACCATAAATCACACCCGCTTCCAAGGAGCCGACTCAAACGGACGGGACTGCATGTGCCACAGAGGAGACACCTGCTCTGGGGGATTTTCCTGGCCGTGAGCTTTCAGGACACATGATCAGCCTTCTGCGGTGCCCGGGGGTGGGGTGGGGTGGGGGTCGGAACCACCAGGTCAGCAGGTGAGCACAAATCATTTGCATTATTCGGAATCTTTAGAACTTCTTTGGGGACAGCGAAAGTTAGGACTGCAAGAAATGATGAGAAACCTCCTCCCCCAAATGCCAAACACCCGAAAACTGAACAGTACTTCTCCTGACCTTGACGAATCACAAGCCGGAAACCCCGGCAGGCTGGCGGGACAAGATGGCAAGGGAATCAAACAGCCTTTGGTGAAGAATGAGCAACTGACTTTCTGTCCAGCCTGACTTGAACACGCTGACCTCTCCCCTCAGTGGCACTGGGTACTGCCACCAGTTGACCCTCTGCTGGCTTGTTTGAAGCCCACCACCACGAGGGGAAAAGAGCCGTGGGGTGTGGGGAATTCGGGTCAAGCTTTACAGGGATTATGGGGTTTGAGAGAGGTTACCGCACCTCTGAACTCCAGGCTTCAAACACACGTGAGCCCTTTCCCCATCCTAGAATTGTCTAATTCCAGGAATCATGCATAATATCCAGCATATTTGGGCCAAATTTTAACTAATGCTCCATACAATGGGCCTGTTTCTGTTTGAATGGGTTTGACACACGGGGCTCCATGTGTTAGCGGAGAACTGCTCCGCAGGGTTGGTCCCTGAGCGTTGCCGTAATGCTGATGAAAGCAGACCGGCAGGCCTTCCTGCCATGGTTTCTTCACTGGGTGGGCCTGAATCGCCACCCTGCAGGCTAGGAGTTGAGCACAAATGGTGCCACCAGAGATGTCGTCCCTAAACTAGAGACACAGGCATGGGAGCCTGACGGACGCCGAAGCAGGGCGAGTCAGAGGCCCCACACCGCGCTCTTTGCCTGCAAGTCTTCCTGGTGTTAATCGCTAGCTAGGAGGTGAGGCCGAGAGAGCCCCTGCACAATGAACAAACAGAGAGGGGGATTCTGAAACAGGAAACGTCTCTAGTCCTAAAATGCCTTTGTTTCCTATTTTATGGACTTTTCAAGGTAATATTGTTCCCTAACTTTAACCATTTACACATATGTCTGTATGTATATACTTTCAAAAGAGACCAAAAACAAAGTCTCTTTGGAACTATTTGCTATGACAATGTCAGCGAGCCTTCAGGGGGTGAAGTAAGCACAGTATAAATGTCCACTAGAGGTTTGTAGGAAAGGACATCCCTGGATGGCACGAGTGGGTGAGTGTTTGAATACTCACCAAAAATGTGAAGGTTAGAGTCTACCCAGAGGGGCCTAGAAAGAGTCCTATGGTTACGGATGACTGGGAAAACATCAGCCACACGACACCCTGTGGCGAGCAGTCCTGCTGTGACACGGAGCTGCCATGAGTTCGTGGGCGTGCCTGGTACATCCACGTGCTTTCTCAAGGACACGCACCTGGGCACAAAGATGGAATTATGCAGGAAATTCTCGAAGACTTTCCGGTACTCGGCTTCCTCCTTCTCAGTCTGCTTCTCGGCCTCAGTCTTGGGGCAGGCACAGCAAGGCCCTTTCTGTCCACCACACACCTCCGTCTTGGGGTTCTCTGTCACCTCCTCAATGTCAATGGTGCCATCGGCATACTTCCTGATGGGAATTTTGTCTTCCGGGAGAGAGGAACAAATGGAGAGTGGAGATGAGACCCAAATCAATACTTGCGAGGGGACACAGCTCTCGGCCACACCACCGGAGGACTGGTTGCCAGGTCAGGGGTTGAGGGGCTACCTGATTGTCTTACCACTAAGGCGCTGACAGTTTTCAACCAAGGGAATGAGCATCCTCACCTTTGGAGCAGTAATTGTGCTGGTAAAGGTAGCCATCCTGCGGCTGCTGCTGCCACCTCACAATGTAGTAGCTCAGGTTGCCGTTTGGCAGGGACGGAGGGTTCCACTTCACAATCAACTGGGAGGAAGAGTTTGATGCTGAGTGAACATCCAGGGGAACGGAGGGCACTGGAGAGAGATGGAGTGCGTCTTAGAAGTAGACCGAGTCTAAAATCCAGCTGTTAATCCTCACATGACACGACACCTATCTCCCCAAACCCAGCTGGCACTATACCCGGCATCGGACTTTCCTAGATGAATAGAACCTCCTAGAGAAGGCTTGAAGTATGGGAAGGGAGACATTGGAATTGTTACATGTTCTGTATTCACGTCTTAACTTGACTTGACTCTTAAAAAAATTGACTCTTAAAGTCTACAGCACTACTTTGGTACAATGTAAGAAAGCTTGGTCAGATAAATTTGCAAAATAGGCATGTGGCCTACGGTGTGCAGGTATAATGCATTTGTGTATGGTGTTGTATGTGAGATGACTGCTATGTGAGTGGGTGTGTATCGTCTGTGGTATGTGTGGGGGGTGTTTATGTGCAGAACAAGATTGTTCTTCTATTATAAAAATTTTCTTTTTTGGCTGTTAGTTTTGAAATGGGAAATAAGTGGCCATTAACATTACGGAAGGTAATGGAAATTGTGTTAATTTTCTTAAAAAAATGAAATGAATACTCTTAATGGTTTTCTAGGGACACGCTGTGCAAATCAATGAGGCTGCAGGTTTGACCTACTACATAAGATGATCAGAACATGGTAACATGAAATGAAACACTAACCTTGTTTTAGTACTAAATGCCAGGATTCTTCTTTAGAATTTTTATTTCAGGGAATTCCGAGGAAAATGATGATTTCATACTTGCAAATAAGAAAGGATTGTGGGAGCACTACCAAGGGGAGGGCAGATGATGTAAAACCTACAGCTAATAGAAACACCTACTTCTTCTTATTTATTACAACTGCCCTTTTATTTTTTTTAATTTAAATCATTTTACTGGGGGCTCGTACAACTCTTATCAAAATCCATACATACATCCATTGTGTCAAGCACATTTGTACATTTGTTGCCCTCATCATTCTCAAAACATTTGCTTTCCACTTGAGCCCTTGGAATCAGCTCATTTCCCCCCTCCCTCCCTGCTCCCCCCTCCCTTATGAGTCCTTAATAATTTATAAATTATTATTAT
The DNA here is from genome assembly GCF_000313985.2 of Echinops telfairi. Lineage (NCBI taxonomy): Eukaryota > Metazoa > Chordata > Mammalia > Afrosoricida > Tenrecidae > Echinops > Echinops telfairi. The sequence goes on along the minus strand of NW_022111309.1, from coordinate 2,389,936 downwards.
TATGTCCTATCTGTTTAAAATCATTTTATTAGGGGCTCATACAACTCTTATCACAATCTATATATACATCAATTGTGTAAAACGCATTTGTACATTCATTGCCCTCATCATTCTCAAAACATTTCCTCTCCACTTAAGCCCCTGGCATTAAGTCCTCATTTTTCCCCTCCCTCCCCACTACCCCCTCCCTCATGAGCCCTTGATAATCTATAAATTATTATTTTGTCATATCTTGCACTGTCTGACATCTCTCTTCACCCACTTTTCTGTTGTCCATCCCCCAGGGAGGAGGTTATATGTAGACAACTGCCCTTTAAAAATATGTTTAATTTTAGAAATCTTCACGAAACGTGCCTGGTTTCCATTTCGTGTAAATCTCTAATCAACACAGTAAGGTGGCAGCGTGAAAGGGGAGAGGGAATTAAGACTGAGAAGAGTGTGTGCGCCCGAGTGCGCCTGTGCATGCAAGAGGCGTGGGAGGAGAAAGTGCTGTCGGGAAAGGGCCTGGGAACGCACTGAGACCATAGTCCCGCTTGAGTGCAACGATGACGTTACGACTATGAGGAGCAGTCTAAAAATTCAACGATACTTACTTAGACCCTGGCTTCAAGGAATAGACTCTATTTGCAGAAAAAGGAATTCTATTGACAAGCCAAGTAACACATCTGGTGCAGCGTGACTTAACCCCAAACCCACCCCGAGAGCGGACGTAGGCATGGATGATGAATGTGCCCCAACCAGATGCCACCGCGCGGGCTCCAAGTCACAGCAGCCGCACCGTTGTCGTGGCAGAGGTGTGGCTGGTGTTCCAGAAGGATCTTGCCAAGCCTTTATTGAGGGGCTCATCTGGGTCCGTTTAACCCCTCAGTAACTAAGCATGTGAACCATTCATCCCACCCACTGGGGTCGCCTAGTGCACCCAAATTCTATATGTTTGGAAAATATTCACAAATGTCTTTTTATCATTTCCTAATCCAGAAGTGCTTTATAAAATGGAGGTATGTGCAAAGGGAGGAGAGACGTTTTCATCAGTGAGTATTTTGAAGAGGTGGCACTGTTGGTGAAGTGATGGGCTACGAATGGCAACACTGGTGATTCCAAACCACCGGCGGCCGCTCCTCGGGAGACCAGGGAGGCTGTGTGCTCCAATAACGGTTTACAGCTTATGAAAGCCACGTAGGGTTCACTATGAGTTGGAATCGGCTCAATGGCAATGCCTGTGATGACTGGTATGGCTGTAGTTTTCCACCTCTGTGAATCCCTAGTGACTACAAATGCAGTTGGAGAACCAGTGGGCGATGTGGGCTCAGAGGCACACTGACCATGATGGTTTGGCCCACAGCGGTTCAGGTGTGAGAAGGGCTGTGTGCTGACCATGCCTTCCGATGAAACCAACTAAGCGTGCATGGGCCCGGGCTCATCAGCAAAGGGCAGACAGAGATGAGAGAAGAGGAAACCACGTTCAGAGACCAGCATGACGCACAGCTGTTAAAAATGGTCAGAAGAGCAAGAAAAACGCATTGCATCTTGCCACCACCTGTCTGTCAGCTGTCATACTGTGATCGTTTCCATATTGCTGGAAGCTATGCCAGTAATGTCAAGTATCGCCATGGTCATCGTGGTGGGTCGGTTTTAGCAGAAGGACCATACTACGAGAGACCAGGAAGAAAGACCTGGAGATCTATTTTGAGAATTAGTGACTACGAGTCTTATGGAGCACCACAGAGTCACTTCCTTTAGATGTGTCATCGGGAGGAGGGACAAGCTACTATTGAACATCATGATTAGGGAAAGAGGGCCAGCAAGAGTGGGAGATTGTGGGAAACCGAAGACCGGGTTGAGAATTCTACGCGGACACATTTTGTGTACTCAAGATTGAGGAAGCCTGGGAGGCCAGGGTTCTGGATGATGGGAGACCTGCAAATTTGTGAATTGGAAAAGAGCACCAGCTACATTTTCTTCATTAAAAAACATCCCCACAACATCCCCCGTTATAGTGCTACCTGAATGATCCCTCTCACAAGCACATGGCTAGTTAACAGCCAGTTGGCAGCTTTATCTAGAGGAGCAGACATGTTGCTACTGTTCTCCCCCCTCAGGGGACAGTCACTCCCCTCACCTGCCCTCAGCCCTGTTCTCCCAATGAGCTCAGCGACCTCTAGGCTAAGATACCGCCCACCTTGTTACACAGGGAGGTGTCTGTGGTTGGGCTGGGCTGGGTGGGCCTGCATGTCCCAAGACTATTTTAGTTGGTGAAAGAATACATTCTCTCTTTCCCACTCAGATCTGGCTACGTGGAGGAGAGGGTCACCTGAAAATTTTTGCCCATTTCTGATTTCTTCCCATCAATTATATAACCATCCCTTAGGACCCTCCCATAGGAGGACCTCTGTGACACAGGCTGACAGGAGGACCACAATCAGACCTGACCATAGGAGCAATTGTGAGGATGTGGTAGGACTTGGCACAATTTTGCATTGTGATCAGTGGGATCACCATGATTTGGAACGGCAAGATGGCAACTAGCAGCAGCAGCAGCAGCAGCATTATTGCCTGCTGATCTAAAAGGTATATAAAAATCAGAATGGACCAGGACAGAGAAGCAACGAACATATTTAATCACCGATCTCCCAACTATAGCCTGCGATAAGCAAACCAACTGAGCTGGAAAAGCAATATGGGGTTCAGAGGGGCTGGTCCAGGGTGGATACCTGATGCATTGGTGCGAATGTACAAGATTTCACTCTTGGCCCCGCGGATGTGGTCGTTCTCCACCATGGTCAGAGTCACCGCCTTGACATAAACAGCGTACTGAGTCCAGGGCTTCAGGCTGTGCAGTAAAATGCCTGGTTCCACATCTTTGTTGGTAGGGAGGTCCACGTCCACCATGTTCCAGCTGTTGGACCCACAGGCGTCCTGCCCATCGTACTCGGTCACGTTTTTATAGGGGCTGAAAGATAACCAGCGAGACTCGGAGAATGTTCCAGGATGTCGACGTCAGCTCTCAGAACCTTTCTCTAGTGGCCGAGCATGTCACAGATTCAACAGTGGGGATTCTAAATAATATGACCAATCAGTTCGGCTTTCTAGAACATTTCACCACATTTATGCACTGTAGAGGTGAGTGCGGTGGCAGGAGAAGCGAGTTCTACAGTTACTGGAGTTGATAATGCACTACGCCTTAATAATATACACAAATGGGATTTTCCTCTCTATCTACGTTGGCACTCAAGCACGGTCAATGCCAACATCATATATTGATATAGGATAACTTTTGGAGAAAGACCACTTTGCTAGAGAATAACAGAAGTTGCTTCTAATATTAAATTTTTCACAAATGATGTTTATATATCTTATCATATTTAAATATTCCATTTCCAGATTGTCTCAACGCTCATCAACTCCTTAGTAAAATTACTAGCCTACACTGCCAACACATTGGTAAGACCATCAAATAGAAAATGGTGTTTTACACACACAGTTGGGTAGAGATTCTACATTTATCTGATGACAGGGCTCGGCTGCCAATGGCCATGGGATCCCAGAGCAGACATGAATGTGAGCTGGCTGACGCCATGATAGGAGATGGCGAGCTGGCTCCCTAAGTATGAGGGCTGAGTGGCTAATCATCACGAGCCTTCTCCTCCTCATTGGTTACGACCCTCCACAGGGCTCTAGCTGCAACAGGGGTACAATACAAGATCCTGCTACTGGTGACATCGTATTCTGCTCTACAGACGCCGAGCACCCAGGAAAAGACCCGTGGCATTCAAGTATCACCTAGGCAAGACGAAGTACACGAAGGAAATCGCTTGGACACTGGGAACAAGGGAAGCAGAGTGGGGTTCAAAAGGAGATGATCTGAGAAGAGCCGGCCAGCAGTCACTGCGAGAAGTCGTGGAAGTTCCCCGGCAGTGGACTTGGTCGGCCTCCCTTCTCCTTCCTGTCTAGAGATCTCCCCAGACAGAGACTGAAATAAGGTGAAGGACAGGCAGCCTAGAAGGTCAGCAGGGTGCCATGAAGGGTTTTGTTGGGGGGGGGGGCATTTCCACCATTAGAAATTTGGAATGACCTGATTCTTTGGAAAGCAAGCCTTTCCCACTCTACTTATTTTATTCAAAGCTCTCCAATTATTCGCTACAGAAGGAAAGGCCTGAAGCAAACTCTTCTACACTTGTGGCGGCCACCAGCCACGATGACCATCAAAGGGCAGCTGGGCGGACACCAGAGAGTAAAGCCAGGACACCCAGCATTGTTCTCCCTGGACGAGCAGACTCTGTACAGGAGCATCAGCGAGTGAATGGACCCGCTTGCAGCCCGATGGCCAGAGGACATCAGCACAGGCAGGGACTCACGCTTCCTTGTAGTACACGGTGAAGCTGATGAGGTCCCTGTAGTCAGGAGGGCGGTACCGGTGCCAAGTGATGATGATGTGATTCTTCCACGTGTTGGTGGAGGTGAAATGCAGCACATCACTCTCACCTGGGGCACAGAGGCACAGGTATCAGAGACAAATATTATGGGTTCTCCTCATCCCTCTGAAAGTCACCTGTCCCAGCACCACGTCCCTCTTCTGTTCTCAGGTGACTTATGTCTAAAGAACCCACACATTTTACTATGTAGGTAGCTTTCGAGGAGCTCAGTGTGTTGTGCAAAAATCAAACAGTGGCTGGCAAGAAGACTCGGCACTCGGTGACTCCTCGCATGTCGGAACAGCACTGTGCTTCATGGGCCTTCAGTAACAAATGTTCTGAAAGTAAATTACCAGGCCTTTCTTCTAAGGCACATTTGGGGAGACTCAAACTTCCCACTTGGGGTTAGCAACTGAACTCATTCAGCATTAGACTTCTCCACTGGCTGAGTGCAGTTGAAATGGCAGTATCTCCAGCAAATTGCCTTCCACCCTCCTTAAGTGCCTGATCCTGCTCCACACACAGGAGGCGAGGCTGCGAGACTACAAGCAGCTCCAAATGAGAAGACTTTGGGTTCCAGGTGTCGGAGAGAGGTCTGGAAGGCAATTTGCTGGAGATACTGGCATTTCAACTGCACTCAGCCAGTGGAGAAGTCTAATGCTGAATGAGTTCAGTTGCTAACCCCAAGTGGGAAGTTTGAGTCTCCCCAAATGTGTGCGTGTGCGTACTTGTGCGCGTGCGTGCGCATCCGCGCAAACTACCCTCGATTATATAAATAACTATTTTTTCTTTATTAAAAAGCTAATGGTGACGACAGAAAATTTATCAGGCAGGCAAACAAAGCCACAACATTAAAACGACAACAAAGAAGTCAATTTCACACAAGGTTAAGAGAGAAATGTACTTTTCTATCTCAGACCTGAGAGTAAACGTATATTGCTGTTTCACTGGTAGAACTGGCGACACATTATACTGAGACTGCTATACATTTCAAAAGCAAGCTCAACGCAGACCACGTTTGCCCTGTTAGGGTAAAAGCCCTGTCCAAAGGGCAGAAATCTGGTGGCCTGCGTGGACTGTGCTAATCGCTGGGCTCCCTCCTCCCTCTCCCCAGCATCTCTCCTGGGGGCACCCAGGGTGCAGAGAGCTCCCTCTTAGGACAGGCAAGTGCTGGCGCACCTTTGAAAACCCACCTAGTGGTATGCCTGCATATAAGAGGGCATTGGCTATCTGTATACCGTCACCGACCCCTTAAAAGCTGCATGGGAAGTTACGTATGAGTGCTGAGCACTGGCACTGGTGCAGACACACAATGTCCTGAGCCTGCGCCACTACTGATTGGAGATAGGCATGCACCAGCAGAGGGCTATTGCGGGGGCCGCGCCGCAGCCCCGCCCCACGCCAGCCCCGCTCCTCCTAAAGCAAGGCGGGAAAGCCATGCAGGAGGGGCTCCGGCCAGCCGCCATGGCATCCACTCACAGGAGGCCCGTTCTCCGTTGTTCCTTGTGTTTATGTCCCCTTTGTTCTGGCGTCCCTTAGTCCCGGTCACTTCCTCCATGCGGTAGATTTCGGAAACGCACAGTTTGGGATTGAAGGCAAAGTACATTTTCCCCTCTTTGATAGTCAGGTTTCGGTGTTCCCAGTCCCACAGCTGCTGCAGGTTCTGGTTGTCAAGGACATAGAAGGAGTAATTCCTGGAAGAAAGGAGAGAAACATCAGCACACTGGCCCCCCTTTCTACCAGCCTGCCCACTCCGGGGCCCCCGCCCTCCGCAGGAAGCGGCTCTGGAGCCCAGCCTTCTTGTCCGAAACAGATGCAGCGATTATCACTCTGTAAAGAATGCCGAGTGACTGTCCATAATGGCAGCAACACGCTGAAATGGGTAGGACCCGGCTCTTACAGCAAACAACGCTTCCCGCCCCAGAGGATGTTGATCGAATTATCCCCTAGAGCCGCTCAGAGTACAGAATGCACAATGTGTCTGAAACCAGGACAGGCAAGTCGATGCGCTCTGCTACCCAACTAGAACAGCTTACATATTTGCTGTGGCGAGGTTCTCATGATCCCGGAGTAAATCCCATCCCGGTCCAATCAGGAGCAGGTGGCGGAGCAGCAAGTAAACAAGGCAGGACACAGAGAGAGAGACCGACTCACTGTGGACCAGTTGGGGGCCTGCTCACCCCTCCAGCTTCACCCCACCCTGCAGAGCCCCAGCTTCAGCCTCTGGAGCCTTGTAGGGATGAGAAACAGCCCAGGCCGGGCAGTCTCCCTGGGCCGCCTGCCTAGCTCACAGCTGTGTAGTGCCCAGCACAGAGGGTACATCCTATCACCTGGAAAATGAAGGTGGCAAAGTGTGGGTCAAGAATTCGTGTTTTCATCAAGCTCCCAGGGGATGTGGCTGCAGCTGGTCCAGGCACCCTAGTTTAGAACCACTGCTCTGAGGGATGCTGAGCCCCAGCGCTGTTTGCTTCCTGGCCCACTAAAGGAGACAGGAGAGCTGGGGGGGCGACCTAAGCAAGTGTCCTGGCTTCTCACTCTCAAAAGTCCACTGCAGGGAGGTGACAGAGCACATACCAGTGCTTGCTCCTCTCTCTGGCTCCCAGGGAACCCAGAGCCTCCCTCTCCTGCGTCTCCACCTGTGTGTCTCTAGGCAGCTCTCACATACTTCCTGTGTGACACGATGGCACAGAGCCAGCACACAGTCTAGTGAGGTGGAAAAAAGGGAGTCCAGCCTCTGTCCAGAGCTGGGACAGCCAGTGGATATCACCCCAAAGCCCTTTAGCTGCAGGCTGTACCCGTCAGGACTCCTCTCCAGAGAATGACTTCTTTACGCCCACGCTGGGACCTCTAACCACCGCCTAGCCTCCAGCCACATTCACTTAAAGTGGAGTGCACAGCATGGTTACGGCACTGCCAAGCAGACCAGGGCCTTTCTCTGGGAAGCCACAGGGGGCTTCCCTCTCAGATGAGAAGGGGGCCGAGCCAGGATCCAGTGGCATGAAGTGGGGTGAAATGGCACCTTCTGGTCCCACCTTAGTCACTTGTAGGAAGAGAAATTTGAGCAGGAGACACGTGACCCGAACGGCCAAGATGAATCATAGGGCTGATGCAGAACCTGCCCCGCAGCCTGAAGCCCACCGCCTCCCAGGCACTGGGCTCTCTGCTGCACATGAACGTGGTGAGGGCTAGCGTGCTGCCCACGAAGGGCTCACTGAAATCCCGAGGCAGCTTCCGCGAATCCCACCCAGGCTCCTCGGGAACCCACCACCCAGAGGTGTCTTTGCACATTTGACAGCCAGACAGCAGAGGGCCGAGAACCAGCAGCTGAGAAGTTGTCTACATGCATCCTCCCGGGACACTGTGTGCACCACAGGCAGCGTGTCCAGAAGGGAGCTCGGGGCAGGTGTAGCCAGGTCTGCGTCCTCCGGGCAGACCCATCCAGCTCTCCCCCTTCCATTCCCAGGTGTAGGGGATGTTGCGGACAGGGAAGAGGTGTCAATCAGGGAACTGAAGAAGGCGTCCGAGGAGGAAAGACGCTTCCTGGCATACACACACAGGGTTGACATGAGTCGGAGTCTGTTCGATAGCAACCAATAGCCTTCTCCTCCTCCACCGCCTCCTCCTCCTCTTAAGCCTACATTCATGCTTGCAGATCAAGATTGCTCTCAATATGGCTGCTGCTCCTTCATGCGGAAGAAACCTCTGGGCCAATGACTGCCCAAATGGCCTCTTGAGCCAGGACAAGGCTGGTCTTAGTAAATTCATTTTACTAGCAGTGGGTAAACCGGCACGGAAAATACCGTCTACACTCACAACCCTCTCCGCCATAGGAGGAAGCCTGCATTACAAACCGGAGCTATGACAAGTGAATGGCAGGCACACTGATGTGCCGTGTGGTGATTAATCACTCTCAAAAGCAAGATTCCTTCCGCAGTAAACAGAAACATTTTTCACACTATCAAGGAGGCTCAGAGCCAGGACACCAATATTAATAAAACCCACACGCTATGGCAGCTACAAAAGCTAAAGAAGAAGAAAGGCAAGCCCCTCGTCAAAATAAGAACCAGGCCATTCACGAGCTGCCTGACGATACTGGTCTTGGGCTCCGTACCCTGGCTTTCGACATGCTTTCCCAATCCCTTGAGTCATCAGGGTAGAATGAAAATAGAGCCCCAGACAGAGACGCTCCTGCACGTCTTCAAGACACACAAATGTCAAATTTTCACTTCCCTGCCCCTCACTGGAGAAAATGGTCACTAAAGTAAATTGCTGACTAAATGTGATTTCCAAATTGTTCTACGTTCACTGCTTTTATATTCAGGGAGCATTTAAAAAGTAACCATTTTTTGGTTATTTTGTTTCTCTATTTAGGTGGGCCATCTGTCAATCTGTAGACACACCTTGAACTGGGTAAGCTTCTCCTCCTTTGGAAGTTAGTTGTTGGTCCCCTAGAAGGTGTATTATTTGCACTGATATTTTCAATGCCACCTCTTACCCTTAACCATCCCATGCATGTCTCAGTACCATCACCTCGTGCTCTAAGAAAGACCTGAAGGATCAAGAAGAAATACAGCCATTATCTGCCATCAAATGGGACTAGCACTTAGAAGACAGTCCGAGGTACGGGGTTTGAAGCATTACATTTGGGAACCAAGGGTCCAGGTCTTGGGCCTCATTTCTGCCATTTATTAAGCAACAACTCCTGGCCGAGCCCCGCACTGACGTCTGGCCACGTGGCTGGTGTGAAGACTTGAATGAGGGAATATAAAAGATACTGTGAACTTTAAATCACATCATAAACGTGTGGAATCTTTTCACTCTGAAGTGTCAGAGTCCTTGGAGAACGTGAAAGCCTTGTCCCCTGACGAAAGGGGACAAATGAGCCCGAGGCCTCCAGGAAGGGACGGGCCATTCCTCTCTCTTCGTCCTTGCAGACAGTGGGGGAAGTACAAGCACACAGATTTGTACTTGCATTTCTCAGAGGAAAAACACCTCTCTGGGTGGCCATCCAGGGGGCATCAAAGCCCAGCACGTAGGACTCTCGCTGGCCTCAAAGACATTGCATAGATCAGGCGTCCTCAAACTACGGCCCGTGGGCCACATGCGGCCCGCCGAGAACATTTATCCGGGCCGCCGGGTGTTTTTGCCCCGTTTCGTTTTTTACTTCAAAATAAGATATATGCAGTGTGCATAGGAATTTGTTCAGAGTTTTTTTATTTTTTAAACTATAGTCCGACCCTCCACATATTTCCGATGGTCTTAGGAACAGAGACCCCGCTCCTCTATCCGTCTCCAGGGGGGTCCGCCTACATGCAGATACGCCCAAATACGAGTACCCGGCATGAAGACTGTTACTCATGCTACACCATGCTTTAAGACAAATTTTCACTTATTTGTAATTAGAAATAAAAATTTCACAATATATAATTACATATGGTTTTGTGATTAATCACTATGCTTTAATTATGTTCAATTTGTAACAATGAAAATACATCCTGCATATCAGATATTTACATTACAATTCA